>NC_056728.1:176713604-177043604 GCF_019279795.1 Protopterus annectens
GTAGAGAAGTGCATGTCTAATCAACTAGCAGTTTTAAAAGCTGTCACACCTCGTGCTGGCCCACTGCCTTTTTTTCAAAAGGTAGTATGACAAAGGGACAAGTTAAACTCCCCATGTATTAACAAAACTTGATTGTGTTTATAGTCAGCTGCTGCTCTGTATTCTCAAAATAGATGTTAAGAAATTTGCTTCTTCGGTATCACTCTATTATTGAATTTCTTGACATAATTTCCTTGAACATGTACATACCCTTATTATGACTGGAATCCCATAAAGGCATTTTGTAAAAGTACAAGCTACAAACTCACTATGTGCCACAACAATTCATTCATATACTAATAGCACTCATTCTTATTTCCAGGTTCTGTTCAGAGGCAGCCCTTTGCTATGCAGTAAGGTGGTATGTATTTTTGAAGCTTTGAACCTATAGCATACCATGTTTAACTTTTTAGATAAAAGTTGCCCAGTAATACACATTTTGTGATTAAAGCAGATTAGCTTCCTTCTAAAAAGTCAATGGGAATCAAACTTGAGTTGTTTACCTTGCAGCATTAATTTCCTGGTATTATCAGTTCCTCTGTTAATGTTCATGGAACTTTGTAGGTAACAGGAATTTACTGAGGTATGTTGACTTTGGAAGCTTAATGACATCTTTAAAAAAAAATCTGCAGACCCTTATTTTCCTGATGTAAACTGCTTACTGAAACAGTGCCAGATCTACAACTCATTCTGTTTTCATACTGCATTACTATACATGTTAACATAACATATAAGATAACATTCTAGCTGATTCTCACTGTGAATGATTTTACTTAACTACTTTTAGTGTTTGAGCATTTAAACATATACTGTTTTTTTATTATGATTCGTTCTTAACATTGACAGTATTTAAGTTGCATTTTAACTAATTTTAACACTGCATGACAATCCTTGATATTCAGAAACATGCCTATCTCAATTTAGGTCTTGCTGCCATGAGCAGACATTGTAGGACCTTGAGACCTAAAGTCAGTTATCAATTAACTAGGTGAAATTTCCCAGCCCAAGTCAGCAGCAGTTAGAAAATCTCCCTGTGGAAATAGCAGGCCCTGTGGATATTGAGAGATTTTGGTAACTGAGCCCAGGACAGATACAAAGACATTTGATAGGCAGGTAGCAGCTGTGCACCTAAGCATGTGCACAAATGCATTACATAGTGACACCATAAGAAAGATTGCAAGCCATATAAAAGGGTCTACATCAATGTTTATATCTTTTTTGTCCTTTAAAACGGGAGGAAGCTGGTGCATAGGAAAAGAGATATAGTATTATAGAGAAATAAAGGAAGCAAGAATGGTAGTGGAGAGGGTACGGAACTGGGCTTTTTTTTGTTTTTTGAGACAGAAAAATGGGGAATAATGTAAGGGTAAGACAAGGGATGGAAAGAGGAAGAGGTTTTGCAGCAGAGACAAACCAACTGATACAAATCATTTATAAAGTCTGTTAGGGGATATTGAGCAGCTGACAGTGGAGTTATAGACATACAAAAAGAGAAATCCGTGGTATCCCACGAAGTCCCAGAAAAACCCAGTATGCAACCTATACCGGGTCCAAAACAAACCAAGAAGAAACTTTGTATTGTGGAGGGTGTGATAATCGAACTGCAAAATATAACTATAAAATACATGCTACAAAATGCAAATTGAAAATAGTAGGTCCACAGTTGAGTTAAAAATGTAATATGGAATAACCTTTATTGAAACGCACAATTTTCAATAAACAATAAACAATGTTTCAATAAAAGATATTCCATTTTAAACTCAACTGTGACTACCTACTATTTTCTATTTGATTATTTTGGAGCAT
Source organism: Protopterus annectens (assembly GCF_019279795.1). Taxonomy (NCBI): domain Eukaryota; kingdom Metazoa; phylum Chordata; order Ceratodontiformes; family Protopteridae; genus Protopterus; species Protopterus annectens. The sequence goes on from NC_056728.1 coordinate 176,715,450, forward strand.
GTATTTTATAGTTATATTTTGCAGTTCAAGTTTTATTAAGTGAACTAAGTGCATAACATAATTTAGGAAGTGAACATCACACCCTCCACACTGCGAAGTTTCTTCTTGGTTTGGAATTATAGACATACAAACAAAGGGAGGACGTTAGTGATGGAGAGGACTGGATGGCAAACGTAAGAAAGAGGAAACATACTAAATGGGAAGCACCAGTATGGGGATAGGTTAGGTATATCCTTTCTTACTCCACAGTGCCTGGGCTAGACCCAGAATGAAGTCAGTCAAAACCTTGATCATCCCCCCTATTGGGCCCCACTGGAGGAGGTGAAGATGGAACCAGCAGTGGTGCAGCTTTGTGAGTTGTACAAGTACCTTCTCCAAGCAGCTGATATGGGCTTCCAGCAACCTGTCACCAGCTCCTGTATCGCCTCTGCCAACTCCTGCTGCATTACAAATTGCATACCTTTGCCAGTGCCACTAGAGGGAACCATAGCTCTCCCCTCCAGTGAGCAACAGATGCAGCAGATGAGGCACCCAAACTGCCCCTGCACTTCACCTAGTGGGAAGACAGGTCAGGAGCCAAAGGGAGTTCTTACTGGGGAAGGATGGGCCTTATGTGGGAGTGGGAACTTGTGCTGCACCAGTTCCACAGGCATGGCAGGATCTAAACCTCTTATGCAACATCAACAGAATGGTTTGGAGGAACAGGTATGTCATGCAGAGGATGCCGTTGCTGTGGAACACACCTCCACATCTACATAAAACAAAGTTCATCTCTATCCATATTCAAGTGCAACTTTGATCTATGGATAGAAAAAATAATATTTACCACAGGACTGCCCCAGTATTGGACAGAGGCACTTCTTAAATGCTTAATCCCATGCATGAGTTCCCTAAAATTATTTATGATATGATCCTAGTTATTCTTATAAGGGGTAATATATAATTATTGACTATGGAATGGGTAAGGCCAATCTCTAACCAAATGGGATAGGTTAATTCAAATATAGAAAGGGAAACTGGCAAGCCTTAAAAATGGCCTTCAAAGGCAGCTAGCCTAGCACTTACTTATGAATCTATGAGAGAAGTAAAACAAACACCAAATGAATAATGTAAAGGAAAGGTAGCAACAAAAGGGGGAGATAGAAGACAAATATTACTATCAGATATGTGACATATGATCTAGCAGAGCAGTCAGCAGATGTATACAAAGTAAGCATGTGTTACTGCTATAGCACATCAGAAACTCCTGCCATCCTGCATTATTATATGTAGCTAAGGTAGGATACACAGGCAAGTATGCAGTGTCACAGATTCCCCTACCTTTACTGTGTGTTCAGGTGTGTATGATGAGGAGTGGTCATGATAGTCACTTGCGCAAAATTTTATGGTCTCTACGTGGAGTACATATCTGTGAGACCCCTACAGGAAAGTGGTACCCAACAACACACAGAACAAGGCCATATATCTATTAAAAAACTGGTACGTAATGAGAAAGTATTACTAACAGTGACATCTATCAGACTGACACATGGGCAAATTGTTGTCAGTGGGATCACAGCCACCAATCAGTACGGGTCTCAAAAACACAACATTGGAGTTCCAAGATGGCTGCATACTAATCAGCAGGTTGATTAGAGCTCTTCCAGTGTAAAAAATGAGTGTGGTGTAAAAAACCCAGTAAAAATTAACAATGTGGGTAAAATGTGTCTTACTGTGCAAAAACAAATGCTGTCAGCATGTTGAAATTAGATTTATGCAAGGCCGAAATTTGGAGAAGAAAATCAACCAGAAAAGGAGAAGGAAAAAACTCTGGTTGGGAAGAATCTTGTAGATGTTTAACAAAAATCAGTTAAAGTTTCAGCTTTGGTACAGGAGATGGCATTCAGCAATTTAGAGGAAAAATAAATGCTTTCAGAGGAAGTTATTCAGATGAGCTAATAAAACTGCAAAACTAAGAGTTTCAAATGAAGTAAAGAGTATCTGAATATTAGGCGTCTCAAGATTTGTATAAAAAATACTAAGACAATAGTAGAAGACAGAGCAGACAGATCAAACTTAATATTTTCTGCTGTACCAGAGAAACTGAAAGGAATAGATTACATTCATTTTATGAAAGTGCAGCTAAGCAACTGGACTGGTATTCCACAGCAGGATTTGTTTATTGGATGGTATGTCATGTGCATACTCCAAATGTGGCAGTAAGAAAGCAATTAAGGGCTATATTAGTAAAGACAAAGTCATACCAGCAGAAATAATAGGTCTCTGGAAGAGAAAAGCATTAATAATGGGACAACAGAGTGTTTGTGGAAAATGGTTATTCAGTCTACACTGGGCAGAAGAGAAGTGAGATTCTGCAGTGAGGAGAGGGTGAGAAGCAGGTGTGAGATTCAAGTTGCTATAGCCAGCTAGCTCTATGATATTTTTTTCCTGGAGGATCAAAGGCATGTTTCGATGCAGAGCAGCAAGAAAGTAAAAAGTTTAACCAGCAAGCTGAGGGGGAATCTGCTTCTCATTCTGCTGACAATAACAAAGAGCCCACAGAGAGAGCATTTGCCAGTGAAACATTTTCATTGCTCTAAAAGAAAATGATGGAGTGACAAAAGAAAAGCTCAGGAGTTGACTAGAGAAATCTGGAGTACCTTGGACTTGAACCAGAGACCGGTGCTGGGAGGTCAGTGATGATGAAGACCATCGATAATGTGAAAGGAGGAAATAAATGCAAGATATGCAAATTGTCTTTCACATTAGATATAGTTTAGACATGGGAACTGTGCTTGTACAAGATGAAGCAAACTAAAAAGACTGAAAGTTTGATGACTGTGTTAAATTGCTGGGCATAATTTCCACTTTGTCATTAACGTTTATGAGTTCAGTGAATAGACTGAAGATGTAGCAAAGTAATAAAAAAGTTTTTTTTTATTCTTAGTAATAGTGTATTTATGTATAGATACATATATAAACTCAAGCAGATGATTATAAATCAAAAGTCGAAAGGAATGATGAATGAAATGAGGGTATTCAAGAGATAAGGAAAGAGTGTAATTTTGGATATAGGTCCTCAAGGAGAATAGCAACAACCAAACACATATTCATAAGCTAGCAGAAAGTATTCTAAGGACTAAAGCCAACACAGGAATAAAGTAAGGCTTTCTTTCAAATAGGAATAACTGTATGTAGGGGTATATAAAATAAGAAAGAGGGTGCTGGAATTTACTGGAAAAATTAACCAAGGAACCAAGATATTGGGAACAAATAACTAGGGAGTGAAAGGTAATAGAGTTGTATGAGGCCAAGCAGAAGTCTGGACTGCAGACTAGAGCTAATATTCCCTATACAGGTCTGATAACAGAGTATAGGCAAAGAGAAATGAATAGAAGAGTGCAATGTGTGTGTGTGTGTGTGTGTGTGTGTGTGTGTGTGTGTGTGTGTGTGTGTGTGTAGTGTCCATTGTGTCACACACACACACACACACACACACACACACACACACACACACACACACACACACACACATCTACTGCATGAAAATAATGGACATTTTATTATGTTTTTTTCTTTTCTTTTCTATTAGTGTATATATGTGTGTGTGTATATCACTTCTATTAATGTATGTGTATATATATATATATATATATATATATATATATATGTGTCAGTTTTTAAAAATATCATGTTTAATAAAGATGTTTAAAAAATAAAGTAAAACATGTCAAACCACAACCCCCCCAAAAAAAAAAGTAGCACAAAATACCTGCCCATCCATGGCAAACACCCATATCTGTTTCACTTTAACCATTATACAACCTGATGCCCCCCAAAAAAATTATACCCTTATTTAGGCAGTATGCTCAGGTGCTGCATGCAACAACACACTTAACAAGCTACTGATCCACTACAGTAAAGCAGATAACCCATGCAAGAGTAAAGTATTCCTGTGTCATGTGTCCTGCTTGAGGGTGGGTGAAAAACAGTGCCTACAAGTGCAGTGATTTGTTTTCCTGCTCTAATAGATGTTAGGTCATTAAGCTGTTAAACCTGTAGAATTGTTATGATACCTGTCACTACAAACTGAACTTCATATTTACAAGAACTGCATATCTGAACATCCTAGGTATGATTAATTCCACTTGTAATGTGTAAGATGCAGTAATCTAACTAAATACCACAGATCTGTAGGTACACACTCCAGCAGAGTGCACATATAACTGGCAATTATATTAATATGTATATTACCAAATAATACTTACCCTATGTGGGACATCACCAACAGATATACGTCAGTTGCCCTGCTAGACAGGGATCCAGGGAAGTAAATAGTGTGGGAAGAAATAGCCAGGGAATTGTTATGGCTAGGCTTGTATAGGCCCTAGGGCCGATAGCCTAGTATCAACCTATGAACCTATGGTCAGTTCAGATTTGTATAAATGTGTAGGACTCCGCAGTGCATTGTGGAACTGTCTGGACCCCATGCAGAGATGCAAGGAATGCCTCTATTTCTGTTAGTGGTAGCTCTTTCGGCAGATCCTTCTGTCACCCTCTGATCCTGTGCCACAGAGGGTGTTTGACATGCCAGTGATCATCTGTCCCCTTGGCTTCAGGTGCACAGGCCACTGGCATAAAGTATGTTACCTGTTATTTTCCCATATCACTATATTAAATAGTAGAAGTAGTTTATTCACTGGGTTGCAGCCGTTGGTGAAGGGTATTACCTAATTTGGTTAATTTTATTTAATATTTTCACATGTGCTGTCCTCCATTGTGGATATACAGCTGCTTTTGTCTGTACAAATATTACCAGTGGGTGCCCTTGACTTGTCCACCAAATTCTGGCACAGTGCTACAACATCTGCTACAGTTGTGTCTCAACACCCACATTGGACTTCTGCACTGCTCACCACCACAGTCACATAACAATGGATGCAGCAGTACTTCCCTGGACAGCCTGCTTTGACAATATGAGGTAGTTGTCTCAGGAGAAATATGAGGCTGTATTATTTTATAGAAAGGATGTATGGTGATTGGAGCAACCTTCTAGAAGACAAAGTTAGATAAAAAATAGAGCGAGAATTAAAAACTACACAATACATGCATGAAACAATTTTATGATAGGTGTGAAAATACAAGCAGTTGGTTAAGTAAAATCTGTAACTTATCCTGCAAACAGGGAAATGAACAGAGCAGATGGACTAAGTGGTCATTGCTTGCTATTACAATCCATGATCTGATGTTGTCAATTTTCATTCATTCCTCAACTCTTGGGTTTTTTAAACAAACACACGCTGGGCACAGAACTGTGTATTAGTTGCACAATTACATTTGAAAAGAAAATAGAGAATTAGCGACCTTCTAATACACTTAAGACGAGACTTAAAGAAATTATTTAGAAAGAGTGAGCAGGAAAGGTATCTTGGAAAATTAAATCAGTGGTGAATAACAGCCTTTTTCCCTTAGTGTGACTCTGAGCAAGTCACTTACCAGACAGTGCTCAGGGGTTGTCCCTGAGAACAGGCATGTGCCTTATGGGTTTACCTGGCTAACAAATGAATAAAAGAAAAAAATGTATGACATCTTTTAACATCAGATTTTAAAGTACATTTCCCCTTACTGGATATTTTTTTCTAATTCTTTTTAATAATACATTGCCAAATATAGTAGCTTTTCCTATTAGTTTCAAACTTTAGATGCTTAGTCAAGTTCCGAGGACATGGTTTTCAGTTACGTTTGCACACTATTAAATATTTTGCAGTGCACAGTAATCCAGTACTTAGAACAAGACATACATGCATCAAACATCTTTGCTTATTTTTTATATAGCTGTTTATTCAGTAATACTGAAATGACTTACGAAGCACAAGACATCAGTTCAGGCAGCTCTATAAAAGGGCTGGTAGGTGGAACAGTACTATAGTGAACTGGAAACTGTCCTCCAAGTATGATATCACCTCTTCTCAAAAAGCTCTGAGGCTTAAGATCTTGCAGTTTGCACCCTGTTTTAGCGTGTACAAAAAGAATATGCAGAAGTGCTGAAAATAGTATCTCAAAGAACATTTTTTCCATCAGGCACTAAGCAGACTGATATTGGCGAAGTTCAGATCTGGAGGAGTTTGAGAATGTCTCATAGCATTTATATAAGCCTGACAAGGTATTGCAAACACCATTAAACGTATTCCCAGAAGAGATTATGAGATCTATGAATGCTTACCAGGATGTTTAATTTTCCATGTTTCCAATTAGACTTCCAACCTGACATAATCCTTAATCATGTAAAATGAAGCAATTAATGTAGCAAACAGCATTTCTACTTAGTGTTACACTCTCCACAATATTTTGTTAAATAATGTTTACGATTTCAGATTTAGACTAATTATCATATTCCTCTAAATTTATAACTTTACCTTGCATACAATACTGTATGAGGTTGTCATTTAGCATTATTATGTACAAATACAAGTCATAGTATGTGGACCAACCCATTTAGCAATTCACTTTGGGAACAGAACAGCTTTTCTTAACACACCATGAAAAAAAGATATGTCCCAAAAGTCAGTGGCATGGAAAAATGGAACTAAGTTCCTGGTTAACAAATAAGATATGTTGTATTTCAGATTTTATTAAATAAACAATATCTGTAGAAGAAAACTTATTTGTGGAAGTAGTATAAAAATCATTAAAAAGTTGGATCACAAGCAAAGAGTTATTCTAAATTTTCCAGTCCTATCACTTTATTCTTTCTGGTGATTTCTGGCATGTATGGTCACAGTACATTCCTAGCTTTTTATGTCAGCAAGTATGTTTCTCATTGAGTAATACTCTTGTTTTGCCTTCTTGTTACATTCTGTAATATATTTCAGGAAGTCTCAATAAATCTAGTCTGTTCTACTGGAAGCAGACCAACTTACAGTAGGATACATGCCTGATATGTGCAGATCCTTGTCTACAATGTATATACTTTTCATCAGTCCTTTCCTTCTGTCGTAGTTATCAAAGTGAAGGGGATGCTACTTTAACCAAACCAAGTGCCACAAGAAATCAGTGGCTTGCCATAAATGTGCATTTATTGATTTCATGTGAGTTTACACATAGTTGTGTGCTGACTCTTTCACACTGTAGGAAAATTAACTGCTATGATAAGTCACAAAGAAAAATACTATTTTATTTAAATATTTTATTATCAATCCAATTACTTTTATTTTGTAATGCTTGCATTCACTGAAGGCTTATAAATATGGACTGGGCCATCATAAGCAAAACAGAAGAGCTGTTGGAGCAGGGAAAAATGCAGGGGTGTGTCATCAGTCAGAAGAATTCCAGAAGCAAAGAGATAATTCTAGGGTACTGGGACATGGTCAGGTTGTATTGCGAACTTTGCACTGGAAGCCGTAGAGGGGAATAAATATTAGGCTACTGGAAATAATCCAGCAGAGCCTAGAGGAAAGGCACCAGAATGGTATAGGAGATGTACTGGACAGGGCAGGACAACCGATTAAAGGAACTGAAGTACTTCCACTAGGGATAACAAGAGGCAGCAGGGCATAATCTAATGGTGGTCAAGCTGAATAGGGAAGATGTGTGAGAGAACTCACGTGGCAAATTGCTGGAATCTACTACTTCCTGGTTTTGCAAAAGTATTTCTTCACAGAAGAAGTTGTAGACACATAAAATGGACTTCTAGAATGGATATTCAATAGAGTATGGGAAACACAAATGGAGAGTAGGTAGAATGGTAAATAAACTTAAAAGACAGACTAGATAGGCTAACTGTCTTATCCTGATGCCAAGCAAATGCCATGTAATGTAATCTAAGCCACACTGTAGACAGTGTAGGAGTGTGTGTGTCTCTGAGTTAATACAGTCATAATATTTATCACCACAATTTATTCTTTCAGTTGTTTTATATTTATGGTGCAAATGAGTAAAGAAAGCACTATAACAGCATTTTTCAATGAAGAGTTACAAAAGTAATCAATGCAGTAAAATAAGCTAACATTATGGACACATGAACTCCATCAAAGAAATGGTAACTCTGAGGATTCAGTAACAACATTGCACATAAACGAGAAAATATACCAGTTGGTTAATCACTACTGTCTCCCATCCTCACGCTACTACTTCATTTTTTTACCCAGCTTTCCACCCACTTTGACCCTGTAAGTTTCCCTAACAGCCTTCTGTGTGGCACAGAGTTAGAAACCTTTTGGGAATCCAGGTATACTCCATTCACTAGTTTTAATCTTCTCACCTTGCCTGCCATATAGTCATGAAATTGAATCAAGATAGTATGACAGAATTTGGGGGATGTAAACCTATTCTGTTCACTGTAAAACTTATTATCCAGGAGAAAACAGCCTTTCCTTTTGGATTTTTTCTTTGATTTTTCCCAACAATGACCTGGGTGCCTGTGCCTCCATCAGTTTTGCAAAGCCATACGTGTGGCATTTCTACAGTCCCTTAACACAACCCCTAATTCTATTGTTATGTTAAACAAATCTGTAAAACTATCAACTATTACAAAAGCCACTAAATTTAACATCCTGAGTATCAGTCTATTAAGCTTCTGTGCCTTGTCCTCTCTTATTGCCAAAAACAACTTTTCATGTTCCTTTTCTCCTCAAGTACTCAAAGAAAAAACATATATCCTTGTTTGTATTTGCTAGCTCTCATTCTAATGTTGTTTTGATACCTTTAACTACACTCACTGCCTTCTTTCTGGCTGGCTAATATCCCCCCCTCCACATACAGGTTCTGTTTCTTCTGCCATTACTTGAATGCACTTACCATACCCCACTTTTTGTCTCTCTCTCTTTCTCTCACTGTGTCTGCTAGTTTCATCATAGTATCATAGCACAGTATGATTATGACTATCTATTGGAGGCTTTATTTCTGTTAACCCTCGTGCTAACATGTCCTTCCCTGTGCTTTCCTGATATTTTGTTCCACCGTGTCATGCTTCCTGACATCTGTAGATGCAGTGCACAGTGAAACACCACTCTACTTCTGACAAACTAAAGTCACCCATTGGACTTCCAAGATGGCTACACACTGAGTAACTGCTTTATTTCAGCTCTCCCGATGTGAAAACAGAAACTCAGAAAAGAGAGACAGTGAATTTATCTTTTTGGGTAAATTTTGGTTAATGGCTAGCAAGTACACTGTCAGGATACCAACAAAGAAGAAATTTATAGAACATGAAAGAAAATCAACCACAAAAGATAAGAAAATATTGACTAGGAAGAATCATGCAGCTGTTCAGCAAAAAGCATTTCAAGCTCCAGCTTTAGTACAAGACATGACTTCCAGTAATCTAGAGGAAAAATAAGTCAAATGTGCTCAGAGCTGACTAAAATAAATGAAATACTGAAGGAGTATATAAACTAAAATAACAAAATGGAAAAATGGAAGATGCTTTAAACAGATATTCAGATGAGCTGATAAAACTGCAAAAATCAGAGGTCGAAATGAAGAAAAGGTTGGCTGAGTATGAGACTGCCCAAGAAGAGATGTTTAAAAAATGGTAAAATTAGAGAACAGCGCACAGAGAAAATCTGAAATTTTCTGCTGTACCATGGAAACTGGAAGGGACAGAGTGCATTAATTTAACAAAAACACACATAAGCCAGTAGATTTGTATTCCACAGCAGGAGTTGTTAATTGAAAAGGCAAACTGTGGTTATGCGCCAAACCCCCCAAAAAACAGGGGTGGCCTAGAAGAACCAGGAGGACATTGGAAATGAACCAGAGACTGAAGTTGGGAGATGGAGATAAACAGGAAGAAAAGAAGCAATTTTGGAAATTAATTAATAAATGTAGGATTACAGAGCATTAATCACATTTGTGAAATATGGTGGAACAAGAAAATCATGAAATATTGGACTTTTTTTGACTTTGTTAAAATTGTTGGAGACATCAAAGCATATGCCCTACTTCATATCATCACTCTTTGGAAGAACATTAAGGAGAGGGAAAGAGGATGGAAAGGGATAACTCTAAATAAAAGATTTTTTTGTTTTTAAGAGTGTTTTTGTAAAACATGACATCTACTGCATGTTATATAGAAAAGCTTTTTCAATTATTTTTGTGTGTAATATGATACTAAAGTAAATAGGTACCCTCTTCCCTTCTTTCTTTCTTCTTGTTTAGTTTTAAGAAATGTAGGTACTGCAGTATAAAAAGAGAAAAAAACCTGGACAAAACAGCATGATATAAGTAATTGTTATGCTTTTTCTTACTTTTAAATAAGGAAATGACTGTATTAAGGCCATTGGCCTTATCTAGCAACATGTTTTAAGTGGAAGCAAGTAAATAAAAGAATATTGAATGTAAAGAAAAGTTTTCCTTTAGCAAATAAATGTTCACAATGCAACATGAGAAGTTTGAATCTGAAGGCAGCTGTGTGTCTGGTTCTCATGTTTCTATGGAGACAAGCTGATAAGGGCAATAAAAACAGAACACTTTTTTATATCAATGGCTAAAAGGTAATGTTTTTTGAAAGTGCTCAAATTCTTTAATATATCTTGGTGAGAAATAAAGATGAGACAAAAGCAGACAGTGCTTAGTGTAAGTAAAAGCACAGGTTGTACCATGCTTTTTAGCATGGATAACTTTCATTATAGGTTAATTCAAGCCTTTGAGTCTAAATGTCAATCTGGGACAGCTGTTCCTGTTAGGAGGGTTAAACTTCATTATTTGAAGATGTACATAGTTTTCTGTGTTAGCATTAAATTAATTTGTTAAATCAGAGCTCTGGGTGTGTTTGTATTTTTGTTTGAATATTTTCAGTAAAACAAAAAGTCCTGTAAGATATGACAAAAGTTCAAATGGATATGACAAGAAGTAACTGCATGAAAGATCGTCCTGCCAAATATTAATGTATGTATGTATGTATGTAGCACAAAAGCTGAAACTAGACATTTTTTTTAAAAAGCTGTTATAGGTTCATAGGTTCATAGGTTCATACTAGGCTATCTGCCCAAGGGCATTTATAAGCCTAGCCCATAGTTATTTGGCTTTCGCCACCCCTTTAGTTTGAATAAAACTATGCCTATTATTTTGCTGTGCCTCTGTCAAGCAGTGACACTGAAGTAATCCCTGGGGTATATCTGCGATCTCCCATCCATTGGTCAAGATTCCTCTTGAACAAGGCCAGCGTGGTGCTCTGCCTCACATGTACCGGGATTTTGTTCCACAGCATAGGGAGTCTCTGGGTGATGAATCTGTCCCTCCAGCACATTCTATTAATAACCGTGTCAAGGTTTAAGTCTCCCGCCCTTGTGGTTCTGAGGGATCTAGATTTTTTGTGGTGAAGCATATTCATCAAATCAGGGTTTGACATGGGCTTATATGTCAGGCACAGGTCACCTCTGAGCAAGCGGTATGAGACTGAATAGAGCTGGAGTTCTTTCAGTCGGGCAACATAAGACATATTTTTGAGACCCTTTATCCTTTTGGTGAGGAACTTTTGGGGCCTTTCCAGCTGCTGCAGGTGTCGGGTCAGATACATTCTGAATGGGGCATTGTACTCAATCATAGGTCTAATGAGTGATGAGTACAGGGGGACGATGACCTCCCTTGATCTAGATGTGAATCCCTTCATGATCAGGTGGGCAATGTAGAAGGTTTTCCTAACTACTTTAGCAACATGAGTGTCAAACGAAGGCTACTGTCAACCTGGGTCCCCAGATCCCTAATGACTTCTTCTGTGCTCAGTGGATTGCCACCTATATGGTAGCTAGGGGTAACCTTGTTTTTCCCGAAGGGTATGACTATGCATTTCTTGGCATTTAACTTTAGGCCATGGCTCTGGCACCAGTTATCCGTTTCTGTGAGGCCCTTCTGAAGGATATCTGTGTCAGATGTGTTTTCGACTATGGCCCAGTTTGCAGTCATCTGCAAACTTTGTCAGCCATAACCCTCCTGCGCTTGCTTGTACTTCAGAAAAGTAGATGCCGAACAAGAGTGGACCCAGGACTGAGCCCTGTGGGACACCACTTGTGACAGGCTTTGAGTCTGACATGGCTCCAGCAACTCTGACCCTGTGGGTTCTGTCACTTAGCCAGTTTGCAACCCATCTTGTGATGTATGGGTTTACATTCAAGCTGATGAGTTTTTCGATGATACCTGAGTGGGGTATTGTGTCGAAGGCCTTTGCCAGGTCAAGGTAGGCTGTATGGACTGCCTTTCCCTCATCAATGGCTTTGGTGACTGTCTCGAAAAAGTCAACCAAGTTTAAAAGGCATGATCTGCCTTTGACAAAGCCAAACTGGGTTGGATCCAAAGTCTGCAAGTTCCCTATGTCTTTATTTATGAGTTCCATTATGATCCTCTCCATGGCTTTGCAGATAAGGCTTGTCAAGCTAATGGGGCAGTAATGAATGATAACTTCTTATCATAATGGCAACACTTTCCATATTATCTTTAAATGTGCATAGTCTCACAGATGTATATAAAAAAGAAAGATCAGTGAACTATATTAAAAAATTAGAGTGCAAATGTGAATTTGATAAAGAAAGGATTTCAGGATGGTTATTCATTGAAATATCTGGGACAAAGGAAAAGGAGAGTACTTATATTAATTGCTAGAGGAGCTCCAATAGTGATAGAACAGGAAAAAAAAGATAATGGTATATCTGTAGTAGAAAGAGGTTTGGAAAGGGAGGAGGATTATGTTGGCATGTATTTATATTCCACCTAAAATTGCTACAATGGAGCTTAAGAAAATACTGGAAGAAATAATCAGCTTTCAGCAAGGAATATTACTTACTGGTGGGGACTGGAATTTGATTTACAACAATGAGTATGTATTTGGTGGGCCTAGGTGGGAAAATATAACAAAGAATGGTAGCTTTTGAGGAAATTTATGAAAATATTTGGTATGAAAGATGTGAATTTAGTAGTTGTAAGAGCTTGGAGAGAATTTACATATTATTCCCCAAGATATAAAAACTGGGCTAGACTAGACAGAACTTATATTTCACAGGAACATGTTCATGTAATTGAAAATTTTGATGCACATCCATTAACTATTTCAGATCATGTACCAATAATAAATTAGATAAAAATGCAGGTTAATGAAATAAAAATGAGTCATATGCACCCCCACCTATCTGTTAAAGAGAGAGGAATTTAAGGAATGGGTAGTAGAAATTATTCAGTTACTGCATAAAATATAGCTAGGGAGTGGGATAAAATGAAAGCGGAGTTTAAAAGTAGGGTAGAAATAAAAGGAAAAGAGATATGGTTAAAGAAGTAACAAGAATTATTTAGAGGGACAGACAAAGGGTAAAGCATTGCACAATAGGGGGAATCTCACAGAACAAGAAATGGCACAACTACGGAGTGCTAAAGAGAAAATAAGGGACTACCTCAATAATATGCATGAGTTTAGAATGATTGCTTTTAAGCAACTGTTTTCTGATAAAAATTCCAGATCACAAAAGTTTTTAGCACAGTGGCTCAGGAATAGAAAGTAGAAAGGGTTGTTGCCAAGCTTAGGGAACCTATGACAAGGAAACTAGCGAGAGATCCTGTAGAGGTATTAGAAATATTTTGGAAATTTTATGAAAATCTGTATAAAGCAAAGAAATGTGGAAATCAAGAAAAACTACAAATGGAAAAGTTTATGAAAGAATTAAATATGCCAAAGTTAGAGATAGATGAGGCTCAATTACTATCAGGATAGGATAGGGGGAGATGAGATAAAAATGGTGATGTATAACCAAACTAATGGGAAGTCTCCAGGAAAAGATGGTAGTCGTGGGGATGTTTGAAAGCTAGGAGGGAAGAAAGTGATAAAGATTGGAAAGGTTTTGTTTAATAGTATTTTAAAAGGAGGAGAAGCACCAACATCCTAGAAACTGTAATACCTAAAGATCATAAAGACCCATCAGATCCAGCGTCATATAGGCCCATTTAAATACAAAACCATGATTATGAAGTGTATAATGGCTAAAACAATGTCAATGCTGATGTCAAAAACTGATAGACATGGATCAATATGGTTATGAGGAGGGGTGGCAAACATTTAATAACATTAATAGAACTATGATGATCCAGAAGTAAGCAGAAAATACCACTGCTGTTGGTGGATCTTGATGCAGAGAAAGCATTTAACAGAGTAAGCTGGGATTTTATAAGTAGGGCAATGGCAGCATTTATATTCCTTGACAAAGTAAGGTTAATTAAGAGGATATATGAGGAACTGGAGATGAAAATTAAAGATTGTGGGGGGGGTCCTCTCTGGTAAGTTCTGTTTGGACAGAGGAACTAGGCAGGAGTATCCTCTTTGTTATTTGCATTATATTTATAACTATTGGCAAAGAAAATAAGGTACTCAGAAATTCAAGGATATAATTGACATGGTAATCAGGAAAAGTTCACTTTATTTTGCAACAAAAGATAATACAAAAACTGAGAAATTGTAAGATCTGTTTTATAGATATGGATAGCAAGATACAAGCAATGGAAATGTTTTAGTCCCTTTATACACAGGACAGGCATATTAATTATCAACCAGAGGAGAAGATGTAGATAGCAATTAATAAAGAGTGGAAGGATTTTAGGGTGGCCGCAGTGGTACAGCGATTAGCATTGCTGCCTCACAGCAAGAGGGTCTCCGGTTCAATCCTTGGCTGGGGTGCCTTCTGTGCGGAGTCTGCATGTCCTCCCTGTGGTCATGTCGGTTTCCTCTGGGTGCTCCAGTTTCCTCCCATATTCCAAAGACATGCTGTAGTTGGATTGAACACTCTAAATCGGCCTTAGGTGTGAGTGTGTGCGTGTGTGTGCCTTCTGTGGAAGGTTGGTTGCGGGCTGGCAACTTGACACTGTAAAACTCCACTGCCAATCATGAGCGGACAGTTGATCCACTGTGGCGACTCCTAACTGGGAAAAGCCAGAAGAAAGAGTTGAAGGATTTTATCTGGGAGGGGAAGATGGGAAGAGTCAAGTGAGAAAAACTGATCCCTCAAATAGAACAAGGTAGTTTGAGATTACCTGATTTGAAGTGGTATTTCAGAGCTACACAGTTAAGGCTTCTATACATACCACAAGCAGAAATCTATAATGCAAAGTGGAAAGGGATGATGGTGAAGCAGAGGGGGAAAGGTCAAGAAACAAGGAGAGACTGGTATTTTGGATATAGATCCTTAAGAAGAATAACTGTAATTATACAGAATATTTTATTCATTAAGTAGCAGAAAGTATTCTAAGATCTAAACCAACACGGAAATGGGGGAAATAAGATTCTGACAATAGGGATGGCTGAAATTAAGGGTACAGTGAATAGGCAAGGGGAGGCTAGAATTTACTGGAGAAAACTAGCAAAGGAACCAAGGTACTGTGAGCAAATAATTAGAGAGACAAAGGTAATAGCATGGGAAGAGGCCAAACATTTATTTGGACTGAGGGCTACAGGTTGCCCTCCCTATCTAGGACTGATATCATAGAATAAGCAAAGAGAAATGGATAGGGGGATCCTAGTAAAAGACTAGCACTGGCAGAGATCTAGAATCTAGAGCAGAAGCGGCTGTTAAAAAGGGATACTTAGTAGGGCATATAAAATATTGCATGATAACTATAGGGATCAATCAGAGGAGGTTAGAAATGATTGGGACGAAAGAGTGGATGAGCAATTCACAAAGAAACAATGGAAGGATATATGTATGGCTCTCAAATATACAACAACATCTAGAAGATGTAGGATCTTTGCTCAGAAGTGTTTGCATATGTATTTTTATACCGCAAGCAGACTCCAAATAATTTTTCCTCAGGTAGATTGCAAATGTTGGAGTTGTGATGGAGAAGAAAGAGAAAATTGGAAACATATTTTATTTATTTATTTACATTTGTTGACCGGGAGAGTCTGACTGGACACAGGTCCATTTTCAGCAGAGGCCAGGGGAGAAAAACTCCACATTAAGTATTACTTACATTATGCAGTTAAAAAAACATTGCATTTAAAATATAGACATTAGTCCAGCTGAGGACATAAGACAAGAATAAAACAGATGTAAAACAGCTGTAGAACATAGTACAATTTTAAAATATGGTGACACATACTAAACATGGTTACAAATGTAGTTGAGATTCATTCATTCATTTTTGGGAGTGTAATAAGTTTTCAGACTTTAAAAAAATAAAAATTCCCTACAGATTACTCTGACAGAAACACAGGGTGAGCAAATTGGTGTTATTTAGGAAATGATTTTTTGAGCTGTGATAGAGAATCAGAATTGCTGAGTTTAATTCTCGTGGCTGTCCAAAAAACAACCCTAATAGAAGTAACAAATATAGTAACAGAGATAAAAGAAATGGAAATGTGAACTTTAGAAAAGGTGTAGGAGCAAATTACATAGAAAAATGAGAATTGTGGGAACAATACATCCAGAATAATGTTTTGGAGGAGGCATGATGAGGTTTAAGGGAAGGCACTAACTGAATGATCTATGTAATGTCTGACTAGCAATGTACAAGATTACAGATGATGTACAATGTTTGCAACTGAAAATATGTCAGTCTGGTTTGTTTTCATTTATACAAACGTACAATTACCTATGCCATAACTGATAATTCAATAACAAAAAGTTTCTTGCTTAAAAGTAAATAAATAAAGTCACCCATTAAGCTCTTTCTGTTTTTGAATCTTCATTTTCTTATTATTTCTCCAACATTTTGGTTCAAGCTACTGGGAAGCCTAAAAAAGGAATGCAAAATTTATAATCAAAAGCAAATAGATAACTTGTAAGGTAGTGTTATGCAGCATTTCGTAACAAACACCATGGCATGTGGTTTTACAATGATAGATTTCCTGTACCAGCAGAAATGTCTACCCTTTTACATCTTTCCTTTATTTCATTATTTTGTGTGTACTGTACCAAACACGTATATAACTATTAATAAGTAATTCCATTATTACTTCATTAACCAGCATTTGCATATATATTACTGTATTCCATGGTTGTTTGCATGATTGTATTTAGTGAACCAACTTTTAAGTTTGCACAAATCATATAGTTGAGTACTGGAACTATAATGTTATTGCCAAATGGCTTGGGTAATGACCATACCTCTCAACTTTTCAGATTTCCACAGAATGTCCAGATTTTTGCCATATTGTTGGTCTGTTCCTCATAAAATGTGTGTTTTTTTTTCAGCAAAACATTGACGATTGAAGTCACTTAATAATGGTGTACTTTTGAGTTTCAAATTTCATATCCTTTAGAAAATTCATGATAATGCAAAATCCATTATCCTAGCAACTTTCTAAGCTTATAAGTGCAATATTTGCTTGGCTTTGTTCAAATTGCTTGCACTTAGAGGTTAAGAAGTATGGTAATGACTGAAAAGGATCTTTGGACTAGAGCATCTATCTGGTTAACAAACTTAAGGTCTATCCACTGGCCTGTTTTATTCTACTTTTTTTTTAACTGCCTGATAGCTGATTTTTGTCCCTTTTTCTTTCATAGGTTCATAGGTTCATAGGTTTATACTAGGCTATCTGCACCAAGGCATTTATAAGCCTATCCCGAATTTTTGTGGCTTACGCCACCCCTTATATGAAAAAATACTGTACCCATTAGTTTGTTGTGCCTCTGTCCAGCAGTGACACAGAGATGATTCCCGGGGTAAGCTTACGATCTCCCATCCACAGGTCAAGATTTCTCTTGAACAGAGCCAGCGAGGTGCTCTGCCTCACTTGGACCGGGACTCTATTCCACAGCATAGGGAGTCTCTGAGTGATAAATCTATCCCTCCAGCACGTCCTATTTATATCCGTGCTAAGGTTTAAGTCACTTGCTCTAGTGGTTTTGGTGGATTTGGATTTTTTGAGGTGGAGCATGTCCATTAACACTGGGTTGGACATGGCCTTGTATGTCAGGCACATGTCACCTCTGAGCAGATGGTATGCGACTGAATAGAGCTGGAGTTTCTTCAATCTGGCAGCATATGACAGATTTTGGAGTCCCTTTATCCTTTTGGTGAGAAACATTTGGGGTCTCTCCAATTGCTGCAGATGTCAGGCGAGATACATCCCGAATGGGGCATTGTACTCGATCATTGGTCTGATAAGTGAAGAGTACAGGGGAACAATGACCTCACTAGATGTGGATGTGAATCCCTTCATGATCAGGTGGGCAATGTAGAAGGTCTTTCTAACCACTTTAGCAACGTGAGTGTCAAAAGAAAGGCCACTGTCAACCTGGGTCCCCAGGTCCCTGATAACCTCTTCTGTGCTTAGTGGATTGCCACCTATATGGTAGCTTGGGGTTACCTTGTTTTTCCCAAAGGGTATGACTATACATTTTTTGGCGTTTAACTTCAGGCCATGGCTCTGGCACCAGCTATCTGTTTCCGTGAGTCCCTTCTGAAGGAAATCCGTGTCCGATGCACTTTCCACTATGGCGCCCAGTTTGCAGTCGTCTGCAAACTTTGTCAGCCAAAGTCCTCCCATGTTGGCCTGTACTTCTGAGAAGTAGATGCCGAACAATAGGGGGCCAAGGACTGAGCCCTGTGGGACACCACTTGTGACCGGCTTGGAGTCTGACATAGCGCCAGCAACTCTAACCCTGTGGGTTCTGTCCTTAAGCCAGTTTGGAACCCATCTTGTGACATATGGGTTTACATTTAAGCTGGTAAGTTTTTCTACAATACCCGAGTGGGGTATTTTGTCGAAAGCCTTTGCAAGGTCAAGGTAGGCTGTATGGACTGCCTTTCCCTCATCAACGGCCTTGGTGACTGTTTTGAAGAAGTCGACCAAGTTCAAAAGGCATGATCTTCCCTTGACGAAGCCAAACTGGGTCGGGTCCAATGACTGCAAGTCCCCTATATCTTTGTTTATGAGCTCCATTATGATCCTCTCCATAGCTTTGCAGACTAGACTTGTTAAGCTTATGGGGCGGTAATTACCAGGGTCCGTAGAGGCACCGCCTTTGTGGAGTGGGACCACAGTTGCCGTACGCCACTCCTTGGGCACGTATCCTGTGGTAAGGCTGAGATTAAACAGCTGCCTTATGTGCGGGTTTAATTCCTCATTTAGCTCGTGTAGCACACAGCCGGGGACACCATCCGGTCCCATTGATGCTGTGTTTTTAGCTTGAGAGAGCATCTTTCACCTGCGCATTTGAGATGTCTGGGAGGCTACACTCTGCTGGGATAGTTATCTCTCCTTTAGGGGAGAGGGGTGAAGTTTGCACTGAACCTGTCTGCCAGTATGTTGGCAATGTCTGTGGGTTCAGTGATTTTTGTATCATTCTGGACTAATTCTGAGCATATCTGGGAGTTTCCACCCAGGTTCCTAACATAGCTGAAAAAGGCCTTATGATTGTCCTTTGAATCCATGGCAATTTTTCTCTCAAAATTGGCCTTAGTTGATTTTATGAGTGCTCGTATTATTTACTAATAATGATCAGGGGTGGCTTCCCTTTTATGGATTTTGTTCTATCATGTAATAGCTTTCTCCTCTTATTGTAAAGTTTGTTAATGGCTGGGGTCCACCAGACTGGACGTTTGCCCTTTGTGGAAAGAGTCTTGGTTTTATTTGGGATTGCCTGATCCATGCAGTCCTGGAGGTGTTCATAGAAGGCATTTGTAAGGGCTTCCGCAGCTTGGGTTGTGGTTTCCACTGTCTCAGGGGCCTTGAAGGATACCACACCAGTCTTGAGTAGTGTGAAGTTTGCTTTAGAGAAGTTCTTCACTGAGGTCTTTTGTTTGGGGTGGGGGTGGGATGTGGATTTCCAGTGAGATTAGTTTATGATCAGATCTCACCAATGAGGGATATACTTCCGTGTGGAGCATTTTGTCCCCATGTTTGTGATAATGAGATCTAGTATATTTTCTCCTCTCGTGGGAACAGTGACTAGCTGTTCCATGGCATTTGAATTTATGAACTCCAGGAACCGTTGGGCTAGAAAGTTAGGGCTTGAGTAATGTTACCAGTCTATATTCGGGTAGTTGAAGTCACCCAATATGATGATGTTTGGAGATACATTTATACCCTCCAGTGTCTTCAGGAAGGCTGTGTGGGGTTCCTGAGTTTGAGAGGGTGGCCTGTAGCATGCTACAATTTGTAGAGCAGTTTTGCCTATGGTTAGTTGCACCTGGATGGTTTCCGATGCTTCATGCGTTGCCACCAACCTGGAGGTGTGGGTATCCTTTATGAATATGGATACACCCCCTCCTTTTGTGGTGTGGTCCGAGTTTTGGGGCCGGAACGCATGATATGAGATAAAACCTAATAGTGCCAGGGTGCTCTCAGGAGCCTTGAACCAGGTTTCAGTTACAGCACAGACATCGATGTTCTCCATACTGAGAAGGGCCTCGAGTGCGTGCATTTTGAGATTTAGACTTCTGGCATTGAGCAGCATTACCCTCAGTTTCTTCCCATTTTTGTTTTCTAGGGTGGTAGGTTTAGAATTTGAGCCTTGCCTAAAAAAGGCACTATGGGGGTGGCAAGAGCCTTAGCCAATTCCTCTCTCTTCCTTTCCTTCTTTCCATGGTTTCCAGTGCACAGCATTTTATACCCTATTTTATGTATACAGCATCCCACGTATTCACTCCTAAGGTACCCCCATATGTTAGTTCCTCCTGTTGTTAGTTTAGTTCTCTCCCATTGGTTATTTCTAAGGTACCTCATGATAATTGTTACTCCCTCCTGTTATTAGTTCAGGATTTTCCCACTGATAATTTCATAAAATATATTGATCCCTCTGTGGCGACCCACCACTGGACCAGTAATCAAGGAGCCTCAATCCACACCATCGGCACCAGTGGGGGATGTACACTAGGAGGGTAACAGGTACACACACAGTATTTCCAGATGCAGATCTCTGCATCAAGTGCAGTTTCCCTTAAGAGCACACAGAGACCACAGTCAGTCTGGGGCTGGTTTTTCCCTCTTTCTCCAGATCCCCAGTAAGACTCCCCACTGGCACAGCTATAGAGCTGAGATCTCAACTGAGTGGCCAAGCCAAGATCTCCAGCACCCTCTCTGTCCAACCAGTGCTTTGTGCCCCTGGCCCCTGCTCAAGTAGCAGACACACACATTTTTTGAGATTTGATTTACACACACACACACACACACACACACACACACACACACACACACACACACACACACACACACGGGAAAGGCTGACACAGATTTACTAGCTATGCCCTCTTTTGCCCAGACTATAAGGTAGTTATCACTGATATGAGCCAACTCCTTATCAGCAACTTTAAGGCCCTTAACAAACTGTGTTCAATCTTACTGTATAATATTAATACTAACATAAATGGTAGTTTGACCAAGAGCGAGGCTGTTAGGATTGACCCACATAGTATCAGCAAATAAGTATGCAAGTACTCTCAAAACTTAAATATCTCTAGACAGATCAGCCACAATGAAAGGTTTAAATATATTTAATAATAAGTAATAAAAGAGAAATAAAATATTCAGTATATATTCACACTGCATCAGAGTTCAAAATCACAGGAAATATTCAAAACAACATTGCAGGACAGTCTCAAATAAATAAGAAAAAATATCTAATCTAAGCTTCACTATATTTTTGAGTATGCGTATAGACACTGGCCTGTTCTTTTTGAGGGTTTAAAGATTGCCAGCAGGTTTTTATCCTCTGATCTTAGGGATCTGTTCCATTTTGTATTTAGTGGAGTTCTGTAGGTTGGTATGTATAGTAGCACCATAAAATAGGAAGGGGAGCAGAAAAGTTTAAGCCAGGGTACCCTTGGTTGTGGTGCTTAGGAATTGCCTATTTATGTACAGAAGTCCAAATTTCTGGTTAGCTTTCTTTATGTTTTGTTGTATATGGAGGTCAGAGGTAAGTTTGTTATCTATAATGACTTCAAATAGTTTTGTTTCCTGTACTCTTTCATTAATAGTGTTATCAGCTGAGTAAATAGTAAAGTGGTAGGAGCCAAGGGTTGTGGTCTTGCTTTGAAAGATTAAGCTTAGTTTTTTTTTGGATTAAGAAAAAGTTAGGCATTTGTGAGCTAGGATTCAATGGCAGTGAAAGACTTGTGAGTGTTGGAGAGTAGCTCAGGAAGAGTGTGAGAGATACAGATAATCGTGGAATCATCTGTTTATTGAATGAAGGTTCCAGGGGAAGAGGAAGTATACAAGCTGTTTGTGAATATATTAAACAGTAAGGGACCTAGGATGGAGCCTTCAGGGACTCCTGTTGGGTTATGAAGAAAGGGGGAAAGTTGGTTTGACCATTTTACAGCTTGTTTCCAATCTTGTAGGTAACTTTAAAACCACTGCACTCTGGTATGGGAACACCGTAGTTAGACAGTGTCTCGAGGAGTAAGAGGTCAGAAACTGTGTCAAAGGCTTTAGAGAGGTCAAGGAAAATTGAGGATACAAAGTTTCCTTCTTTTTGGGCTGTATTAAAGCCTGCCATGGATGTTCTATGCCCAGATCGGAAGCCATGTTGAGTTTGAGTAAGTAGATTATACTTCAGTAGGTATTTCAATAATTGTTGGTGGATACATCTTTCGTGAATTTTGGATATAGGAGATAAAATGGATATGGGTGAAAGTTGGGTGTTTTGGTGGAGTTACCTCTTTTGTGGATAGGGGTGATATGAAATAATTTCCATACGGCACAGACAGAGATCTATTTATTAGGATGCTGATTGAATAGGCAACTAAATCAGCAGCAAGTTTAAGGTATTGTGGTAGAGATTATCTGCTGATGTGGAGCAGGGATTTAGTTTGAGTAGTAGTTTTTTTATGGTTGCTGTGGATATGGGCTGAAGTGAGAAAGAGGTCTGGCTGTCTTTGCGTTGGTTGTGTGTGTTGTGGGCAGGGCCTAAACTAGATGATGGAAGGTATTGGTGTTTGAGTTAGAGAATGAGTGGGGGTGTCCCATGTTAGACTTATTTGTTAGTAGGTCAGCTATGGATTTTATAAGGTGCTTATTAAAGTCTTCATCTATAAGGGATGGGGGGCATCGGGTGCTGGGGAGTGTTCTTTGTACCTAGGTTGAGAAGGGTTGATATTTAGTGCCAGAATTTTTTGGGTTGCCTCTGTGTTGTAGTTGAAGGTGTGAGTAGTAGAATTTCTTGTTATTGTTTACTAGTTTAGTCACGTTGTTACAGAGTGTTTTGAAATGGAGGAGATTTTGTTCTGTTTTATTTTATTTCCAAGTGATTCAGGCTTGGTCTCTTTTTTCATCAGGTTAATACAGCCTCTGGTAACTGATGGGGTTGTCTTTTATTTTATTCTTTTTGCCCGTAAAGGGGCTAGGGTATCAAGTATGTTTAGAAAGGTGGTATTAAAGTACTATTGCTACTAACTTCCACTTAGGATTCATCTCCACATTTATGGTAAAAACACCTCTACTTAAATTCAAACCTTGCTACACTGCAGCTGACAGCCTCCCACCTGAATACCTAAATATAGCATACCCAGTCTCTATCCTTATCAACTGATGAATAGCTGATTCCTACATACCATCACTATAGAGAAAAAATATTATATCTTCTCTCTTCATAAAGGTTGCATCTCAGCTTATATCTCTAAATTTTGGCCTATTGCAATGTTATCACCTCTCTCAAAAATTCTTGAGAGATATATTTATAAGCAACTCTACCAATATCTTGTACAAGAACAGCTCATAAATTTGCCCAACATGAGTTCTGCCCAACACACAGTATAACTACTGCCCTCCTGTCATTCACTGACACCATAAAGAAATCCAGGAACTCAGGCAAACGTGTTTCCTCCTTATTCCTTGACCTGTCAAAAGCCTTTGATACAGTTTCTCACCATAAACTCATGTATAAACTGTGTCAACTTGGGGTATCCCCATCTTTATTACTGTGGTTCAATAGCTATTTAACTGACAGGCTCCAGTCTTTAAAATGGAAGAATATTCTCTTTCTCTCTCTGTCTGCAAGCCTGCACTGGTCTTCCCCAAGGCAATGTTATTGGTCCTTTCCTGTTTAATGTGTTTATCAATGACCTCTATACCTCCACAGGTCCAGCCTTTCTCATACAATATGCTGATGATTCCATACTTACATGCACACCTAACAATCTGCCTAAACTCCTCCATATCAAGTAAAAAGCTTTTTTCTCAGTTTAGAAAAAACAGTTACTGCTATTTTTCCCCAAATTACACATCAAAATTTGCTGCCAACAGACAATAGTGCAGCCACCACTATATTGCCCATAAGGCATTGAATTGGCTTGAACTTCCTCACTACTTAACATTACATATAGTTTATCTCCATACACAACATTATTTACAAAGCCAGTGACTGCCCTGCTTTTACTCCTATTCGCCATTCCAATCAGCCTAACAGACTACTTCAGTCTAATGAATAACAGCTTTCCAGCATATATAAACCCCACAAATCCTCTAGCCAAAGTCTCTAATCATACTTTGTTGATAGACAATGGAATTCTATCCCTCTGCAAATTAGATGTTCATCATATTGATCACTGCTGCAGTATCCTTAAATATATGGGTTATATCCTACCAATGGTATAACAGCTGGCCAGTTTCCAAATCTTCATGGCACCTTCCACACACCCAAACTATCAACAGCTCAAGTTGAGTTGAGTTGAGCTGACTAAAAGACAAGTTTGTACAAAGTCCTTCTGAGCTTTCCTGCTGCCAAAGAGTATGCTCCTCTGCGGCTTTCAGGGATTGATGGTCAGTTTGTGCTTTCCTTTGCTAGGCAGACAAGTTCCGTTTTGGGGGGAAACATTCATTGTCTTAATTCTATTGATGTTTTATTACCTTTCTCTTCAGGAATGTTATTCTAAAGCTAGGAGGGTTATCTTTTAATAAACTGTCATGAGACTGTAACATACTTTTAAACAGAGTGCTTGTTTTTTTTTCTATTGCTTAAAGGGTGGTGTAAAATAACTGTAAACATTTCCATCTGTGGAGAAATTGTATTCATTTTACATTTGTGGGGCTGGCATAATGTTTTAAAGTGCTTTTTATTGTGTTTTTCTGTCAAAAAAGTAACATTTGTGGACTGATAGTGTTTACTGGTAATTGCTGTTTGTCTTCCCTGGGAAAGTGGCTCCATTTTCAGCCTTACCATATAACAGACTACCAGTCCCATGTTCGGTCCTTCTTCCAGCCACAATAAGAGAAAAATTAAGCAAACAGCCTTTGCCACCACAGCAGGCTAGCAATTTGCCTCAGCAGCAGGTGGATGCCTGTGTTGTGGCCATTTGTTGTACCTCAAACCACTCATCTTTTACCCTGGATCCCTCCGAAGTCCCCATTGGCTGGGTGATAGCCCATCTTCTGTAGCTGTATGGGTCTCCTCTGTGGGCAAGGGAGAGCCACTATTGCCTGTCCTGGGAAAGGGGAAAAGGAAGGTTTCCCTGTTGTGTCAGTATGCTGTGCCCATCCTTGGGGAAGCTGCTTGGCCCCATTTTTCCTGTCAAAGAAACAGAAAACCAAGCATGTATCTCCTTCTCCTTAATTTTCTGTGGATAGGAGTAGGTTACCGGGTCTGGTTCAGGGTTTAACTTAAGACTATTGATTCTTCTTGTAAAGTAGTTTCTGGTAAAAGAAAGAGGGATTTCTCGTTTTCTGAAAAGAGTCAAGATTCTGAATCTGAACATGAAGATGCAGGGACAGACTTTTCCACCCTCAAAATTTGATTCAGACTCAGAGGAAAGTTCAGTTTATGATTCTCCCTGTGGGGTTTGTCTTTCTGTGAGACTACTGTTGGAATGGACCAGTGTTTTCAGTGGGAAAAGACTGAGGTTTCTCAGTGCTCATAAAATACTAGGAGTTGTTATAGAAGGATTTCCCCAAACCTACACCCATTCCTCTTGTTCTGTCTGCCTTAGAGGATGCGCATGTAACTGCCTGCTATTTTCTTGTTAGTCAGCCAGCTGCCCCTAAAAAGGCACATAGCATGTATAAAGTTCCTCAGTCTTTTAAAATGTTATATCAATTCTACTCTTTTTGATAAGGATGGGAACATTTTTGAAAGGTATGGGGAAAAGTGCATACTCTGTAACTTTGATTTTTCGGAATTTTGAATTGTCAGGCTCATATGTTAAATTTGTTATGACAAATTGTGAAAGTATTAGGAATGATTTGTCTGCAATTTCTTCTTGTCAGGAAAAATCTGATTTAACTATATTAGTTTCTTCCATTGTACAGGTCACTACTCATTGTTTACACTGTGTGAATGACTCTGTTGATACTTCTTTCAGAGCTTTGGCCACTGGTACTGTTTTGAGGAGAATTGCATAGCGGCATTGTCAGAACTTCCCAGATGTTAAAAATGGGGATTTTAAATTCTTCATTGGATAGAGATTTAGTGTTTGGCCCCTCTGCTGCAGAGGCAATCAAAAAGTGAGATGAAAGGGGCAAGTGATCCAGGCATACCTCACAGCTGTACAGATTTTCTCAGAATGTCCAGAGTTTTGCCTCATAATTTTAGCCTGTTTTTCATAAAATTGTGGTTTGCTGGCAAATTATTGATGTCATTAAAAACTGAGGACAGAAAATAATGACAGACTTCAGAAATTTCATGCTAACACAAAACCTGTTATTCTATCAACTTTTTAAGTTTGCAAGAGCAATATTTAAAACTTGTCCTTATTTCAGGGCTTTTGTCCTCTCATTATTTATGGCTTTGTCCAGATTTCATGCTCCAAGATGTTGAGAGGTAATCTCTTAAGATTTTTCAGATGTTCTTTTCCAATATATTTTTATCTCCTCATCCAATTTTGGCCAAAAAAAAAAAAAAAAAAAAACAGAATAAACAGTCTCAACAAAATACAGGTGAAAGGATAGCTATGAAGAGGATGAAGAATGGAAAGGCTGTTGGTCCAGATGACATGTGGAAGCTTGGAAGTGTTTAGGAGAAATGGCAGTGGAATTTTTAACCAGATTGTTTAATAAAATCTTGGAAAGTGAGAGGATGCCTGAGGAGTGGAGAAAAAGTGTTTTGGTACCGATTGTTAAGAATAAGAATAAGGGTGATGTGCAGAGCTGTAGTAACTACAGAGGGATAAAACTGATCAGTCACAGCATGAAATTATGGGAAAGAGTTGTGGAAGCTAGATTAAGAAGGGAGGTGATGATTAGTGATCAGCAGTATGGTTTCATGCCAGGAAAGAGCACTACAGATGCAATGTTTGCTCTGAGAGTGTTGATGGAGAAGTACACTGTAGACTTAGAGAAAGCATATGACAGGGTGCCTAGAGAGGAATTGTGGTATTGTATGAGGAAGTTGGGAGTGGCAGAGAAGTATGTAAGAGTGGTACAGGATATGTACAAGGGTAGTGTGACAGTGGTGAGATCTGCCATGGGAGTGACAGATGCGTTTAAGGTGGAAGTGGGATTACATCAAGGATCAGCTTTGAGCCCTTTCTTATTTGCAATGGTGATGGACAGGTTGACAGATGAGATCAGAACAGGAGTCGCCGTGGACTATGTTTGCAGATGACATTGTGATATGTAGTGAGAGTAGCGAACAGGTTGAGGAGACCCTGGAGAGGTGGAGATATGCTCTAGAGAGGAAAGGAATGAAGGTCAGCCAGACAAAGACGGAATATATGTGTGTGAATGAAAGGGAGGATAGAGGAATGGTGAGGAGGCAGGGAGTAGAGTTTGGCGAAGGTGGATGAGTTTAAATACTTGGGATCAACAGTTCAGAGTAATGGCAAGTGTGAAAGAGAGGTGAAGAAGAGTGTACAGGCAGGGTGGAGAAGAGTGTCAGGAGTGATTTGTGACAGACGAGTACCAGTAAGAGTGAAAGAGAAGGTCTACAAAAGGGTAGTGAGACCAGCTATGTTATATGGGTTGGAGACAGTGGCATTGACAAAAAGGCAGGAGTCAGAGCTGGATGTGGCAGAGTTAAAGATGTTAAGATTTGCACTGGGTGTGATGAGACAGTGTGTGAGGTAGACAAGATTAGGAATAAGTATATTAGAGAGAGGGTAAGCCCAGATTGGACAGTTTGGAGACAAAGCCAGAGAGGTGAGATTGCGTTGGTTTGGACATGTGCTGAGGAGGGATGCTGGGTATATTGGGAAAAGGATGCTAAGGATGAAGCTGCCAGGTAAGAGGAAAAGAGGAAGGTCTAAGATAAGGTTTATGGATGTGGTTAGACAGGACATGCAGGTGGTTGGTGTGACAGGGCAAGATGCAGAGGACAGGAAGAAATGGAAACAGGTGATCCGCTGTGGCGACCCCTAACCGGGAAAAGCCGAAAGAAGAAGAACAAAATACAAGTAAACAGATGTTTAAGTAGAAATAACAAGGGGGGTTCTAAAAAGAAGTCTCAAACCTCCCAAAATCAAGGACAGTCCTAAAAGTCTGAAGAGACTTTGTGATCCCCTCTCACCCTGGACTCTTTTTCTTCCAGAAAGTCTGAATCTCCAGAAAGAGAGTTTCTTTGGCCATAGATTGTTTCAGACAAATGCTGAAAATCTTTCATCAAGGTTAAAGATGGCAGTGGGAGGGAATTCCTCCTTTCCAGGAGGCCATTCCTCATCCTCCAGATCAGACTCTTTTGTTTCCAGTGGCTCTTCATCACATACTGTCCCAAGCAGTGACAAGGGGTGGGAGGCTGGCATAATGATTAAGGTATTTGCCTTATAAACCAAAGGTGCATGGTTTGATTCTCACATGGGGTAATTGGCTAGGCTTAAAATGGCCCACAAAGGCAATTAACCTAGTACTAATCTATGAGTCTATCTATGAGTCTATGAGTGACAGAACCAGTTCCTCCTTCCCCAAGTGGGGAAGAGTTTTTATTCAAGGATGTTCCTAGTGCCAAAGAAAGAAAATTCTTGGAGACCACTTCTGGATTTGTCTTTCCAAAGCTGTTTGTAATAGCACCTAGATTCAAAGTGATGTTACTTCACAACTTATTACTTTTACGTCTTCTTTACAGTTTCCCTGAAACACTAAACTTAAAAGATGCTTATCATCACCTCCCTTTTCATCCAGATTTTAGATATTTATTAATGATTGTGTGTCAGGATCACAATATAATTTCTCTATCTTACCTTTTGGACTACCCACTGCACTAAGTTTTCAAAAAAGTTTCTAACTCCAGTTATAGCTCATTGCAGGCTACCAGGTATCCACATTTGACATATTTAGATGATTACTTATTTTTGCAGAGTAATTTTCAAAGTGTTAGGAATCTTTCATTGGGTGGGAGAGCTCTTACACAAGCTAGGATTCCAAGAGAACTTTTAAATGTTTCTCGACTTCTTCACACAGGATTGTTTTGCTGGGGATGTCAACTAGACACTTCAGTTCAAAGAGCTTTTCTTCCACAGGAAAAAAGATCTTTATCTAGATCTATTTTTAAGGATTTCCACTCAGACTTCAGTGCTAGGAAATATCTTAGGATTTTGGGTCTCACAGCGTCTATGATTCTCATGAAACCAAGACTCCACATGAGAAAGATTTGGTGATATCTGACCTTTTTGGTCCTAGCATCAGCGCTCTTTATATTTTCGTATCCCAGTGCCAGGGTTTATCAGAAGATAAATCTTTTGGTGGAGACAATGTATATATTTAACCCAGGTCCCCCTTTCTCCCTCCCTATCCCAAAGCAGTCAGTCATCACAGATGTTTCAGACTTTGCTTGGGGAGCAGTTTCAGGAGGTATGCAAGTGCAGAGTGTGGGAAACCAAGGACAAATGCAAGCACATAAATATCAAGGAGATGCTTGCCCTGATTAAGACACTCAACTGCCTGAACTTTCTTCTGTCACCAGGACCTCTTCAAGGGGTTACAGACAATACCACAGCACAGCCATGTTGTACATCAGCAAGCAAGGAGGAACCAGGTTGTACCTCCTTTGCAGATTAGCCATGTTAGCCTGGGATATAGCTTCATAGCACAATCCCATTCTTTAAGTATCCTATATTCTGCCAGATCAAAATTGTGTGGCAGACAGGCTGATCAGGACCAGGGCAGACTCTTATGAATGGAAACTAGATCAGGGGTTCTCCCACAATTTGATCTATCTGTGTGGAGTTCTTCAAGTAGACCTATTTGCCTTCTCTATGAACAATCAACTGGCAAGATTCTGTTCCAGGACGCCATGCAAGAAGGCATGGAAGACAGATATGCCTTTTGTTTTCCTTGGACAGGAATGTTCCTGTATGGTCTTCCACTCTTTCCAGTAATATCCACGGCACTTTTGAAGAATCAGAAGGAGTCCCCCCAAGATCATTGTGGTGACTTCCTTTATGCTCAGGCAAGCCTTCTTTTGGAAATGGCCAGGGGCAATGACCAGAATCTTCCTTATAGACTGGATCAATTAACACAAGAAAAGAGGTATTTGCTACACTCCAACATCAATCAACTTCAGTTGACTGCCTGGATAATATGATCTTAATTCCTTTTAGGTACCTGTTTACTGAGGATATACAACATGTACTAATGAAGGCAAGAAAGCCTGCTACTAGAAAATCATACATTAGCAAATGGAAAAGGTTTTCTAGTTGCCAACAACATAACCAGCAACCATTCTCTGGTTTTACAATATTTATGTGAGATACTGTTCTATAACCTTTTGAATTCCTCTGTCAAGGTTCATTTATCAGCCATTTCAGCATGTTTGCCCATGGATCCTCCTCTTTCAGTGTTGAACTAGTCCTTCCCCCTTCCACCCCAGCATACCTTTTACTAATTTCTTCTCTCCAAAACCATTGAATCTATTTCTTAGATGAAGGACAAATATAATTTTGCCT
Organism: Protopterus annectens; assembly: GCF_019279795.1. Lineage (NCBI taxonomy): Eukaryota > Metazoa > Chordata > Ceratodontiformes > Protopteridae > Protopterus > Protopterus annectens. The sequence goes on from NC_056728.1 coordinate 176,746,152, forward strand.
ACGGTATATTATCTTGTCACCTCTCCTCCAAAGAGTGAACTTAAATGTGTTTAATGTCATCTCTTGTGAATACTTTAACTACTGACTGTTCTTTTTCAACTTGTTATATTTGTCCAAATATTTGCACTGTGTATGTAGAGGTTCACGCTGTATGAACTGAAGTTGAATTTTTACTTAGCTATATGTCATTCTTGTATATTAGGTCTTTTAATAACTTTATTTAACTGTAACTATATATTATCAATGTGGAGCTTTTGTTCCTGCGCCTCTACTGAAAATCAGATGTATTGCCAGTTGGAATTTCCCGATAAACAAAAGTCAAATAAAGTAAAATAAATAAAGTGGGTTACCATTTATATTCCACAGGCTTCTGGACTGGACCCACTTCTTTTTGAAGTCTAGTAATTAGCACAGAGGGTTAAGGCTATGAGCTGTTAACAACCTATTTCCTGTAGTCAGAGTTTGATTCCTTAGCCTCCATGTGCCTACTGTGTGAATCTGAGCAAGGGCTTAGCCATACACAGTTTTGGAGCAAATGGGAAATTGGTGTAGTTTCCTGGACTGCATGCCATAACTACTTATGAAGTTATAAACTATTTGTTAGATATAAAAGTGGGAAATGGGCTTTGGATGTTGATGACAGTGACTGCAAACTGGGCATCATGATTACCTCAATAAAAACACAGAAGTTCTCAAAGATTATCTACAAAAAATAAATACATGGTGCAGCTGTAACCTCACCTTTAATGTTTGCAACTGAAACAACATTGTGAGATGTTATGCAAAGGGCATATATTTTGATTGTGATATAAATGATGAGATTATAAAAAAAAAAATGGCACCATAACATCTAAGAGAATGGCATGCTATGTTTACTTGACTGGTGTGTGTGTGAGTGTGTGAGTGTGTGAGTGTGTGAGTGCGTGAGTGCATGAGTGCGTGAGTGTGTCTGTCAGATGTGAGAAAAGCATAATCTGATGTTGTTAGTCTACTTTCCATTCATTACTGATGGGTTCAGTTCCGAGCCCTTGGAAACAAGTCAGCCTTTTTACCAAGCTCGTGCCAGCCAAAAAAAACTCTCGAGTTAAGTCTCTACCCAGAATGCCCTTCTCCTTGTTACTTCAGATCTTGTTTGCCGTGTAGCCATAAAGCTGTGTTTCAGCCGAGCTCTCAGCTAAGTGGAACTTTATTTGATATTTGTGTGAAAAACTTTTGATATCTTCATATTTTATTAAGCGATTAGTAATTCCAGTATCTTCTCTTCTGTCTAACCTTGTCTTTTCCTCTACCAGATGTTACCACTGGTAAACTTTCAAGTACCATTGTTGGTACGGCCTTCCTTCCCTTACCCTTGTGGTATTTCTTCAATACCATAGCTGGTATTGTCTTTCCTGTCTAACCTATTAGCTTTGACTCTTAGTAAGGTGTTTCTTTTTTTTTTTTCTTTATATATCAGTGTGTTGCTATATTTGGGACTTCTTTGAACGGTTGAATGGTGTTTAACTTTGTTTTAGTTGGATTATACAGTTGGCTTGTGGTGTCTTTCTATCAAGATGTCGGATAAAAAGGGTACTTCAGGTTTTAAGCCTTGTGCTTCATGTAATTGCAAGTTACCTAATAGTGATTCTCATGATGACTGTGTATACTGTTTTGGAGTGTCCCACCTTTCGGTGCAGCCTCCGTGTGACATTTGTCAGAGTTTCAGTCAATGCACTCTTAATGAGCGCAAAAACAAACTGATCCTGAAAGGGTTACTCAAGTCTCCCTTCTCAGAGGCCATTTCTGCGATAGAGGTCTTAATCCCTCTGACTAAGGACAAAAAGAGATCCCACTCTGTTCCATCTTCACCATTGGGTAATCAGAGCAAGCCTGGGAAATCAAAAGTCCCAAAGTTATCTTCAGAGCATAAATCTGCCTCTATGGCCCCATCTTCCTTGGCTCTGAGCATCTCGAAACCTTTGATACCAGCACCAGTTTCGGCACCGGTCCTGCCTCTGGCACCGATTATAGACCTTACCCTGCCTATTTCAACTTCGGTACCTGTGGCGACTTCGGCTCAGGGCACACCTTCAACTACTTCATTAGTTTCTATTTTGGAACTGACCGTTTCGGCTACGAGTGCCACTTTGGCACTGAGCGTTGTACCAACTTCACTGGATTTGACCCCATTACTTCCAGTCTCAAAACTAGAGACTTCAGTGCTGGCAGACCTTGCACCATGGACCCGATACTCCCTTTCTGTAAATCTGTTTCTGGGCCAAGCCTATAGCCCTTTCATTGACTCTCCATCCGTAGTATCCACTAGATCCACCAGGAGCCTTTGGGAACACGATGTGGTGCGATATCCACCAGGAGCCTGTCGGAACACAACATGGTGTGTCTTGTGGACCAGCTGTTGTTGCCTAGGGGGATAACCACATTTTCTAAGACCCGTCCACCTGCAGGACTTGAGTTGACTTATGCACAGACTTCAACTTACACTCCTCCTTTGACCATCTCGGTTCCGAAGCCTTCTGCTCAAACCCATCACCTCAGTGCCTATGGTGCATCTCACTCCAGCTTTGAGTTTGTCCCTTTGGTCTTTGGTTCCCGCTGAACCAGTCCTTCCTCAATCTGGGGATTGGGGGATAGGCTCTTCGGTTCTGGGTATGAATCCATTTTTTTCCTTGGTTCCATCCTCAGCGCCGGTAGCCTCATCCTCTCCAATCCTGCTTGAGGATCCAGCTGTGGGGGCAGGTTTGTCAGAGCAGGGTGTGACCAGGTCCCAAGGTTGTCTTTCTCAGTTCTGGGCTCCCATCCCTCTTCAGGTGGACCTGCCTTCCACGCGATGGAGAGCACTCTTGCTTCTGGCAGCACTCTTGATGTCGGAACCCCAGTTTTCACCCCCTGAGCTACAGCGGTCACAGACCACCACCCCCCCCAGGACACCAGACAGAGAAGCCACAGGACACCCCTGTTTAGGGTACCTGCTCTTCCAAGTCCTCCTCAGAGACTCCCACTGTGGAGCCCCCTCAAAAGAAGATGTGCAAGAGGAAGCACATGGACTCACCCGAGGAGTCCTTAATGGAAGACATGGACTACGATGATGGTGAGGGGTCCCCACAGTCACCTCTTGATGATGTCTCTTTTGGAAACATCTTGGAAATGTTAAAGCAGAGAGGTGACTGGAAGCCCTCCAACCCTTAGTCTGAGGAGTCCATGTTCCTGCAGGCTGTTCGCACCCGTCCTTGTACCTCTTGGGTGATCCCGCCTGCCAATGAGCTCATCCAGCTCATCGTGCAGCATGCTTGGAAGAACCCTGATTCCATTGAGATGATCCCTTGGAGACCAGACAAAATTCTTTGCCCTCCCGAGGAGAACCCGCATTGGACAAAAGGGTTAGTAGTTGATGCTATGGTGGTGGCAGTGGCCACGAAGAAGGACTTGGCTGAGGAAAGTTCTGCTGTCCACCCACCCAATAGGGCATCCCAGGTGGTGGACAGACTTGGGAAGTGTGTTTTTGCATTGGGGACCTTTTGTATACGGTCCCTGAATTATTTGGCACATTTTACGAGGCTCCAGAGGGACTTGATCTCCGAACTCTGTGGGAAGCTCACAGGACAGTTGTCTGAGTGGCCTCGCAGCTTGCAACCCTGGAATCAATATCCAACTCGTCCATGAGGTTGCTGTCACATGCTACTGAAGCGGTGGCTAGAGCAGCGGGTTTGGGCATTGTTATGAGGCATCATGCCTGGATGCGCATTTGTGACCTTGCAGAACCCTTCAAGTCTTCCTTTCTGAATTTTCCCATCGAAGCTTCATCCCTTTTTGGCTCCAAAGTGAAGGACATGCTAGCCAGGTGCGAGCAAGTTCGAAAAACCCTGTCTGCTGTAGGCCTACAGTTTTCCAACCCTCAATGTGCCTTCTCCAGGAATCAGAAGAGTGGAAAAATGTGGCATAAAAAAATCTCAGGGGCCTTTCCCTGCTGCACGTGTTGATGATACCCCCATTGCAGAGGGGGTAACAATTCTGGAAGATGCCCCTATAGAGACAGAGGGGGTCCTCGTAACCAAGGCTCCAGGGATTCCTTCCCTGGACAGCTTTATCAGTGCACCTGAGGAGCAGCCAGATTGCTTATCTCTGGAAGTAGTCGGGGGTCGTTTCTCTCTGCACCAAGCTGCCTGGCAATCTATCATCACCAATCGTTGGGTGCAGAGTATCATCACCAGAGGTTACACCATTCCCCTTTCTTTCAGCCAAATCTTCCAAGAAAACTTCCCGATGTTCTACCCAGTCAAAGGGAAGAAGCAGCTTCAGAGATTATAAAGCTGTCTCAAAAAAGAGTCAATCCAACCAGTCCCACCAGACCAGCACGGATCCAGATTTTACTCTAGATTCTTTTTGGTGCTAAAAAAGACAGGGGAGTGGAGACCCATTTTGGATCTCAGCAGATTAAACAAGTCTGTCACCCAAACCAAATTCCGGATGGTCACAGTTCAGTCCTTTCTTCCCCTTTTAACAGAAGGTGATTGGATGTGCTCTGTAGATCTCCAGGATGCATATTACCACATCAAGATGGACAAACACTTCAGGAGTCTGCTTCACTTCTGGCTAGGGGCCAGTCATTATCAATTCTTTGCTCTGCCATTCAGTCTCTCTACCGCCCCCAGACTGTTCACAAAATGCATGGCAGTGGTCACAGCTCACTTGAGACTAAAAAGGTTATGGGTGTTTCCATATCTGAACGACTGGCTCCTCACCACCCCAACCGAGCATCTTCTGGTAACAGCACTACATTATACTCTCTCTCTCTCTCTGGCAAAATTGTTGGGAATAACGATACATTGGGAGAAATCAAACCTTACTCCTACACAGCAAATAGAGTTCATTGGAGCAGTGTTCAATACCCAGTCCTGTCTGGTATCACTACCAATTCACAGACTCCATCAATTAAGGCTTCAGTTCCGGGTGTTACTCTCTCAAACAAAAGTCTCAGCAAGGGAAGTTCTACAGGTCCTAGTCTCTATGGCAGCTTCAATCCCAATAGTGCCTCTAGCAAAGCTACATATGCAGACCCCACAATGGCTCCTTCTTTGTCAGTGGTTCCCAAACTATCATCCCCTCAGTTACCAGATTCAAATAACCAACTTCTGCAAACAGGACCTCCTTTGGTGGATGAGGCCAGACGTAGAACTTTGGAGTCACCCTTTTCAATCCCCTCAGCCCACAGCCATTGTGACCATGGGTGCTTCCCTGATCTGGTGAGGGGGCCATTTTCGGGGAAAGACTGTCCAAGGCACATGGTCAACTTCAGAGGCCCACTTGCATATCAGTGTTCTGGAACTGAGAGCTGTGCTGTTAACATTGCAGGCCTTCCATTCAGCTCTCCCTTCGGGGACAATTGCAATTCAGTCAGACAATATGTCAGTGGTTTGGTATATCAACAAGCAAGGAAAAATCAAGTCCTACCTCCTATGTTGAGAAGCCATGAGAATTTAGCAGTGGGCAATAGCTTCCAACCGCTTTCTGATAGCAACACACATCCCGGGGAGCTCCATTGTGATTGCGGACAAGCTGAGCAGATGCATCCTCATGCCTCACAAGTGGTCTCTCAACCCCAAGATGGCATCAGAAATCTTCAGCCACTGGGGCCAGCCTGGCTGCAATCTTTTTACCTTCCCATCAAACAACAAGTGCAGTAGCTATTTTGCCCTACTTCCCCCAGAGGGGGAGTCACCGAAGGGCACTCTGATCCACAATTGGCCCATGGGACTTCTTTTATGCTTATCCTCCCATCTCCGATTCCACAAATTGTAACGAAAGTTCTTTGGTTGAGATGCAAGGTGATCCTCATAGCAATGTTCTGGCCTCAACAAGTTTGGTTCCCCTTCCTTCGACCTCACATAGTATATCCGCCGTGAATTCTGGACTCTCTGCCAGATCTGGTTACTCACCCCCCCCAAGGGTTGAGTCACCCAAATCTGTCCAGTCTCAAGCTGACAGCTTGGTTTCTCCACTTCCACTAGTAGCCAGGCAAGCTAATCTCTCCTCACCTGTTCGAGACATCATTCTGGCCTCTCACAAACCATCCACCAGAAGACTATATCAGGCTAAATGGAAAAGGTTCTCCATCTGGTCCAAGGATAACATGCTAGACCCATATTCTGCTCCAGTTACTGCAGTGCTTCAATACTTGGCTACATTTTTTGATAATGGAGCTTCTGCCTCTACGGTATGAGTGCATCTAGCGGCAATTTCCAATTTCCAAAATGGTATAGATGGCACCCCTCTTATCTCTTTACGCCTTTGCAAGGCTTTCTCACGGGGACTACTCATATCAGGCCTCCTGTCAGCCAGTCTGTGGAACCATGGAACCTCACTCTAGTCCTTCAGTCTTTTGACTCAGAAACCTTTTGAACCTGCTGGGAAGTGTAACCTAAAGTTTTTGTCTTGGTAGCTATTATATCTGCCAGAAGAGTCTCAGAGCTACAGGCATTATGTATCAAAAGGCCCTATCTGGTCTTTCATAAAGACAAAGTATCACTTTGGATGAATCCATCCTTCCTCCCCAAAGTTGTTTCTGAATTCTCCATAAACCAGACCATTGACCTATCAGTGTTCTTTCTGAATTTTGCCAGTAGAGGAGATTACTGTCTTCACTCCTTAAACATGCATAGACAATTGAGATTATTTACCTAGACAGGACCAAGTCTGTCCGTAAATCTGAACAGCTTTTCATCTCCTTTTCTGGGCCCAGAATGGGAGAGGCTGTTTCCAAGGTTACATTATCAAAATGGCTAAGGGACTGCATATGTTTCATCTATTCCATCAGTAATGAACCTATGCCAAAAGTTAAAGTTCATTCCACTAGATCTATGGCAACATCTGTAGCTTTCCATTCCAGGGCCTCCATGGATGACATCTGCGCAGCAGCTACTTGGGCTAAGCCTCATACCTTTATCAATCATTACAAATTGGACTGGGTCTCCAGTGGGAGAGCTGCCTTCGGTTCAATGGTGCTCGGGAATGTTCTTCCATAAGGGCCGCCCATGGACCTCAAGGTAGCTTGGGATTCTGTCCCATCAGTGATGAATGGAAAGAAGATTAACAACATCAGGTAAAATTATGTCTTACCATAATGTTCCATCTGTGTTGTTTGTCTTCTTTCGTTCATCACTTCCCACCCTCCTTCCCCCTCCAAAGGCTCCTGGGGAATGCTTTGGGTCTAAGTGGTGCCCTAGGGTATTTGCACAGAAGTGGCCTCGGCTTTACTTCTTTTCTCTTGCAAACTCAATCTGAGGTAACAGGGAGAAGGGCATTCTGGGTAGAGACTTAGCTCGAGAGTTTTTTTGGCTGGCGCAAGCTTGGTAAAAAGGCCGACTCGGTTCCGAGGACTCTGAACCGAACCCATCAGTGATGAATGAACAACACAGATGGAATGGTATGGTAAGACATAACTTCTTTTTTTGTGTCTCATTTAATTCTAAAGGCCATGTCTACTCACTACAGGAAGATCACAGTACCATTTCATGCCTCACTGATCTGAACTATTACTGAATAAAAAGCTGCATTTTGTAGCATTTGAAGAAGTTAACTGAAGCAACCTGAAAAAGTTATGATTCCATACTAGATACGTCATAAGGTTGGAAAACTGAAACTATTTAGAAAAGTCCTAGGAGTGATATTTGGTTCTTTCCATATCGGCTACTTATAGATGTCCTCTGATGCTGGTCTCTACTCACTGTATCTTGAAGGTTCTCAGCTGGTAAATCCTGCTACACTCTCCATGTCGAAAATGTAAATGTATTCTGATTTCACTAGCAGTCAGTAATCTTTCCAGGCCCTGTTATCCTTTTCCCTAATGTTGTTTCTACGTACTCCATCATCTGTCTGAAAATAATTCTAAATCAAAGCATCTGTTACGGATGAATTACTCATGTGGGATTTACTCTATGTACATGAAAGCATAAAGATGTTAACAGAAGAAAAACAGTGGTCTGCTTTGTCAAAATGTTACTGTTGCCCCTCCATATCCTTGCTTCCTCCATTCCTTTTTCTAAAACAAACAACTGGGAACCCCCTGTCATGACTTTCTTCTTCCAGAAGAACATTCAGTGGCCTACCCTACCCCTTGGCAAAGTATATACCAGTCTTTGTGCCTCCCCTTACAGCTGGCACCCATCTCTTCTCCTCACTCCTCTGTCTTTTTTTCATTTCATCCTCATTTGTTTTCAGACATTATAATACCTGCAGAGCAGATTCCCCCTTTTCTCTCTTCCAGTATGTAGATGCTTGCATTCATACACTAGTCCACCATACCCTGTACCACTCTGGTAATTCTGCACTACATGCATTCAACAATTGTAATTTTCCTTTGCTTGTATGGCTTTCAAACAGTACACAGTGCTCCGGATGTAGCTTTATTCCTGACGACTTCTATGTAAGAATGTTCCACATGTCTCTTGAATCAAGTTCTACTGCTGTGCACCCCCAGCATCTTAGTGTTTTTTTGTATTTGCATGGAGAATTTGCAGTGTAGGATTTGAACTCAATAATGGACCGAGATCTAAGTTAATGCTCTAGTAGCTATAGTTGTTACTAAGATCTCTTAAGAACAGTAACAAAAAGGATGTTCTTTCCCTATTTGCTTTTCCAGATAGTGGAGTCGATTATCAATGGAGATTAGTTATGCATTTAAAAGGGGCAGTGACGTTTACATAGGTGATAAGAATTTCTCATAATGCTGCTAGTTCATTACTTTCATCACTTACTAAATAAATAATAAATGAATTATGGAACTACATACATCTGTAACATAAGAAGAAGAAAAAGTGTGGAAGAAATGCATTTTTGTTGCTAGTAGCAGTCAATGCATTGCAGTGAACTAAAACAATATTTACCTGTATTAGGCAAAATGGGAAATAACTCTTGATGGTGAAACTATGTTTAGCAATTATTTGCTTACTCACTTGATGTGAAATAATTAAAAAATTATGTCAGTAAGAAGTGCATTTGTTTTATACATTTTTAAACAGGTAACCCCATTGGACACACATATGCCTTTTCAGGGATGACCCAGGAGCACCGTCTAGTTAGGTGACTTATTCAGAGTTACATGTAAGGCAAATAAAATCAAACCCTGTACCCTGAACAATAGGATTCATCTCATTAATATCTCAGAGCCTTAATCCTGTGCACTACCTAACAGTGGCAGAGTGAAGGTATAGGGTGGGGTGGTGTGGGCAGAGATTTGTGAAGCTGCCCGGTTGTTATCTCCAGGGTAGGTGGACAACCCATATAGCCTAAAGTGTACTGCAGTATTGAAGAATTTAAACATATACTGTTATGGGTAAGTGCAACTTATTTTTACACTAAGATAAGCCCTCTGCCCCACTTCTCACAGCATACAAATATCCTTCTGACTTTGAGATTTCAGATCACAGAGTAGTGTTTTGTTGCTGTAATGTGGGCCCTGGATATAAACAGATATATCTCCCTAAATCAGTTTTCCTGGGAATCCATCTTTTAGGTACATAGTTAGCTTAATATATTTAAAATGATGGTACTTACATATTATCGCAACCAGATTTTCACACTAATGCTGGTTGCTTCTGTTTCCCTTTAGAAAACGAAATTAACAGTATTAAGACTAAATAAAGTCTATTCTATAATATTTGTAATTTGTAGTACTATTTAACCTTGAAAACACTGGGAAAATAGCATTGTAAAATAGCTTGTCCCTTTTTCTGAGATTAACTCATGTCAGTCATACTGTGTGATGCACGTACCTCAGCAAAATAACTGCTTTGAAGGGCTACTGAGTGCAATCGCTGATAACTCCCCCTCCCCCCACACATACCAACAGAAAAACAACGAATGAGCCAGGTATATCTTTCCAGCTGTAAAACATGCAGAAATCCCTGAGGTACATCCAGAGTTTGTCCAAATATGCCACCACCACAACACTAAAACGTACCCACCAAAACAAACCAAACCACACCTGGTAACTTCTGCCATCATGGCAGTGCCATGAAAAACTACCCCAGATTACCTGTCAACATCATGCCTCCATCACTCTTGCAAGCCCTTAATTCCTGCAAGTTTCTGTCACGAAGGTTAAACTACAAAACTGCAGCTGAAAAATAAGTGAAGGTATCTCCGAAAAGCACCTAACATATGCACGATAACTGCCAAAATCCTTTCCAGCCAAATACACGTGCAAACGCAACCACTCCAAAGTAAAGGGGAAAGCTATTTTCAAACCTTCCTTTTTCAGCCGTTTAACCGATAAACCTTCCTAAAAACAGAAAACATTAAAGACAACATGTTTCTGAGCTTTTTAATACTTTCTCGGTGCTACTTGACACAACGAGAAGCAAGCAGCATTACCGTGAAAATCTGGTTGCGATAATACGTAAGTGCCAAAATGATCTACCTACCTTAGCACACCTACTGTACACATTATTCCATGGATCACTGAACCTTCGCACCCGGTGCTGTCAGCTCATTAGTACCTTGTAAGAGTGGTATCTTGCCTTGTCGTCTGCAGGTTGTCAATGGAGAGTCTCTTGTAGTTGTCAGTGACTTTTTCTTCTGATGTCCTGGGCTTTCTCCTGTCAAGACTAGTTCAGTGTGTAAGAATCAGATCTCTCGTTCCCACACCTTAATACAGTTGACAAGGGTACAGAAGTAAACTCAGTTCTCTTGAAAGGGAAGATTCTTTATTGGCAGATGAGCGCTGCTTATCTGACTGAGTACATGACCTCCAGACCACAAGGCAAGCTACCACTATTACTTAGTTTTTTCCCATCAGCACCGTATGAGGTAACTGAGGAATAACAAGCCACTAAAGGACAAGGTCTGCACTTCAATTGTTTTCTTATAAACTGCTGAAGTACACAAACTGACTAATGCTCAGTGTCAACCACTTACCACAACCATACATGTGACAGGTGCAAATACCTACCAAATCTGGAGGCTAGCTTATCATCAAAACATTGTTGACACCTACAAGGTTGTCGGCACCCACACCCACTTAGAATCTACATACCACTTACCAAAAAATAGTCCTTCATATGCTAAACTACTTAAGTTTCTCCCTAAGCTTCAAAGACCTCTAAGGTATAAGCCTGTCTTAAATTCCTTAAATTCTTCAGCAGCAAAAATGACATGCCATGAGCTACACAAATTGGACCACTCAACACAAAGACTTCTCAGAGGGATCACTAAGCTGATACACCTAAGCCCTGAGGGCTTCATGAGACAGCGACTACACAAAGAAATGTCCTATTCATAGGTAACTCCATAGTGAGACAGACAAACTCACCTGTCGCCAGACAGTGCAAGGAAAAGGTGACTGTGAACTGCCTCTCAGGTGTCAGGATATGATAGGTTACTAGGCCATTTAGGATTTTCGTCATTTGCACTGCCTGAGTGGCATATAAATTCTTTGTCTGCACAAACCCATACAGGCAGCTTTCCAGAGCTCAGAATCCCCTCCTCTGACTCTGTGATGGGGGATTGGCCAAGCCCCTCTTATCAGGGGATGACTAAACCCTGTCAGAGAAAGTCAGTTATTCAGTTCTTTACTGCCAGCTATAGGACTCAGACAGTTGAAGCTCCTCAGCAGCCCACATTGATGGATTACATCTTACAAAACTCAAATAAGATCCCTTTTGGAACTTCCCTTCCTGTTTATTATTATAGGTTTGATTTCTTTCTGTTTTATTTGAAATATACATATTTATGTGCATCAACTTTTTATTTTAATATTCTATTTATTACTATTGTTAATTCCTCCAGGAATTCTAACTTAATGCTGTGTTGTTTGAATGTTAAATACTGATTTTAAGCAGTTATGTGGCTTTTCTTCAGTGTTCTATGACTTGTACTGGGAAACTGAAGATTCTGTGGTGTCAGACGAAAAATAGTTCTCTAGTTTCTGTTATCTGCTTCATTTTGAAGTTCTGACAGGAAAATATTGCATTTTCACTTTTTTCCTCATTTATATGATATTTGCTACTGTTTTAATACTGCTATAGCTGTTTTTTTTTCTTTAAATCATAATTTTACTGCATATTACTTTATTTGCATTTTCTGTGGAGATTTTTTTTTCATTTCTGACAATGGAATTTCTAAGAAAATGCTTATTTGTGCTGTTTGAAGGTTCCTATTTGTTTTAAGGGAATATATTTTATTTTATCACAATCTGCACAAAGTGAATTTTACTTGATGCGCATCTGCTGTTATTAGCTACACTTTGCATACTGTAAGACAAGGCTTAGCAGAATTTAAATTGTTTCTGCTGTATTTTTAGCCCTATTTGCTGTGTAAGGACACAGTTTATATTTTCTATTATCGCTGCCCTTATCCAACCCTTAATATTGTTAGTGTATTATTCTGGCTGGCGGTTTTCCCCTTGACTTGATGGATTGTGATACAACTTCCCACCATCAAGTCCAGTTGCACCTAAAAAGAAAAACAAAATAGCTTAACCAATGGTTTGTGAATCTGTAAACCACTTACGTTTTTCTCCATTACCCTCTGCTGTGAGACTACAGCCCTCTATGGTACAGGAGTCAGACACATCCTCCAGTGCTGCTCCAGCACCTGGTTCGAGTATGGGAGAACCAAACCCTTTAGGTGCAGGCAAACTGCAAGGTAAGAGAACCCTTGGCAAACATAATGCTGTTTTCCAAGATACTTTCCTCGCAAGTATAATTCATAGTAAGTAGAGACAGAGACATCATCACACAGCAGATAACCAGGTAATTACCAAATATAGGGCTAATGTGATTTCTCTAGCTAAAAATATTTTACAGTCAGCTAATCTACCTGCTATGCTGCCATTCTGAATGGCTATGGAGCTACCCTCTCTAGAGATCAGCCTAGCACTACAGATTTTGATGAGGACTCTGATGCAACCAGTGGTGGGCACCCTTGAGTCCATCCAGTCTGATTCTTCAGAAGATGAACAGGTTCAAAAAACCAAACAAGTGTTCACCTTTCTACAGATGCTAGCTAGGTTTGGAGATGTATTTTACTGAAAGCAATCTGGAGCTACACCAGAGACTGGCAGAGTTTATGATCTTATTGAGTATGAGATTCAGAATATATTGGCTGCTCCTCCTTTGTTACTGGCTTTAGAAAATGTCTATAAAACTGCATGTACCCCCCTCTTTACTTAATGAACCAGTTCCTAAAAAGTCTATGAGTAAATACAGACTGTACTGATCTTCCAGCTCTGTTTTATTCTCAGCTGACACAACTACAGATGTTATGTTGTTCTATCTCGCCTTTATTCTTACTGGTTGGGTTCGGAGCCGATCCTCTGACTCGGACCAATACTAAAGCTCAAAGTCTTTCACTTGGCTCATGTCTGAACACCTATACCATCATGAAGTGGTGTAATCTCCCAGATCTCGTTTGCCATGTAAACAGATCAGAGGTTCTTCATCTTGGCTATGGCTAAGTGTTGGATTTTTTTCATAAAAACCTTTATTTTTACTTATAGTTATTTGTAATTAGTGTCAATATTAGTTAGCTAGTTATATATCTTATAATATAGTGTTTTTTTCACTTTTGCTGTTCATGCTCATATATATATATATATATATATATATATATATATATATATATATATATATATATATTTCGCTGTTTCTGGCTTTGTGGTTGGCCATTGCCTCTCTCGTCTGGCCATTTTTTTCTCCTATCCCGTTTAAATTGCTAAACTCGCATCTTTTAGGGGTTTTTTGTTGTACTTTCTTGTCGGAGCACTGTTTAAGTTAGAAGTGCTTCCAATCTCTGTGTTTGTAACATTGTGGATGTATTCCCTTTAGGTAGTTAGTTAAGCTTTGCACATTTAAGTTAGAGGGCCAAGCGCCTGTTTAAGTTAGAGGGTATAGCTAACTTCTTCCCTTTTCTAGACTAGTTGTTTGAGATTCTTTTGCAGACTTAACAATAACTTCAGATATATCAGTGTGGTGTGCAGTTTTAGTTTTATATATATATATATATATATATATATATATATATATATATATATATATATATATATATATATACATACATACTTATATAATCTTTTTCAGAGTGTGGTTTGAATTTATATAAAAAATGTTGTAGCTTGTTGTTCAGCCATAATGTCTAAAGAGCTAAAGGAAACAAAGCAATCTGGTTTTAAAAAATGTCGAAAGTACTCCCAGAAAATGTCCTTGACCGATGGTCATAGTATCTGTGTCTGTTGTCTGCCATTCCTTTAGGTCTTGGGTTTTACTAGAGAGGCAAAATAAACTTATTGTAAGAGGGCTTCTGCAGTCTCCTTTCTCTGAAACCTTAGAAAGTCAGAGCACCTCCACTAAGACTAAGTCTCCATCTGAAAGTGGCAAACCTACCAAGAGATCTTCTTCATCTTCTTTTGGCCATTTGAAACCACCAGAGAAGACAGCAAAGACTATTCAATCAGATCCAAAATCTACTGGAGCAGACAAACTAAGCTCCTCAGCGCCACCGATTTCGGAGCTGAGAGAGTCTCAGGTTCGGAGCTGGTATCTGGAATTGTTACCAGTCTCCCCTACTCTGAGGTCTCCCATTTTATAGAGATCTCGCTTACCTAGCCTGTCAGATGACAATGTGGATAGGGTGTTGTGCAGACTGCTGAAGTCGCTGGCACTGGCAAAACTTTTCTCGGCTCCAACCCAGTCAGTTCCGGAGCCAGTAAAGATCTTTTCGTCCACGTCTATTCCTCCTCCATGCCAAGCTGGAACATTGGAGCCAGAATGCCTGGTACCCATTGTAGTAGAATTTTCAGTGCCGAGACCCACTCTGATGATTTCAGAACCATTGTCTGCTCCGACATCCTCAGTGCCATCCTGGATGTCTAGGAGCCAAAGCTGTCCGGTTGGGTCCGGAGGGGACGCTCAGACCTGAGACTCTTCAGTTCCAAGCTTGCCTCTCAAGGCTTCGGCGCAGGTGAGCTCGGCTCCTACATCGGGTTCGGAGTTGGCCCCCTTGGCACCAGGGATTCCCTCTGCTTCATCGGAACTGGAGGTGTCTTCAGAGCTGGGGGGGGAATTGCTTTTGAGCTGGTGAGGAGTGTGCTGTCCCCTCTACAGCTCTACACAAGGGTACTGACATTCTTCTCCCTAAAGCACCAGCTTCTGTCTCAGCACCACCCCAACCACAGGACAGTGGAGATTCCGAGCCTCAATGTGCCCCATTAGGTGAACAAGAGTCTCCCGAGACCTCTCTAGAGGAGGCTACCCAGAAGAGACTTTGCAAGAAGAAGCACCTGGACTCACCAGATGAGTTAGTCATCTCAGACACTGACCTCAAGGAGTCAGGATGGTCCCAACAGTTGCCTTCTGAGGATATCTCCTTTGTGGATATCCTAGAAATTCTTAAACAGAGAGGTGGCTGGAAACCTATCAACCCTTCTGATGAGGAGTTGGTGTACCTGAAGTCCTTTAGATCTCAACCTTCAGCCACCTGGGTGTTTCCGCCTTTTGATGAACACATGGAACTAGTTAGTCGAAAGGCATGGGAGTCACCAGATGCAATGGAACTGGTCCCTCGGAGGCCAAATAAATTTATTACAGCCCCAACAGACAAACATTTCTTACAAAAGGCATCCCTGTAGATGCTATGGTGGTGGCAGCAGCCACTATGAAGAAACTTTCCAAAATGTCCTCATTTGTCCATCCACCAAACAAGGACTCTCAAACAATGGACAGATATGGGAAGCGTATTTTTTCATCAGCGACTTTTGCCCTTAGATCACTGAACTACCTAACACACTTCACTAGACTGCAAAGAGATCTCCTGAAAGAGTTAGGAGATACTCTTCAAGGTACATTAGCTGCAGGGGTCTCAGATAAGGTATCCTCTCAGCTATCCACCTTAAATTCCATAGTGGACTTCTCCATGAGACTGATTTCTTATGCAGTGGATGGAGCGAGTAGGGCAGCGGGTTCAGGAGTTTCCCCTAAGGAGACACTTCTGGATGTGCTTGTGTAATTTTGCGGAACCTTTCAAGTCTACCTTTGTCAATGCCCCTTTCGATGGTTCCTCACTATTTGGACCAAAAGTCAAAAACACACTCACCAGATGTGAGCAGGAAGGAAAATCCCTCTCTGGCATTGGAGTATGTTTTTCCTTACCTTCCAGACTTTATCCTAAGGGTCAGAAGGATGGTAAAATGTGGTTCAAAAAATCCCAGGGAGTTTTTCATGAGGTGAATCCTTCCCCAGGGGCAGAGGGGGAAGTAGTAATGGTAGACGTCATCCACGTGGCAGAGGGAGTCTACAAAATCAGGGTGACCATGATTTCTTTTGCGGCCGACCCTTCCAGCACTAATAAAAAGGAGGCCCACCTGCCCTCCTCTGGAGGCAGTTGGAGGGCATTTATCTTTGTACCCAGAAGCCTGGTGAGAGATCACAAAAGACAAGTGGGTACAAAGTATAATATCCAGAAGTTATTCCATTCCCTTTTGCCTTCCCGTTCCACATGTCAGAAAAATCCCAGACATTCCACCTAGTCAAAGGGAACAAGCAACTGTAGAGATTCAAAAGTTGCTGGACAAAAGAGTCATCGAAGAGTCCCCGCAGACCTAATAGGATTTGGAACTTACTCAAGATTCTTTTTAGTGCCAAAAAGAACAGGGGACTGGAGAACCATCTTGGATCTCAGCAAACTAAATGAATCCGTAAAGAAGTCAAAGTTCTGAATGGTGACACTGCATTCTATTCTTCCCGTTGTAGGGAAAGACAATTGGATGTGCTCGATAGACCTCCAGGATGTGTACTACCATATAAAAATGGACAGGCCATCAAGGGATCATTTGCACTTCCGTCTGGGAGCCAGTCATTACCAATTCTGAGCTCTGCCCTTTGTTCTCACTACAGCCCCCAGAGTGTTCACCAAATGCATGGCAGTAGTCACGGCTCACTTGAGACGACTGGGATTCCAAGTGGTTCCATACCTAGACGACTGGTTCCTGACTGCCACCACCATGGCATCTACTAGACCAGGCAAGAAAAGCCACATTAGAACTTTGTTCTCATTTGGGGATAACAATAAATTCAAAAAAATCTGCCTTGTTGCCATGTCAGCATATTACATTTATAGGAGCAGATCTCGACACCATCTCCATGATGGCAAAGTTACCTGCGGAGAGAGTCTGTTTACTCAGACAACAGATTTCCAACCTTCTGCCAAGAATCAAAGTGAAAGTGAAAACATTCTTGAAAGTTCTAGGAACAATGGCAGCAATGATAACCCTAGTTCCCCTAGCCCAGATGCACATAAGAATTCTGCACTGGCACCTTTTTTCTCAATGGTCATTTCAAGAACTTCCCATGTCTCATCAGATCAGAATCACAGAGTCATGCAAGAAGGATCTACAATGATGGCTCCTTTACAGTCAAGTGACATTAGGTTGCCCCTTTACCCTACAACAACCTGTGGTGACAGTAACCACGGACGCCTCCCAGATAGGGTGGGGGGCATTATCTTGGGAGGATGGTCCAAGGCACATGGCAGGAGCATAAGGCCCATTTGCACATCATTGTCCTAGAGATGAGAGCAGTGCTCTTGGCATTGCAAGCACTTCAGGTCTCTCTTCCATTAGGAACAATTGCAATACAGACAGACAACATGTCGGTGGTCTGGCACATAAACAAGCAAGGAGGAACCAAATCCTATTCCCTTTGCTGAGAGGCACTCAGAGTATGGCAATGGGCTACATCTTCCCAATGCTTTCTAGTAGCAATGCACATTCCAGGGAAATCCAAAGTGATAGCAGACAGACTCAGCAGGGCAATACTCATGCCTCACGAGTGGTCCCTAAAACAAGAGATAGAGGAGATAATTTTCTGGAAATGGGGCCAGGGTTGCTGCAATGTCTTCGCAACACCCATGAATGCCAAATGCAGCAGCTACTTTGCCCTAGTCCCCCCTCTGGGGAAGTCACCAAGGGATGCACTTGTACACGATTGGCCCCCAGGACTTCTTTATGCATTTCCCCCCTTTCCTCTAATACCCAAAGTCATACAGAAAGCCAAGTCATTTGGAAGCAGGCTAATTCTCATTGCCCCATGCTGGCCTAGTCAGATTTGGTTTCCCTTCCTCTCACCTAATCTTCAGGAGGAACCATGGGTTCTGGACCCAGTTCCAGACCTTCTGACTCATATGTCCGGAACACCCCACCCCTCCATCCAAACCCTCAAATTGACAGTGTGGCTGCTCCAGTTCCAAGTTTAGTAAGGCTTCATAATTTCACACCGGCAATGAAACATATCTTAGTATCTTTGCGCAAGGCTTCAACCTGAAGTTATATTCCAGTAAATGGAGGAGGCCCTCATACTGGGCCGCAACAAAAGACATTGATCCTTTCCCTCCCCAATCAGCTCTATTCTTGAATTACTGGCAGAGCTCTTTCAACAAGGTTCCACTGCAGCTACTATTAAAGTCCAATTAGCTGCAATTTTTAGTTTTCATATGGGTGACTGGACTCCTAATTTGATGTCCCACAGATTGTGCAAAGCATTGTTAAAAGGTACTTGCTTATTAAGACCTCCCATTAAAGAGTCCCTGTCTCCATGGGATTTGTATTTTGTTCTGTCATATCTAACTTTACCTCCCTTTGAGCCCTCATCAACATGTGATCTCAAATTTCTGTCTTGAAAAACAATTTTATTAGTGGCCATTACTTCTGCAAGGAGAGTCTCAGAACTGCAAGCTCTATCAATCAAACCTCCTTACTTGATCTTCCATAAGGATAGAGTATATCTTCAAGCTAACCCATCCTTTTTACCTAAAGTGTGTTCTCAAACTAATCTATACCAAACTATTGAGCTGCCAGTGTTTTTCCCCAATCATGGCAACAAGGCAGAATACAAGTTACACCAATTAGATGTGCACAGACAACTCCGCTTCTATTTACACAGAACCAAGGATTTTAGGAAATCTGATCAATTGTTCCTTTCCTTTTCAGAAACAAAAAAAGAATGCCTGTTTCTAAGGTCACACTCTCAAACTGGCTTTCAAGTTGCATCACCTTTATCTACAGTACTAATAACAGAGAGCTGTCTTTCAAGGTCAAGGGACGCTCTACAAGGGCCATAGCAACATCATTTTCCTATCTAGCTAGACTATCAATGGACAGCATTTGTGCAGCTAATACATGGGCAAGGCCCCACACCTTTATCACTCATTACAAAGTGGATTTGGCCTCCAGGGACAGGGCCTCCTTCGGTTCCACTGTACTGAAATGTGTACTCCCATGAGCCACTCAGGAAATGTGGTGCTAGGGACGCTGTCCCAAACAGTAAAAATGAAGGCAAGATAGGACAACATAACATAAAGACATTATGTACTCACCATAACGTTCCATGGTTGTTGTCCATCTCACCCTTCATACTTACAACCCTCCCGCCTTCCCCCACCCAAGGTTTCTGGAGGACTTAGAGGGGTTTTTTTTCCTTAGTCAAGGAGATTCTCTGACTTTCTTTGTTATATCTATATTATACAATATGATACATGTAAACACATTATTATGGTTAGCAGCAAACAAGATCTGGGGGATTACACCACTGCATGATGGGATAGGTGTTCAGCCACCAGCCAAATGAAAGACTTCAAGCTTTATTATTCAGCCGAGTCAGAGCCAAGGATCAGCTCCAAACCCAACCAGTAAGAATAAAGGGTGAGATAGGCAATAAACATGGAATGTTATAGTGAGTACATAACTTCTTTTTTCTCCAGCTGCCAACTCAAACAAGAGAGCATTGGTATCTTCTAACCCTACGCCACCAGATAAAATCTGCAAGTGGTTAGAATCACATGGAAAACGTTGGCTCTGTCTAGTAATCTAGTCTTTAGAATTTTAAATTATCAGGTCATTGTGAAAATGTATTTTTCAATGTAATTACAGGCTAGATAACTTTGCTGTATCTGCCTGATAAACAGAAGTGTTATACATACCTGTCAACTGTAGAGATTTTGTAGAAAGTCCAGATTTTGGCTTATATTTTTGGTCTGTTCCTCATAAAATTTGTGGTTTTCTGGCAAATCATTCAAGATTGAAGTCATTAAATAATATTAAATAATGAGGGACATTTGAGATTCAAACTTTATATCCTTCAGAAAATACATAATACAAAACCTGTTATTCTAGCAACTTTCTAAGTTTATAGGAGCGATATTTAAATTCTGTCCCTATTTTTCCTCCCATTCTTTCTGCCTTTGCACTGAGAGGTTGTGAAGTATGGTGTTATATGAATGTGATTCAGGTGTCTTGGAGGGTATGGACACTGTTTCTAGAAATGCAACCACTTCCGTTGTGTTGAGAAGGTATGCCAGGTTGCATACCTACAATTTTTTCTGAGGATTTAATAAATGAGATTTTGAATAAACCTTTAAGGTCTGAATTTGTGTTTGATCCTGCTGCTCCCCAGATTCTCAAACAATGGGATGATAGAGGTAAAGTGATGCATGGTATATGTAGAATGTTCCTGCACCATATAAAGGACAAGGATTTTACTCCAGAATCTTTTTGGCACCCAAAAAAGATCTATCTTGGAGACCAGTATTAGATTTATCTTTCCTAAATACCTTTCTGAAAGTAACCAAATTCAGATGCTCACTCTTCTTCTTATCCCTTCTTCCAGACCACTGTTTCATGGGACTTTAGATCTGAAAAATGCATATCATATTCCAGTTGCTCCCAACTTCAGGAAAAATATAATATTTGTTGTGTCTGGCTCAAATTATCAGTTTTATGCATTGCCCTATGGACTATCTACTGCTCCTTTAGTGTTTGGCTCCAGTCGTAGCTTATGCAGGACCATGGGCATCCACGTTTTACCTTATTTAAATGACTTGCTGATTTGTGCAGAGTCTTTGTCCAGGTCTTTAGAATCACTAAACAAGGTCTCAACCATTTTAGCTCACCTGAGCCTCAAGTGAAACCTACAAAACTTCTGTCTCACACCCTCTTGAAGAGGGTGTTCCCTACTCTCACTACAAATAACAATGTCATCTGCAAACATCATAGCCCACGGGGACTCCTGTCTGATCTCTTCTGTCAACCTGTCCATCACCATTGCAAATAAGAAAGGGCTCAGAGCTGATCCTTGATGTAATCCCACCTCCACCTTAAATGCATTTGTCACTCCCACCTCAGACCTCACCACTGTCATACTACCCTCGTACATATCCTGTACCACTCTTACATACTTCTCTGACACTCCCGACTTCCTCATACAATACCACAGCTCCTCTGTAGGCACCCTGTCATATACTTTCTCTAAATCCACAAGATTCAATAGTACTTAAAAAAAATTGTTGGTCTCAGTACCTGTATTCCTTAGAATTCCAGGTACCAGTGTGGGAATTTGTGAAATGAGATTTAAAGTGGTGGAGGGATCAGAGGTCTCCCAATCCAAGCCTACCCTTCTTCCTCCAGACCCCAGTTCAGTCAGTCCAGACAGACTTGTCAGATTTTGCATGAGGAGTTGTGTCCAGGAGAGCTCAAGTGCAAGGGGAATGAGAGTGCTACAAAGCACATAAACATCAAAGAAATGTTAGCAATGATTCAAACCTTAAAAGTTCTTCACCACTTATGGTCTCCAGGTCCCCTTTTAGTGGTCACAGACAGCACCACAGTCATGTGGTACCTGAACAAATAAGGGGGTACAAGGTCATAACATTTTGCTGGTTGGCAATGATGGCCCAGGAGCTAGGTTTACAGCATTCTGTGATGTTTCAGGCCTCATGCATCCTGTCAGAGCAAAACAGAGTGTTAAACAAACTTAGCAGGTCCTAGATGGACCTCACAAGTGGAAACTCATGACAGAGGTCTTCCAGAATTTGGTCCAGATGTGGGTAACACCTCAAATAGATCATTTGTTACCTTTCAAAAGAGACAGTTGGAAAAATGCTGCTTGAAATACCCTCACAGCCATGCTTGGACAGATATAGTCTTGTTCTCTGGACAGGAATGTTCCTTTATGCATTTTCATCCTTTCTATTGCTATCCAAGGTACTTCTGAAGATTCAGAAAGAATTACCAAAGATCAATGTGGTGATCCACTTTTGGCCTAGGCAAAGTTGGTTCTGTCTTTTAATGGAGTTGGCCAAGGGCAATTACCATGAGCTTCCTCACACTCTGATGACTGGTACACTCCAACTGAGAGCAATTGCAAAAATGAGAATATGCAGCAGGTATTGCAAGAGGCAACAAAGCCTACAGCTAGAAAATAATAATTTTACAAGTGAGAGAGATTTTCTAGATAGTGCTTAACCAATATTAGAGGGCCCGCTTTGGTGTCTACCCTTCTGGTCTTGTAATATTTGTGTGAGCTACAATACAATGGCTTATCTAATGGATCTATCTAGGTGCATCTTGCAGCCATCTCCATTTGTCTGCCCATGGATCCTCCATCTTTCTTCACTTTACATGGTCATACAATTTATGAAAAGAGTGTTGCTCATGAGTCCGTCTTGAAAGCAAATTCCTCCTCCTCAGGATCTCAACTTTGTTCTTGAAAAATTGTTTTTATCTCCTTTTGAACCTGAATTTCAAGCTGATTTGAATTTCATTACGTAGAAAACCATTTTGATTATTGCTTTAGAAGCACAGGGTTGTTTTACACACAAATCTTTCTTTCCTGCTAAAAGTTATTTCATAATTTACCCTGACTCAAGACACAATCCCCCAGTGTTCTGTCTTGAACCTAAAAACAAGGGAGAGAAGAGTCTGCCTACCTTGGATGTGCAATGGCACCTTGATAGAACTAAGCCCTTGTGGAAAGCTGAACAGCTGTTTTTTCCTATTCTGAGGCTCAGAATGGCAAACCCGTCTCTAAGCAAATGATTACTTGTTTGTTGTTACTCACATTATAGTAAATCTATTTCAGGCAAGGTTTGGCTCAGGGTTTAATTCAGGCTATAGATCCTTTTGATATTGAAAAGCAGTTTGTGGTAAAAGAAAGAGTGATTCCTCTTTTCCTGAAAAGATTGAAGATTCTGAATCTAAACATGAAAAGAAGCAGTGATGCATACATTTTTTTCCTCAGATTTCTTTATCAGACTCAGAGGAGAGCTCAGTTTATGATTCTCCATGTGGGGTCTTCTCTTTTTCTGAGATTACTGCATATTCCACCAGAGCCTTATCTTCTTTGATGGCAAACTGGAAAAGAGTAGACTGTAGAGGCATATTAGGGGCAGAAACCTGATCCTCTATTCATACATTTACAAAGCACTACAAACTAGATTATTTCTCAAGTTCCAAAGCAGGCTTTGTGAGGACCATTTTCCAGAGTCTCCTGGATCCTTATCATTCCTCCTCCCAGTTAGGGTAAGCTTTGGGAATCTACCCATATGCCGCTGAGGCAGTGTGAATGATGACTATACTACAGCTGCCCACCTGTAACAGTAGATGTTCGAATTTCGCACTTCCTCAGTGGCAACACCCAGCACCACCCCCCTTATTTTGTATATTGTTCAATTCAACCTTGTTGTGTTGTTGGTTGTCTTTAGTTATTTGTGTTGGTGTTTTACAGCTGCCCATTGCTTTCAGGTAATTTTTGCTTCTGCTCTTTCTTGGTTCTTCCTACTTAGCGCTAAAATCCTAAACAACTGACTTTATGTTACAGAGGGTTAGGCTTCCCCTGATGGGATGGAGCTCTTGAAAGCTGCCAGTGTGGTTTGTGGATGCACAGAGCCCACATGCAACTGAGGCAGCGTGATATTCAAACATCTACCGTTAAAAGTAGTAGGACTTCTGCAACAGTACTTTCCTTCACCCCAGGTCTACATATAGGTGTGAATGTGAGGCACAAATCTGCTGATTATATGAAGAGGTACGTGGCAGAGCTCACTGAGTAGGCACTTCACTGAGAATGATGCCACCATTTAAACAAAAGACAATTGATTCATAAGTTGGCTAAGTTATTGGTGTTATTTAAAGAGGGCCCATTGTGGCCTGGAGGGAGATAGTTCATTGTCATACCTACATTGCAAGGATAATCTATACCTCAATGATTTTTGCCTACCTTCTATTGTCTTTTTAGGCAGTATAAGTCAAGGTGTACCTAGACTACCTTGAGTCCCTGACTATTTATTCAAATACTGTTATTCTTAGGAATTTCACTTTTCTGTCTGTTCATTGAATGCTCAACACTACTTCAAATAAATATTGACAATGCTTCCTGCAATTCCTCAGTACAGACTCACTAGACCAGGCTTTGCACTTGCCTACCAATTCTTCAAACTTGCTGGACCTGATCATTACGAACATAGCTCTGTTGTGCTCTGTACATGTAGTTACTCCATCTCTGGTCAGATCTGGCATCATTCATTGGTTTTCATTATTATGTTCCAACCAAAAATGCTCACAAACCCCGCTATCATTAAGGATTATTTCTCTATGGTGAACTTACTGCAAGCAGATGATGACCTGAAGCAGTTCAAGAGACCATCAAACTGACGACCCAGTAGCCAGCACTGCTACATTTGATAAGAGTTTCTGTTCTTCTCATAATGCCTGCATTGAAACATCAGTCCCAGTCTGATACAATTAAGCACCAGGTTTAGGAATAAATCTCATAAACTTCTGTGGTGCTCACCTAGATTAAACAAGGTTTGTAATGAAAGGAAAAAATCCCTACCCTCAGGAACAAACTGAAAAAAGCATACTCATATTTAAACTCAAGAAGTTAAACAAATAGCCCAGAAAAAAATCAAATCCATTAAAGCTAAGTATGAACTGACAAATCACTCTCTCTGTCAGAAATAATCGTGAGCCCTTTTTCAGTCATGTAAAAACTTTAGGAATAATGCCTGTTATTGCTCTGACCTAAAAAAACAAAGCAACACACATTCAATCCCAGAGAACATAAACAACATATTAGTAGTTAAATTGAGTTCAGACTACTGCACCCATCTCTATGATTAGCATGATATTTTGTCTACAACCCCCTCCAAGGGTAATTTATGAACAAGTTCTAAAGGCGTAAGGCAAGCTAATTACCAAAGGCATATCTTCAGGGTACAAGGATGTTATCTATGTACTCCTCCTTTATTTGGCCCATAACAAAATACAATGCACTCTTTGGTTTGTACCTGTCCAGACACATGATCCAACTTGAAAGACTCCAGCATTTCCTCACTAAGAAAATTAAGGGCCTGAATTCCATATTTGCATATATATCTTTTCTGTCTCAAATAGACTTATGCAAGATGAACTCTGTCTAACATACAAGACCTCAAATGACCTTGTCCTGAGCAACCGCCTGCGTGTTCACAAAACCTGTAACATTATGTATGCCCATTCAAAAAACGTAACTCTCCAGCATAGCAAAGACAGAACTTGCTGGCAGGATAGATACCGCTCACAAAGAATCTCTATCCTCTGGAGCAGACTTCCCCTTCATATTAAGCAAAGCAGCTCCCTAACCAGGTTCAAATGTAACCCAGATAAATGGATGGATAACTGTAAATACACCCAATGTCTGGCACCACAATCTGTCTCATGGAAAGTAGTGGAATTTGCAGTAGCTTGGCTAGAAATAATCAAGCCAATCAACTGACATATGAACCTGTAAGTGTCAGGGAGATTTAAGGCTGCAGTACTGGAGGGATGAATGGCAAAGAAAAAGCAAACCATACCTCTCAACCTCTTAGAGCATGAAATCTGGGCAAAAAGCTGACATAATGGGGGACAAAGGCCCAAAAACAGGCACATATTTTAAATATTGCTCTTATAAACTTAGAAAGTTGCTAGAATAACAGGGTTTCTGCATGCATTTCCTGAAGGATATGAAGTCTGAAACTCAAATGTATGTCGTTATTTAGTGGCTTTAGTCCTCAAATCATCCCACTGATTTGCCAGAAAACTACAAATTTTATGAGGAGCAGACGAAAAATATGAATTGAAAATCTGAACAGTTGAGAGGTATGCATTTAACCCCCCCCACACACAAACACACAAATTTCCAGCTTAAAAAGTCAAATGACTAGTAAGACTGGAAGCAATAATCTATGAGGTTCAGCTCTGCAGTGAAGCTTAATAAAGAGGGCTGTTGCCTAATTTCTGTAATGGGAAAGGAGGCAGAATGCATTATAAAATAATTTTCATTGATGAGGGAATGTGATAAAAAAAAAACTTTTCAGTAATTCTGCAGACATTTTAAGTGTATTTCTGTCCAAAATGAAATATAATGTAAAATATGCTTCTTTTAACTAAGTAGCACAGAGGGCAGGCAAAACGAGAGATATTTTTATATGAGCCCTGTATAAGCTCTCAGAGCATTGTTGTGGTTTTGGTATCAGAGGAGTTGAGAACATCCAGAACAAAGTATGATGGGCGTATTGATTAAATGGCTTTCTCTCAAACTAAATTTCATGTAGCTGAAGAAATATTTCCGACATGCATTGGCAATCAGCCAGTTCAGCAAATGAGGATGTTTCATATTAAGTTACTACTTGGGGAGTAGCCACGAACAACATCGCAGAAAGTTTTAAAGGCTCACCTAAGGTGAGGAAAATGGCAAGAGAAAGATACAGGTGCAGGATGAACACTGACCAGTGTTCAGTTCTCTATACCTGTTAAACGTCATAAAATAGAACATTGTCCAAAAATGTGTCAAACTAAATTCAGTGAATGAACTTACTGAACAAGGCAAACAAGTACATATTTCCTGAAGTAAACCAGGCATAACTGAAGAACTATGGGCAGTGTAGTTTCTTGTAGGAGCCACTCAAAGGAAACAATTGATACAGGGCAGATGCTTTTGTCCTGAATGAAAAATCTGTTAGTGCACTTATTCCAAAGAGAATGTCACAGTTTTGTGACAAAGTATTGAATTGTCTTTGTAGTCAACTAAATTGTCTGGGGTAGTTCAGCTCAGTACTATTAAGAGAAAAAATATTTCTGAGTTTGTGTTGCTCAAAACAAGTGTGAACAATTTACTCTGCAGGTTAACAGAGGAAGAGCTGAGAAAGAAGCTGTAGAAGTGTTTCGGAAATGCAAAGACAAGGTACTCTGAAAATGGAATCAGTGAAGATGTATTTGAAAGTAAATGCATAACCATATGCAAGGTCTGCCTACCTAGGATGAAGACAGTAAAAGGTGAGCTGTGCAAAATGACAGATAAGAATATTATTGAAAGAGTGATATAACCTAAGGACAAATGTGTAGCAATTGTGTCATTCCTAAAGAAAAACAACTGCATAAGAATCTGCATTGATTTGTAAAGACTGAATGAAGTAGTTAAGAGGAAAAGATTTGTTCAGAGGAAAAACAGACAATGCTGAGCAGACGTATTTTTTTCCATTGAATCCTGTAAATGGATTTTGGAAAATAACTGCTTTTCTTCTTGGGATACAGAATGGTCTCACGCCAAATCCAGTTAAGATGGTGGCCATCAGACCACTTAAATCAGTAGAAAATCTCCAAGAACTAAAGAGACTTCTTGGTATAGTAAATTCTTTGAGGGAATACAGCCCAAACCTTGGCACAGTGGGATAGCCATTGCATGATCTGTTAAAAAATAAATGTATATGAACTTGAGAGAATACCCAGCCTGAGGCTCCACTGGTATTATAGATTAACAGGATTCAAAATGTATCTCGTACCAATAAATATGACACACATTCATTTTGGATGAACTGAGCAGTAAATATCAGCTTAATAACTGCAGTCAGCTGTCTCCATTAAACTGAGCATTCTTGCATTTTTTTGCCTTCCATATTACGTGAGCATAAGTTCAGGTGTAGAAACTAATTCCATAAACAATATTGGAAGACTGTCTAGTATAGTAATTGATGTAGATTGCTGGTTTTTGAAGAGATCTGATACTGGATTAGCTATTAGCTTACTTATTATACATTAATATTGGAAATATATTTAATTATAGCTTTATTATATCAAAAGCTAGCCTGACAATCTGTTATTCTGACAGTATTATAGGCTAGATAATTTCAGTTGCAACACAGCCTTTGAACCAGATTCTGTCTTATTGCACTGAACTAGACATGCAATTAATTTTAAGGATAGAGAAAATGCATCTGTTTGATACTGTAACTAAAATTTAAACATCAGCTTTGATAGCCAGGTTGTTGATAGTATGTTGCTGGGTTATGTTTCATTCTTTCTTTGAATCATATTTGTTAGATGTGACGGATGGCCCAGTATACAGAGATCACCTATCACTGGAAGTTGTTGTCATCTGTGAAGTCCTCGCTGTAAGTACTTTCACTGAGGTTATATTATTTGTGGGCAGTGATGTAAATATTATGGATATTTCTGTTTTAACAATGACTGGTGTATTTACCAGATCTCTTATGTTAATTCTTGGGAGAATGACTCTTGAGTTAGGCCCAGGGGTAGTGGATCTGGTTACAAAGGATCTTTCATAGCTTCTTGGTTTATTGTGTGGATTTTTTACACTACCGTTACTCAAATACTTACTATCTGTTTTATAATGCAAGCACACACAGCATTTATCTAGCCATTTGCTTCATGCCGCCATTATTCTTAGTGTGAGGTTTAATTCCATATGTTTGCTATACTACAAAAGTTATTTATACTCTTTTGAGTAGATCAAGAAATGACACAAACAAAAATCTCATCTTGGAATCTTCATAGCATCCAGATTTTCTGAAAAGGAAACTTTTTTACATATATTTTATCACATGGGTACTAATGTCTGTCTACCACAGTCAATTAATATACAAACTACACAATTTGATGAATACAAATGTATGCCTTTCTTATTTTTTGCAGCTGACAAGTCTACCAATCAAATGGTATGATCATACTGATTCAAAGAAATTTCTCTTGACTTTATGCCACAGAAGGATAAAGCCCTTACTGTGAACCAGATGACCCAGCTTGAACTAAAGGCATGGGTGTTGGAGGGCACAGATGTGGGGAGGATATGAATGAGTGGCTTAGCTGGGAGGCTGCTCATGAGCAGAAGCACACATGCCCATGAATAGAGCTCTCAAGACTGCCATGGGGTGGGATGTTGTTAGGCCACCCTCCCAGCAAGAGTGTGATGTTTATCTCTTCATTGGCCCTGGAAATGGGTCAGGCTGAGTCTGGGGAAGGATAAGATGAGTCTAGCGAACTTGGTGAATGATGAGAGGAGAGGATCTAGTGGCATTTGTTGATCAGCTACAGGGAATAGGAGTAAAAAAAGAAAAGATTCCCTCTTACAGTATCACAAGCTAAGGAAGACTCTGATGGGACGTTTATTATGAATGAATGTAACAGTCCCAGCTTTGCTAGATCACTAATAATAGCATCAGTATGTGGGATGATGATCAGTTCTTTTTAAGATAGCTATTCAATACATTGTTATCTTTTGTTAACCTTAACAACATATTGGTCAGGGACTAGAACTTAACCTTAGCGTCGGAATGTTATAGGTTAGGATTTAAAACTCTGTTCAATAAAAGGATATTACTTTTTTGGAAGAAAATGGAATATAGGGTAATTATTTGACTCATGTAGCATCTTGTACCCTGATGATAAAGCTTTTACTTCTTTAATCTCCTTCACATGTAATGGTGTCAAAATTTAATAATTTTTGCTCTCAAAATCTTGGAGTATATGATTTGGCATATAAAAATGAACCATGGTAATTCCCAGATCACTTCCTAACACATCTGTGTTTTAAACTTCAAACTGCCATATGTGGAAAATCTAAATGGAAACTCAGTCTATGTTTCCTAAAATAAAATGGTGGTCATAATGAAATTTTAAGATTGCTGAAAGCTATAGATACTAATCTGTTGTTTTGTTATTAGAGGGGCAGCATTTAAAGTTACATTAAGGGAAGTCCTAATTAGTAAAGTATCATATCTAAGGAAATGTAAAATAAAGAAAATAACTGGATTACAGTTATTGATCACTAAACTGGATAAAGATTTTCATGTGAAAATTAGTGACATAAATATTCAGATTTAACTTCAGCTCAGTGAAATAAAAATCCTACAAGTCACTAACAACTGATTTTTAAAACCAAAGTTATATTTTGCTTCATAAAGTCACAAGTAATCATATCAGTGAGTTTATCCAGCCTTTTACCACAACACCTGAGATTGTTACCTTCATCCATCCAGGCATTCAATCTCTGACTGACTGCAGGGTTTCTCCATTTCCAGTAAGGGCCAGGGACCCAATGTTCCCATCAGAGGTGAAGGAATTAATAAACAGCTGCTCAAAAACCTTCTACTAGAAAAATGTATAAAGGCAAATGTTACAAGTTCCATTCCTGGGCCAGCTGTAAAAATACTGACCAATCTGCAGCATCGGTTTCCCAAGTACTGCCATTCTTAGATTTAGCAGCAATTTCATCTTTGTGTAGAATTTAATTCAACCTCTCTGGCATCCAATAAGATATGCAGGATCTTATTAAAAGGCATTTTTTCATTTCAAACCTCAATTACATCCCCTAGCTACTCCTTAGGATTTAAATTTTGTATTGGATAGCTAACTTTGCCTAGATTTGAGCCAACCCATTCCACTGATCTCAAATGTCCATCTTGGAACACCTTGTTTATTGTGGCTATAACACTTGCCAGACGAGTATTAGAAATGCAAGCTTTGTCTTATAAATACCCATATTTAATTTTTCACGGTTTGTCCCTTAGAACTCATGGAAAAAGCAGCCACACAGACCAGCACAAATCACTCCATTCAGCTCCTAGTATTCTTTCCTGAAATTCTCACCTGGGGAGAATATTGGTTACACTGCCTGGACATGCATATATAGAACTTAAATTCTACCTAGACTGGACTGAAGGACATAGGAAAGACAATCAATTGTTTATCCTCTTTTCCAGACAGAAAGTAACAAAAATTTCCCTCTCTAAATGGTTGTCTGAAGGAATGATTTTTTTACTTACTCTTCCAGTAGTAAAACTCTGACCTGACAGACCCAAGGCATACTCTGTCAAGCAACTTTTACAGCATTCCTTAGAAATATACCATTAGATGTTATTTATGCTGCAGCTGTAAGGTCCCCCTTATATGCTTTTCCAAACCAATACATCTTGAATTCCCTTTCCCGATCTGGAGCCTCCTTTGAAGCATTCATCCTTTGAGGCATTTTGTGTTAGGTACCTCACAAGGTCTACTGGGTATTCTGTCCTCATATTCCAGCTTCAGGAGTATACCAACTTAAATATGTAAGTTAAGTGCTTACCAGAATGATTGACTTAGTTGGTGTTAGTCCAGACACTGGAAGTGTCCCTCCTATGTATTTCCCATTAAACTGTCCATTTCAAGGGGACCTTGAGGAACACCAAAGACCTCTGATTCATTCAGGTTGTGCAAATTGTCCTTTACTGCATGGTTTAAATAGCATTTCAGACTTATTAGACCATCCTGATGTCACTCACTCTGGAGAGTTAGTGGGCAGGAGCACATTAGGGGATGGAGAGTGGCACAAGCTGGCAAGAGATTGGTTGTTGAAAGATAGGTGCCTGAAGCGACCAGTCCATGTGTTCTATTGTCCAGATTAATTCCAGCAAAATCTATTGTTCTGGTAACTACATAACTTACATTTTTTTAAGAGCAAATAAATAGTGGTTTTAGCTCTTGATGTTATAACAATGCAATCTTTTATGATTTTATTATGTGCCTGCCCTATGGGAAAAGAAAATAATTAGTGTTTCTTATAATTAGTACTGTCGTATTTAACTCTATGTTCTTTGAGAGTAGGACATGTTTATTTTGAAGTAATGTTTTTTGCAATTTCAAAAATAAAAAAAAATGGGAGAACTGAGCAAGACATATGCAGCTGGTATGCTGTGGAATTATAATCGCATACTAACATTTCTAAAAACTGAAACATGGATTTTGTCTACATTTTGTCCATGAAATACCAAAAGAGAACAGCTTCAGCTTCCTTCAAAGAATGTCCCAGTGGTCTATGTTGCTTCTTATCAGCTGCACCTCCAGTGACTATGAAGACACATAAATTGTTTACCAACAAAAGCTGTAATTATTTTTTTTTCATAAATTCCACATGACCCAATACACATACACAAGTGCGCACACACATTCACAATGTCCCTTATAAGCTGTACAGATCAACAGTCAAGTGTCTTCTCACACAGATTGCCTTCTCAACCAGCAATTACAAACACATGCAATTTAGAAAAAGCAGTTATGACTACAGTAATATATTTTAGCATGTCTCACACACACAAACACACACACACACACACACACAAACTCTCTCTCTCTCTCTCTATTTATATATATATATATATATATATATATATATATATATAGAGAGAGAGAGAGAGAGATATACATATGTACGCACATGCACACACACACACACACACACACACACACACACACACACAAACATATGTGTGTGTGTGTGTGTGTGTGTGTGTGTGTGTGTGTGTGTGTGTGTGTGTGTGTGTGTGTGTGTGTATGCACATACATACACACACACACACACACACACACACACACACACACACACACACACACACACACACACACACACACACATGTATAAACTAAATGATGCAAGGTACATGTAGCCAAAAATCACAGAAAACAAAATAGAGGAATAGTGCCTTAAGATAGATTGACAATCCATCCATTCATGTGGGGTAGAGTCAGGGTGTTTTGCCCTGATATGGTTATTCTCCCATTCCCCACACACACATTGTCTGTTTGTTTGTGTCTTTCGGCCTTTCTCGGTTAGGGGTCGCCACAGCGGAACTCCGGTCTGCTAATGATTGGCAGTAGATTTTTACGTGCCGAGTTGCCATCCCTGACGCACAACCTTCAACGAAGGAACGCCCTTTCATGCATGTCTCCACACAGAAGACGGTCTAGCTGAATCGAACGGGACAACGTCTAACTGTGAGGCGACAACGCTACTGCAGCACCACCACCGCAGTTATTCCCCACACACACATACACGCTCATATTCACACCTATGGTCAATTTAGAATGTCCACTCCACCTACTGCATGTCTTTGAAAGTTGAGAGGAAACCGGAGCACCCAGAGAAAAACACACAAATACAGAGAGGGCATGCAGACTCCACAAAGAAAGCCCCACATTCAAGAATTAAACCAGAGAACCTATTGCTGTGAGGTGATGACTATGACACTGTGTTGCCCAAACTGGCAATATATGCCATTTATTCAGGAAGGCCAACACTAAAATGCAAACCAGGTACCTTTAAGACAATGGTTTCTTTTGTTCATAAAATGAACTAATCAACTGACACTGTTTAAAGTATATGTACATACTCTACCACAACAATCCAAATCAATGATGAGGTGCTTTTGTGCACTAACTGTCTCCACAGAGTATGCCTCTGATGTTCGATTGCTATTGAGTGAAAAGAGGTCTGGATACACTAGCGTATTTCTGCTTGTTTCACACACATGCACACACTGATCTATTGCTTTCACTAAAGTACATTTCTGATGTTAGACTCTGGTTATGTAGTCCTCTATTAGGAAACATATCTTTGCTTTGTATTCATTCCCTCACACTGAACTCCATATTTTTGGACAATTAATGTGGGCAGTGTGTACCATTAACACTACTTTCAGGTTTATTCTGCCCTGAAAGTATTATTTATTTCAGTCTTAAAAAAACAAACAAAAAAAAAATCCCCAGAAAACCATCCCAACTCTGAGTACATTTGCACAGATCTCTAAGTACACTTGCACAGATTTGTGACCAACACTATTAAATGAGGCTGTGATTTGACTTGTGTTTAGAGAACAGATATCAGTGCAAAGGAAAACAGGCCACGGAGTGTTACTATGTAGCAGGGATAGCAGGGAGATCGCATTCTAATTGGTGGTAAGCCATTTCACTCATTTTGGGGTTAATCTTTTACTACAGTAATTGTGCTAATGATAGAATTAACCCTAACTTGATCAATGCATTAATTTACTAATGTCATACTTAACTCTATGTCATTTGAGAGTGAGGCTTGTTTATTTTTTTTCTCTTTAAATTATTTTATTTTAAAATGTCATAATTTGTCAAACATTACATGAATTCAGAATGGTTAACATATATACAGTTTTAAAACCTATAAACTGCAGAACAATATATAACTATATACATTGGTCTCTATACAGAAGAAAACAATAAATACATTTAAACACACTGTGAAGAATGATATATTAGTTTATATATCTTTGTCCATATTTCCAGAATTTTCATCCAAGAGTTATAAAATGATGTAGGTCTGGTGGTTCTGTTCTTCAGTGTAGATATGTCCATATGTCCAACTGATAAAGATAAGTTTTTAAATTCCTGGAATGTGGGAGAAGTCACACTTTTCCAGTGAATGGTGATGATTTTGCATGCTACCGCCATCAATGCCCATAGAATTTTAAAGTCTTTTTAGGTACACAGTCTGAGATGGGAAGAGTTGAATAAAATCATTTATTTTGTTAATTGGTAATTATCATTGAAGACAATCTGGAAAAAAATTATTTCTATTATTCCAATATAAAGTGGGACATTTACATTTATAGAATACATGTTGTCAGTCAGCTCTTGTTTTAGTCTGACATCTTCAGCATTGATCCTCACTAGCAAATATTTTGGCTAATTTGTGTGGTTTATAAAAGCTTCTGTGTAAATAGCTCCAGGTGAATAGTTGCCAGTATATTGACAATGTTGACTGTTTTTGAGGATTTTAAGATAATTTTTTCTTCTTCAGTAGGAGGGTGGTTGTTTATCTGTGTATAATAGTCCCAGTAAGTGTTTACATGGTAGACTTTTGTTTTTTTAACAATTTTTATAAATATTAGAAAGGTATCCACAACCTTGATAAGGTTGAGTTGTGATTATAATAAACTATTCAATGAATTTTGGAAAATTATATCTGATTGATACTTGCATTTGTTCAGTTTTATTTATAAGGTATTGTCTTAGTTTTTGCAGAAGCAGCCATGAGTCATTATTTATATTTGTTAACTATTTATTCATTAGTTAATGTTTTCCCTTGTTCTGTCAGTTGGTGCCAATAGCTTAGTGAGCTTTTCTTAAGTGAATTCATCTTCTGCATTTGGGATGTATCAAAGGTAGTGGATGTAATGGCTATGGGTAAAGTCAGAAAAAAACAAGAGTTTATATTTGGGACTTTGTTTATGTATGTTTTAAATATTCTTAATGTAATACTTATGTATTTTGATGGTATTTTGCTATTTTTATTTTTTTCCTACTAAGTGATCTTTTAACATCCAAACAAGGGGTGATGATATGATAATTAATCAGCTGTGTATGTAGTTGTGACTGAGTTCTATATAAATCTGTTCATGTATTTGTTTCCAAATAGGTAAGTAGTAGGCATTTAACCATGAAGTTATATATTTTTTTTTCAAAACAAGTTTATTGTTTTAACATATAAGAGAAATATCATAACAATTTTATACAAATAATTAAAAATAGGTATTATTATAATATTCAACAAAACAACTAAAGTATTTACAAAGACATCCACTACAATCAGATCAATTAATTAAACTAAATACTGTGCTATTGAAATTAGAATTTTTTTAACAAATTTTGTAAATTATCCCATACAATAAAATGTGATGTTTTTCTAGTTGTTCTCATTCTAATTGTGCTTATTTCCATATGACACATTATATTCATAACATTTTTAAATTCATTGAACGAAGGAGGTGTATCTGAAATCCAATTTCTAGTTATTATTTTCCTAGCCACTGCTAAGATAGACCATAACAAGGGAAGCTTAATCTTTTTAACACATTGAGGTACAGGTGTGTTGAATAATATAAGAGACTTAGAAATAATGAAATTATCTGTAAAAGAGCCTGCAAAATTCATTAATTGACTTCCAGTATTCTTTCAACTTCATACAGTCATAAAACATATGAGCCCAGTCAGCATTAATTTCTACATTACATCTCTTACATAGATTATCTTTATTATTAATTTTATTCATCATCAAAGGTGTATAAAAAGATCTATGTAAAAATGTCCATGTATAAAGTCTCCAGACAATGTAAGATGTAGTTCTATAAGCAGATTCCAATATATATTGTTTATCTTGTTGAGTTGGTGGGTCCCCATTAATAGAGGTGAAATAATTCCAGTATGAATCTACATTGTAAAAAGTTTCTTGTCTGATAATTTTATGTATATATGAAAGTTTACCTTTATCAGAAACTTTATGTTGTAAATTTATTATCAAGTAATCAATCAGTTTTGGAATAGATTCTTTAACTGTTATAGACATTAGATCTATTCTATCAATGAGATGTTGTCTAAAGATCTGAACCTCTAACCAGCAAGTTTCTCTTAGATCAAATTCTTGTTTTAAGAAATCTAGATTTTTAACTTTATTATCAGATATCAGCTGATACCAGTACTTTAGATTATTATCTATAGCTAAATGAGCTCCTTCAGAAGTAGATAACATAAGCATACCCTGAGTATAAATTATAGGGAATACAATAAAATTCCATTCCCTATACTTAGGGTGCATGAATATAAAGTTACGATAACTAATAATAATATTTAATGGGTAACAGACCATATGTTTAGGTGTAATAGGTGAAGTACAAAATTCCTTTAGCAACCACAACATGGAGTTATTTATAATCATATTTTTATGTATTAAGGAGATTTTCATGAAGTGCATACTAATTAGCTCCCAATAATATTTCCATTTTGCGACATATGACCAATCTATTAATAAAGTAATAACTTTTATAATAGAAGAGATAATATATAAATTAAAGTCTGGAAAAGAAATACCCCCTTGAGACCAGCTATTAGTATGTTTCTTTAATGCAATCCTAGGTCTATTAGGTGCCCATAAGAAATTTAACATTAGTGTATTCAGTTTCTTGATAGTTATTTTTGTAGGTGAAAGTATTATTGATTGTATTAAGTATAAAATCTTGGGGAATATTATCATTTTAATAATTGTAAGTCTCTCCTCCATAGTAAAAACATATTATTCCAGGTATTAAAAGATTTTGTATATTAAGAAAACAGGTATTATAGTTATTATATATAATAGATTTAATATCTTTAGATAGTATTATACCTAAATAAGTTATCTGACCTGAGTTGGGTACATATTTAGTAAAATCACTAATGAGAGTATTTTTCGTGTATATATAGGTAGTATTTTAGTTTTTTTCATTGAATATTAAACCAGAAATACTTTTAAAATTCATCATTTTATCAAATAAAGACTGCATAGAAGAATTAGATCCTGCTGATGTAATTAGAACATCATCTGCAAAAGTTGAATTTTTGATGTTGTATTTTCTTCTATTTCAAAACCCTCTATGTCAGTACTGTTTCTAATCAAATTAGCCCAAGGCTCCATTACTAAAGTGAATAATAGTGGAGAAAGTGGACATCCTTGCTTTGTACCTTTAAGAATGGGTATTTTTGTGAAACATATGTTCCTACCTTAATATAAGCCAGCGTTCCTTTGTATAAATGCTCAATTAAATTTACAAATGCATCAGAGAAATTTGTGCATTTCAGTAAGGTAAACAGATAGTCCCAACTTACTGAATCAAATGCTGAACCTATATCAAGACTAATAAGTGTTAAATCTTTCTTTTTCCTATTTGCAAAATCAATTAATGTTAAAGTTCTTCTTATATTATCAAAAGTATTTCTATTTACAATGAAGCCCGTCTGATCTATGTCTATAATGCCGGGATAATTGTCTTCAATCTATCAGCAAAAATACTCATAAACATTTTATAATCAACATTAAGTAATGAGATGGGTCGATATGAAGAACATCTAGTTGGATCTTTATTAGGTTTTAAAATTGGTGAAATAAATGTATATTGCCAAGATGGGGGTTATTAACTCAGTTTGGGCCAGAATAAAAACCTTATGTATTAATGAATATGTAGTTTTAGAAAGGATTTTATATATCTCTGGTATAATACCATCATTACCCGGTGCTTTGTTTGATTTAAGCTTATTTATTTGTGTAATAACTTCTGTATATGAAATACTCTTGTCCAATAGTTTAATCTGTTGTTTATTAAGCTTTTTATTCATGTTTGTGGTTATAAACTCCTTTATTTTATCTTTAGGTTCCATGTTAATGTTGTTATGGTTAATCTTGTGAAAGTGATTTCTAAATTCATCCAGTATTTCTGGTATACTAGAAACATTCTTCTTTTCCTTAGAGAAAAGATTTCTTTGATATGGTTTTGTTTATTTAATCTTTTGTTTTATTTTTAAGTCTATGTAAGTATTTGGGGCTTATTGAATAAGACAAAACTTGTATTTCTCTAAAGTTATTTTAACTTTATGAGTTAAAATTTCTTTGTATTTCTCATTTAGTTTGTTTATTTCTTCAATAATTTTCTTGTCCATAATATTTTCTTTATTATTATGTTTATAAGAGTCTAGTTTACTTTGAATACCTAACAATTCCTTATCCCAAGATTTCCTTTTGTTATTATACCATCTGATACTTTGTCCATATAGATATGATTTTAAGGCATCCCAAACATAGACAATGGAGACTTCAGGAGTATTATTTATGTCTAGAAAATGTTGTACTTCTGAAAGTATATATTCTTTATAGTCTTTTAGCTGAGTTAAGTATGCTGGTATCCTTTTGATCTGAACATTATGAGTATTTTTTATCATGAATTTAAAAACAATTGAGTTATGATCAGATATAGGACATGAAATGATTTTGGAATTAATTAAATCTGTTACCATCTGGTTAGAAATAAAGACCCTATCTATTTTTGAATAAGTTTTGTATCTGTTAGAAGAAAAGGTGTATGGTAATGATTTTGACTCTATCTGATTATTAATATCATTCAAATGATAAGAATTAGCAAAATCATTTAAATGTTTTGCATTAGATGTAATTCTTCTTTTCTTTATACTGGTAGTATCACTTTCATGTAGTATACAATTAAAATCACCAGCTAAAATAATATCCCCTACAGAGAATGATATGATCTTATCAATATGATGTTTCACTGTATTAATACCAATTCCAGGTATCCAATATACATTAATTAAAGTGTAAGTCTTCCCATTAATTTGTATTGTAACCATACAAAACATTCCTTTGTCATCCTGATAAGACTTAATGGTTTTAGGAATGGGCATACTTTTATTCCATAAAATAGCCACTCCTCTTTTTTCTGTGTGTGCTCTGAACTAACCAATACTGTATACTTATTAGTGGCTAGTTTATCAATATCTTTTTCAAGAGATGGGTTTCTTGCAGGAAGACTAGATTGGCCTTGTGTAGATTAATGTATCTTATTAGGCTTGCCCTTTTACATGGATTATTCAATCCATTAATGTTTAAAGAAATTCCTTTTAAAGATGTCATTTGGCATTTTTAAAACTCAAGAATCTTATGATCGAAATAACAAATAACAAGATAAATAATGTTACATCTCCTCTTTTAGGTGTACCTTTAAATATAGCTGTATTTATTAAATCTCTTATGGGATTTTGTATAGGATTCAATTTTGTTTGTAGTGACAATGAGTGTACAAAATATATTGTGGATGTCAAAACTATATACATATAACAATGAACAAGTGAAAATAATGTAAGGATTAAACCTTGCATCCCGCCTGGAGTTGAAAACTCCAACTTAGAGCAGTATTTACTACTCAAGTTAACCCCTACCCTAAGCAGCAGTACCTCAGCTACCACCTTATCAATTTAATACTAGTTATATTTAACTGAGGTTAACAGTTTTCAATTCAATTATCTATCAAGACAAAACTACACATTTGGTAAAACAGCATCATATAAACTAAAATAAACTTTTTTTTTTTTAAACTGTTCATACTATTATATAGATCTATGTAATATATAACACTTGTATTCTAATAGCATTCAAATAATCTTAATGTTAGAAATCAAGAGGAGAGAAAATTATGTTCTAACATTCATTTAAATCAAAAACTTTGGCTAATATGATTCAGACATTACATGCATTAAGATGCATCTATTTTCTGTCATGTGAATTCTATCAACAGCTTCCAAAAAATCTTGAATTGTTTGTATATGAGCATTTACTTAAACTCATTATTGTCAATAGAGTAAAATATTGTATTCATAAAAATTATTATAAATCATATTGCATAGTTATGCAGATTCTCAGAAACACCTGCGTTATTACCTAAAAAAAAAAAAAAGCCATCACACACATAAACACAGACACACACACATATATATACACACACACATATACACACACACACACACACACACACACACACACACACACACACACACACACATACATATACACATACACATATATACATACACACACACACACACACACACACACACACACACATACACATATATATATATATATATATATATCTGATCTCACTGAGTTGTGTCTTTGTAGAGCACTATCCTACTTGTTGTCCCTAGAATAAATCTGTCTGCCTTATACAAAATAATGCACAGCAAACACATATTAGTAACCAGATTTTACAATCATGCTAACCTACTGCTTTAAAATATATCACATGACATTTCTTCCAGAATAGAGTTATAAGATTATTTATGCTTGTCAATCAGATGAATTAAATGAGTTATAGTAAAGTATATGTTTGGGACACAAGTTTTTAACACAGATTATTATGCTACTGTTAAGTAGATTTTCAAAAACATTTAAATAAATGTTTCATTTTCTATGCCTTCTAAAATAAGATATTTACTTGCTACAAGAAACTACATCATCTAAACTCATCATAACTGACAAATTTTATGAATAGAGTATTTTTCCTGAATCTGTGGTGTGTCAGTGTGATAACCTTGTCAATGTTTATACTAACTGCTTTCAGTTTCTCTGTGAAAATTCTGTGAGTGAAGCTTCTGAGGAAACTCATGGACACTGTGCATGAGACTGCCCACATCCCAGATTGTCTCCCTTAACATTTTGGCGGGAAACTTATTAAAACTTGTGGCAAACATTCATTTTGTCAATAGAGTAAAATATTGTATTCATAGAAATTATTATAAATCATATTGGATAGTTATGCAGATTCTCAGAAAAAAAGCCATCACACTCACACACACACACACATACATACACACACACACACACACACACACACACACACACACACACACACACACACACACACACACACACACACACACACACATATATATATATATATCTGATCTCACTGAGTTGTGTCTTTGTAGAGCACTAGCCTACTTGCTGTCCCTAGAATAAATCTGTCTTCTTTATACAAAATAATGCACAGCAAACACATATTGGTAACCAGATTTTACAATCATGCTAACCTACTGCTTTAAAATATATCACATGACATTTCTTCCAGAATAGAGTTATAAGATTATTTATGTTTGTCAATCAGATGAATTAAATGAGTTATAGTAAAGTATATGTTTGGAACACAAATTTTTAACACAGATTATTATGCTGCTGTTAAGTAGATTTTCAAAAACATTTAAATAAATGTTTCATTTTTATGCCTTCTAAAATAAGACATTTACTTACTACAAGAAACTACATCATTTAAACTCATTATAACTGACATATTTTATGAACAGAGTATTTTTCCTGAATCTGTGGTGTGTCAGTGTGATAACCTTGTCAATGTTTATACTAACTGCTTTCAGTTTCTCTGTGAGAATTCTGTGATTTGAAGATTCTGAGGTAACTCAAGGACATTGTGCATAAGACAGCCCACATCCCAGATTGTCTCTCTTAACATTTTGGCGGGAAACTTATTAAAAACTAGTGACAAACATTCATTTAGCAGTGTAAATGCATCTAAACATGGCAGAACCTCCACAATGTATTCCACAGATCATCACAGCCTCTATGCAAGTGAAATTAAACTCAAAATTACCAACAAGCAATAAAACTCAGCATTCTTCTCCCAACTCAATTTTCATACAAATCCTATTATTCACTGTGCCCACACAGTCAAAAGCATTTCTATATATTAATAAAAAAAGAAAAGAGAGTAGAAAATAAAAGGGAGTGAGGCAGAAATAAAAAAATGTAAGAGAAAGCTGTAAGAAGTATATACAATGGAATGTTACTTACTGTTTATATTAATAGAGTTAAAAATAAAACATATTATTTACTCTTATTTAGTTCTGATTATTATTAGTTAAAGCATGACAGATTATTTACAAACAAGCATAAGCAGTATAATCAAGAAAGTATAATTAGAAATAGCATTTGAAGAACTTATAAACTTTTACAAGAAATAAATATGTTATTATTCTATTAATGATATTTTCATTACTGTTCTCTCCCTGCGCTCCCCACCCTTTACCCACTACATAATCTAAATAGTATGTCATTGTTTAAACAAAGAAAATAATAAAAGAAGGAAAAAAAAAAGATAAAGATAAAAAAATGTGTCAAATTACTAACCTTACTTTTTTCAGAAAGAAAAACAAATCGAGTCACAGCCTGCCATTAAATCCTCAGGCATTTTGACTGGTTATGAAACAAAACATTTCTTTGCACATAGAGAATAACTTTGATTAAATCTTTTCCAAAATATTTGTGGCTTTCTGGAAATGCAGGAACTATATTCAAAAAGATTACTAATGAACTAAAATGATGAGAGAGAAAAAAACATATAACAAATCATTTGTTTTTTAGTCTCTTCTTCTTCTCTGAAGTCTTCCAGGAAGCTTCAGTTGCCAATCTCTTTAATGAAGAACTAGCCCATTCCATTTCTTCTATTTTATCCAAAATCCTTTTTTCTTTGACAAACAGTAAAGCAGAGTCTAAATCATCGAAGACCTTAGGACCATCAGGAAGGAAAATTTTAAGCTTGGCAGGAAACGAAGGTATGTTTTAAACTGTGCTTTTTTAAGCTCCCTTATTAGTGGCAGAAAAACTTTTCTTTTAGCAATTACCATGGAAGAATAGTCATTGTCAAAACGCACAGTTGTCTCATTAAACTTAACAGGAGCTTTAGCCCAAGCAGATTTAAGAACCATCTCTTTATCAAACGATGATAGAAATCTAACTATAACTGATCTAGGATAGTTTTTGTTAGAGTTAGTATTAGCTATAGATCTATGTGCTCTTTCGATACCAAAAGAGAATGCTTCTGGTAAATCTAAAGTTTTAGGGAGCCATGTTGTTAAAAAAGAAGTAATATTGTTACCTTCAATATTTTCTGGCAGTCCAAAAATCCTAATGTTATTAGCCTAGATCTATTTTCCAGGTCATCCAGCTTTGTTTGTAAATGTGTATTTTGTTTCAGCAGAAACTCAATGTTGATTTCCTCTTCTTGTATTTTATTTTCCATGTCATTCACAGCTTCTTCTATGCCTGTCATCTGGATCTTCTGTTGTTGCAGGTCCATATGTAACAAGTCTATTTGTTTTGTAGTTTTTTCTATGAAAGTGTCTATTTTAGTATCCATTTTATCCATCTTAGCAGTAAGTTGTTGGACTATAATTATCAGAGACTGAAGTTCTTTCTTGATGCTGGAGTCTTGAGAATTTGTCTTACTGGAACTCATTTCAGACTGATAAACTGACAGGAAAATTTCCAAAGTAATTTCTGACAGGAATATTATTAAGATTTCCTTTCTTTTTTAGATATAGTTCAAGAACTATATAAAACAAACATATTTAGAAAGAAAATTACTTCTAGAA
Source organism: Protopterus annectens (assembly GCF_019279795.1). Lineage (NCBI taxonomy): Eukaryota > Metazoa > Chordata > Ceratodontiformes > Protopteridae > Protopterus > Protopterus annectens. Next base: position 176,789,827 of record NC_056728.1, read on the forward strand.
TTAATTTTTTAAGTAATTAATTCCTGTCAATGTAATGAAATTGGTGGAGCTGAAGAAATCTGCTGCTATCCTGTGTTCATCCTTGGCCACGCCCCCATGAAGTTATATTTTTGACAACAGAGGATATAATATATGTCTCAATATCTGGTAAATTAATTCCACCATCTTCCCAGTTTGGTAAATGTTTATTTAAACCAATTTGTGGTTTGTTTGGGAACCATAAAAAGTTTAATATTAGCTTGTTATATTTTTGAATAATATATTTAGGAGGTGGCAGTGAGAAACTTTGTATTAGATATAGTACCTTGGGGAAAAATTATTGATTTAATAAGATATAATCTATCTCCCATTGTAAACATATATTTGTTCCAGTTAGTAATTGTTTGTTCTATTTTATCTAGTATTTTTTATAGTTGTATATAAGTGAATCAGTTAAGTCTTCAAGTAGGTTTATACCTAAATATAATATTTTATTATCTACTGCTAAGTATCTGGAATATTTTTTGTTTATATGTTTCTTCGTAGAATTGCATGTCATTATTTTTGTTTTGTTTTCATTGAACTGTAAACCTGAGATACTTTGAAAATTATTGATATCACTAAGTAAGGCCTGCAAAGATTTGTTAGTGTCTGAAAGGGTTAAAAGATTGTCATCAGCAAAGAGCTGTATTTTAAGGATTAATGTTTTGTTAATGTATATGCCTTTAATATTGTTATCTGATCTAATTTGATTTACAAAGGGTTCGTAATGCAGATAGCAGTGGTGATGAGGGACAGCCTTGTTTAGTTCCTTTTTTTCTTTGTATGGGACCTGATCTGTGTGATGCTAGGCTTGTTTATTTTGAAGTAATGGCTTTTATATTTTACAAATTAAAAAAATGGAGAACTGAGTTATCTTGGCATCCAGTATTTGGCACTGGTATCTGGTATCATTCTGACACAGCTCCAAGAAGGGAAAGTTAGGCGGTAGTATTAAGGTGCAGACTTGAAATGTGGGTGAGATTAATAATGCAATTGTTCATAGGATCCTAGGAAGTTACTAGGCTATTGGCCCTGAGACCCTTATAAGCCTAGCCAAGAGTTTAGCCCATGTTTAGACAAATCAGCACCTGATGCCCCTGTCCAGCAGGGACATGGGTGGAATCCCAGGGGTATATTTCCTGTTTCCCATCCAGTTATCCAGGTTGCACTTAAAAAGGGGTAAAGAGGTACTCTGCTTGATGTGGAGATAGAGTCTGTTCCATAGATGGGGGAGTCTCTGCGACACAAATCTGTCCTGCCAACAAGTCTTGTTGATGTCATACACCAAGTTGAGGCCACCCATGTGGGTTACTTGAGTGGAACTTGACTTGTAGATATGCAGCAGTCCCATCAAGGTGGGGTCCATGAACGCCTTGTATGCCAGACAGAGGTCACCTCTGAGGAGTCTGTATGAAACTGAGTAGAGGGATAGGGCTTTTAGCCTATCTGTGTATGGTAGATGTTTCAGGCACTGGATTCTGCTGGTGAGGAACCTCTGTGGTCTCTCTAGCTGCTGCCTGTGCTTTGCGAGGTACATGCCGAAAGGGGCGTTGTACTTGATAACGGGCCTTATAAAGGAAGAATACAGGGATGTTATGACCTCCTTGTCCCTGGATGAGATACCCTTACTTATGAGGTGGGCCATGTAGAAGGTTTTCCGTACAATGGAAGCAATATGGTAGTCAAAAGTCAGGTTTCTATCAACCTGGGTGCCCAAATCCATCACAACTGATTGAATGCTTAGGACATTGTTATTAATGTGATAATTTGTGGGGAAATCACTCTCCCTAAAGGGGATGATGGTGCATTTATTGGTATTCAGCTTAAGCCCATGTTTCTGGCACCAGTCATTTATCTGTGTGAGACCCTCTTGGAGGATGCCCACATCACTAGGGGAATTGATGCCAGCACCCAGCTTGCAGTCATCTGCAAACTTGGCCAGCCATAGCCCACTGGTTTTGGCCTGCACCTCAGAAAAGTATATCCCAAATAACAGAGGCCCCAAGACCGAACCCTGGAGTATGCCGCTTGTTATAGGTCTACTGCTTGAGGTGGCTTCCCCTGTTTTGACTACGTGGGTTCTATCAGTGAGACAGTTTCCTACCCATCTGGTAACATATGGATTGATGCCTAGTTGAGAGGGTTTAACTATTATGCCTGAGTGGGGGAAAAGTGTCAAAGGCTTTGGCCAGGTCAAGGTAGGCGGTGTGCACCGTCTTCTCCTCATCCATGGCTTTGGTGACTATCTCAAAGAAGTTGACCAAATTTAGCAGACATGACCTCCCCTTGATGAAGCCAAACTGTATGTGATCAAGTGTTTGGAGTTTGCCAATGTCCTTGTTGATGAGGTCCATGATAATCCGTTCCATGGTCTTGCAGATCAGGCTAGTTAGGCTGATGGGTCTATAATTTCCCGGATCGGTGAACACTCCACCTTTGTGTAAAGGGATGACAGTGGCAGTCCTCCACTCAGCTGGGATGAAGACAGTACTCAGGCTTTGGTTGAATAGGGTGCCTAGTGGTGCTGCAAGTTCCTGCCTGAGTTCACATAGGATGCAGCCTGGGATATCGGGTCCCATGGAGGTGGTATTTCTTGCCTTTGAGAGAGCAGTGATGACCTGTTCCATAGATATAAGGGGAAAGGGGAAGATACTGCAGATGTCCTGATTTACTGATGGGGGGACAGAGGGGTAAAGCTTTCACTGAATCTGTCAGCCAGCAAGTTTGTTATATCTACAGCATTTGTATATGTGGTGTCCTTCACCACCAGTTCTAAACAGATCTGGGTGCTTCCTTTGAGGTTGCAGACATATGTGAAGAAGGCCTTATGTTTGTCTCTAGTAGATGTGGGCAATTTGGACTCGAAGTTTGCTTTGGAGGATTTCACTAGTGCTCTTATTTGCTTGTTAGGCTAAGGAGACATTGCTTCCAATTGGGCACCTGCTCCTTCTTGGTCTTGGACAGCAATTTTTTTCCTTTTGTTATAGAGTTTATTTATTGCAGATGTCCACCAGACAGGTTTACTCTTCCTTGCAGAAGATGATTTAGCCCTGTCGGGTATGCCTGATTCCGTGCATCTATATAAATACTCCTATAGTGCTTTGGTGTAGTTCTGGATATTGATGCCAGTTCCTAGAGAGAGGGAGGGGGCTGTGAAGCTGTTTATACCATCCCTCAGGAGGCTGTAATCAGCTTTGGAGTTTTTATGTCTGATCCTAGCTAGAGAAGGGGTTGGGGGAGATGGTGACTTCGAAACTGACCGCTTTGTGGTCAGATCTTACCAGGGAGGATGATACTATAGGGAGGCTGCAGTGGTTACTCGTGTTGGATAATACCAAGTCCATGATATTGTCACCCCTTGTGGGCGCATTGACTAGCTGTTCCAAGGCATTTGCATTGACAAAATCAAGGAATCTCTGGGCATTTGTGCTCTGGTATGAGTAGTTCTTCCAGTCTATGTTTGGGAAGTTAAAGCACCCAGGATCAGGGTAAAGGGTTGAATCTTTACAGATTAGAACAGGTCCAAGTAGGTGGATTGGACATCTTGAGTCAGATTTGGGGGCCGGTAGCTAGCTATGATTTGAATAGGGGTCTTGTCAATGGTTAACTGCACCTGGAGTGCCTCCTGTGCGTCATACTGTTTGACCAGCCTGGAGGTGTGTATGTCTTTAATGTATATTGAAACTCCACCTCCTTTGGCTTTACTAACCAGAGTTTTTGGTCTGAATGTATGATAGGATGAGTAACCAGGTAAGGCTGGGGTGCTGTCTAAGCTTTGAACCAGGTTTCTGTGACTGTACAGATGTCAGCATTTTCCAGGGTTGGGAATGCTTGCAATGAGTGCAGTTTCATGTTTAGACTTCTATCGTTTAGCAGCAGGACCTTTAATTTGTGTTTTGTTGAAATTTTTATGTTGGTAGTTTTAACCTCATCACTTTTCCTAAAAAAGGCACTATAGGGGAGGCAAGAGCCTTTGCCAGAAGCCTGAAGCAAGGGTGAGACAGATGCAGGCCATTTCTGGCAAGGCATCATGGTCTGTCGATCATATCAGCAAGCCTTGAGACAATCAGATACCACAAAAGCTGTTAGACCAGTTTTACCAGCTTTAAGAAAAAACAGCAATAGGGTGTGAAAAAAGGTTTCAACAGAGATCAGAATACAATGCCAGCAAATCTATAAATAATTCAGTCAAGCAAAAATAAAGCAGTGCATAACTATGAACAGTTAAAAGTGCCAAAAAATATACTTAGCTTTATATTTCCAGATTGTTTGAGAAGCACTCTCAGTCAGAACACAAGGAGATTCTAACAATGGTATGTCAAGAATGTTGGGGAAGTAGTGGTTCTGGTGCTGGTGCAGGAGATGGAATTGTACAGTTTGGAGAAGAAGAGCTGGTTGTGTAAGGAAAAGCAGGAAGCAGGGATTCTGGCTGGGAGACTGGAAGGTGGCTGAGGGTTTATTGTGAAGTGGACAGTGATGATAGGTAGGTCATAGGAAGATGGCAGAGAGAAGAGAAGGGAATTGTGATTATGTTATATTATGGACCAAATGAGGATGGGGATATTCTTCTGGATTGTTTAGAAGAGGTGAGTTAACACAGAAAGAGAATAAAGTTTTGGTGTAAGGGCTTTGAGGTGGTGTTAGAGCCTGAGAGGGATTGGTTATATGGAGCAGCAGAATTCCACAGACATTTCTAAAGGTAATGAAGGCAGAATGTAAAAAATGGGATTAGTGGTCTTTGGAGAGACAAAGAAGGAGAGGAAATTAGTTTAATTTTCTCAAGAAACTACAACAAGCAGACTTGCTTATAATAGTGATAGATATGGAAGCTGTGGGAGTTTCGGGAGAGGGTAGAGCTGTGGGAGTTTCGGGAGAGGGTAGAGTTGACAGATAGTCATCTCTCAGATCATGTTATGGTCAAGATGGGATGGATTTGTAAAATGGATGGGAAGAAACAATGGAGTTGAAATCCAGGGGGTTGGAAGAGAATGGAGCAGATTTGGTGCCTGCATGTGATGGTTAGCTAGGTTATTCAGGAAAATGTGATGTAAGCTGTAGTAGCAGGAAGGATGGAGTGTTCATGGATTAAAGCTGCATGGAGATGAAAGATGATGAGATAGAGAAGGGGAAGAAAACAGAAGAGAATGAATGTAAGAGAGGAAGGAGGGATACATCAAATGTGGTTAGATGTGAGGGGCAGGGATATCTGGCAGAGTAAAATTCTGGATTTGAAAGAACAGTTTGGAGAGGTAGAAGAGATGAGGGTTGAGGTAGAGATAACTGGGGGGGGGGGGTAGGTGGTTGCTGAAGGCGTAGGTGAAGACAAAGATGTTAATGTGGAAGATCAAGTATCAGAAATGCAAGGCACAATTGGTAGTGTCTAGGAGACTGCAGTGTGTTAAGGGAAGTACCAATTCTGAGATGAGGGATTTTTTTTTAAACAAGAAAGGTCTTTATTGAATTATCACTTATGACGTAGACAATCATACATTTATATAAATTAAAACAAACCATACTGACAGATTTTCAGTTGCAAACATTATACATCACATATAATCTTCAATATAGTCATTGTCAATTGAATATTACATTGCTCATTCAATTCCTGCTTTCCCTTAAATCTCATTCCACCTCCAAAACATTATTCTGTGTGTATTATTCCCATTTTTTCTATGTAATTTGCTTCTGCCTTTTTCTAAAGATCCCATTTCTAGTCCTTTTATCTCTGTTACTATATCCACGACTTCTGGTACTATTGGTTTAGTCTTTGATTTCCTTTTTCTAGAAATTGTTTTTGGCAGTCACAGGAATTAAACTCAGCAAGGCCTTACTATGTCTAAACAATTCCGATTTAATATCACAGCTCAAAAAAAAATAGTTTACTTAGTTACACAAATTTGCTCAACCAATATTTCTGATGGAGCAGGCTAGAGGGAATTTTTAAAGTCTACCAGCTTGTTATATTCCAAAAATATGCTCCCAATTACCGCTTTCTTCTTTATCACACCTCCAACATTTGCAATCTACCTGAGGAAAAAAACATTTTGGAGTCTGCTTGAGGTATAAAAATACTTATGCAAACACTTCCAAGCAAATATCCTAAATCTTCTAGACTTTGTTGCATATCTGGGAGCCATACATATATCATCTCTTTGTGAAATGCTTGTCCAGCTCCCACTTCCCAATCATCTCTAACTTCCTCTGATTGATTCCTGTAGTTATCATGCAATATTTTATATGCTCTATTAACTATACTTTTTTACCAGCAGCTTTTGTTCTAGATTCTACTAAAAACTCTACCAGTAGTGCTGGTCTTTCACTTAGGATCCCCCATTCCTTTTTCTTTGCTTATAGCCTGATAGCGATCCTTGATAGGGAAGGCAATCTCTAGCCTGATGTGCAACCGTATTCTTGGCATTTTCTAATGAAGTCCCATGTTCTTTGGGGATGAAAGAGCTTAATGTTTTTTTTTTTACTGTTTCTGTGTATTCTTATTAAAAAAGTGTTTTTTACTTATGTAGCCTTGTGATTTATGACCCTGTACTCTTAACATTCAGTATTTTTCTGGTTATCATTCTGTTACCTTTCCCTGTCTGACTATTTGCTCCAAATGCATTGGTTCCTTTACCAGTTTTCTCTAGTAAATTCCAGTCCCCTCTATCCTATTCTCTGTACCTCATAACTGCAGTCCTCTGTGTTGGCAGAATCTCCTTTCTCCATTTCCATGTTGGCTTAGTTTTTAGAATAAATCTTGCTACTTTATGAATATAATATTCCATATGGTTATTGTTATTCTCCTTAAGGATCTGCATCAAAAGTCTCAGTCTCTCCTTATTTCTTGAGCTTCCCCCTGTTTCATCATCATCCCCTTCCATTTTGAATTATAGTTTTCTACTTGTGATATATATAGGAGCCTTAACTAACCGGGTAGCTCTGAAATACCCCTTCAGATCAGGTAATCCAAAAACACCTTGTTCTATTGGCATGAGCAGTTTATCCCACTTGACTCTTGCCCTCTTCCCCTCCCATATAAAAACCTTCAACTCTTTATTAATTCCAAGTCACAACGTCTCCTCTGGTTGATAAAATGTGCTTAACCTGCATATAAAACTAAAGAGATTAAAGACATTTTCATTGCTTGTACCTTTCCCTCTAAACAGAGCTTCCAGTTTCTCAGTTTTTTTATTATCATTTGTTTAGTCTCTTCCAATTTATCCTTAGCCTCCATAACAGAATCCTTTTTAACCCATACTCCAAAGGGTCAATAATAATGAATGTCAGCCACCACCCAAAGATTTAGGGGTTTGGGAGGGGGACAGGTTAGGGATTTATATGAGTTGGATTCATTCTCTTCAGAGCCACAGGATTTTCAGCCAATACACAGGTCAGAAAGGTTGGCCAACAGGTCAAAGTAGACAGTGGATTCAGGGCAGTATCAACAGAATTATCAGGGACACAACTACTACAGACAGGGGACGAGGAAGAGGTGGCAATAACATTTGTGAATGACAGATTGATTGGTATTTACAAAAGGTTTAAAGTCTACAGCTATGCAGACCTTGAGTTAACTAAAGAGCATTTTTTGTTTTTTTTATTTATCTTTTTATGAAAGGGTTTAAACCTGTCAGGTTAACATTGCTAATTCCATTATTGAATTAAAATGTATATAAGAAAATTGAACTTCAACATATTTTTTAAAGATCAAAGGAATGACAATGAATCCTTTCAGAACAGAGTTAGTCTAAAGGAGCATAATACCTTTAACCCGCCCTTGCAATATAGTGTTGCAGCTTTTTGAAAAAGCAGTCATGGAATACATGTACAAATTATATTCTCAGGACAAGAAAAAGTATTATAACCTTTCCAAAAAGGAAAAATACATTTTAAAGGGTATGAGGTGTAATAAAGAAATAAGGGTGATGAAGCCTGATAAGGCCTGAGGAGTGGTGATTTTTAGAGTGGAGGATTACAACAATGAGATGACTAGTTTGTTATATAACACAGTTACTTATTCTTCAATTTCAAAAAATTAGATTTCAATTGCATACCACTGAATCGACTCATACTTGCAGGAATACCTTTTAGACAAACATATAGATTTGCACACAGTTTTTTGCAACAAAAGAACCCTGTGATTCCAAATATTTTTAGTATTCCAAAGGTTCATAAGAACTTATTAAAACCACCACTAAGGCCTATAGTATCTGTGAAAAGTTCTAAAACCCACTCTGACGGTTTTGGTAAATAGATGGGGTAAAAGAGGTAGTATTGAAATGAGTACCTCATTTCTTGAAAGATTTGTGGGTCTTCTTGAGTAAAATTAAGCAAGAATTGTGGAAAAAGACTTAACATTTTTAACTATTGCTGTAGTTGATCTTTTTTCCACGATCGCCAAAGTGGAAGGAGTACAATATTTTCAAGAAATGTTACATCTTTTTTCAATGCTTTCTAGAGCCATTTGTTTAGTGGCAGAGCTTTTGGAATTGGTTTTGGAAAACATCTCCGTGCATTTTGAAGGCGAGTATTACCAGCAAGTCACAGGGGTTGCTATGGACGCAGCCTGTGTCCCCACCTTTGCTAATATCGTAATGTTAGGGTGGTGGAGGGAACATGTCTTTTCTAGCCCTTATTCTAAGTATTTACATCTTTATGTAAGGTTTCTGGATGACATATTTATTTTGTGGGATGGAGCAGTGGAGGAGATTCCAAAATGTATTAATTACTTGAGTGGTTGCTGTAGTTATTTTAGGTTTACACACTTGTGGAGTGGTGAAAGTATGCATTTTTTGGACACTAAGATCTCACAGACATCAGGAGGTTTTAAATCAAATATTTTCAGAAAGGAAACCTTCTGTAATTCATACTTGTATTTTACCAGAAACCACCCACATTTCCAGAAAAAAAAAGTTTAGTGAAATGACAAGCCATTTGAGTAGCCAGAATGACTTTGGTATCTGATTACCTTTGGTGGGAATTGATGGAATTAAAGGGTATGTTTCTGGACAGGGCATACCCAGAAAGTATGATTGACTGCATTTTCCAAGAAGTGTATCAAGGATGGGGAAAGTACCAACCCCTGCTGGGAAGGGAGATGATAAGACCTGAAGTGGCTAAGAAAGGTAGACATTATGAAAAAGCTTTAGTTTTAGAGCAGAATAATTACATGAATGATGATAGAGGAATAGTCAGTAAAAATTGGAATATTTTTAGGGTGAACACAGAGATTTATGATCTTGTAGGGCATGAACCTATCTTTACATATAGGACAGTGAGGAACTTGAAGCAGTTGTTAGAATATGGGCTGGATCAAAAGGGTGCCATTAGGAAGGGGATGTTACTGTGTGGATGTTGCACTTAGTGTATATACATTAACAAAGAAAAAAACTTGGTTTTGAATAACATGTTGCAAAGTAAGGTGTCTTTTGTCAATGGTAGCTGTGCCACTAGCAAAACTGTATGCCTAGCCAAGTGTGAAAATTGTGCAGCATTCTATATTGGTAAGACTGAAAGGGCATTACAAATGAGAATTTTATGAACACATATATGATATAAGTAAAAGGAAGGAGACAAACACCCTATATAAACATTCTATTGTATGCCCCAATTTTAAAAGGTTCACTTTTGGCATTTTAGAAAAGAATTAAAATAAATCCTAGGGGTAGCCCCTGGCAAAGAATGCTCCTAAAAAGAGAATTAGTGTAGCAGTTAAAGCTATATGCCACACTTTTCCCTGGTTTGAATGACCATGTATCAATAGGACCAATATTAAAAGAAAGAGCTGAGGTTTTAACATAAGAAAATAAGTGGAAGAGGTTAACTAATTTTATAAACAATTTAAAACATAAGGTGGTGTGCATATTATACGTTTATGTAAAGGATGGTAAGAGAAACATCTTGTATGGATTTATAGTGTTGTGTAGCTTTAAGAAGCAAATTTCATGAATGCAACTGATGTTTTGAATTTAAATATATAAAGAGGATTGGGTGATTTTTATCTGATGAAGTCTCCTTGAGAGAAGAAAGTGCTTACTGAGTGATTATTTGGTGATTTTTATATTAAACAATTCATCTTCTACAGCTTTGGAGTCTGTCGTGTTTTTCGATTTTATAGTATTATGAGCAATAAACTTCTCTGCCATTGAAACAGCATTAAAACTCACATTCAAATAAAATGTATCTGGGCAGTGGAGAATTAGGTTTACCTTTTGGCTATTTTAAAACTATAGGCTCCTTGAACACATTTTTATGGCCATGCATACATGTATGTGTTCTTTGATTCACCTTTCTGATTGTATTAAATTATATTCCTTGTATAATAAGGTACCACTTGTTAGTGTGTGTTTTAAATTTGTAGCTTTGAACATTTTTCCAGTAAGCAATAAAACAAAATGCATGACCCAGTAATGACAAAACTGCCCGTTTCAGAACATTTTAACCATAAAAGGCCACTCAAACGTCTTGTCATTACAATCCACCAGTATCAGTCAATAAGCACAATCTGTGCAGAAGTAAAATTCATCCGAATAGTTCTACATTAAAGAGATTTGTAAATAATGAAGAGGCTGTTACTGGCAAACAACTTTACATTTCAGAGTTTCATCTACTGCTGCGCTTTAAAAAATTAATTGCCTACGTTACATAAAAAAAAAAACTGGTAGCTGGTAATACTGCAATAGGGAATGACTGAGAAACCAACAACAAGTTCATAGTTACTAGGCATCTTAAACAAAGAAGGATACACTCAGGAATGCAGAACCACTAGCCCCACGTAAAATGCACCGAATAATCTGCAACTAGGGCATTACATGCACCATAATTCTCAACCTCTTAGCATAAGAAAGCTGGACAAAGCCTAAAATAGTGTGTGTGTGTGGGGGGGGGGGGAGACAAAGGCCCCAAAAGAGGGACAGATTATAAATATTGCATTTATTTATTTATTTATTATTTTATTTAACATTTGTTAACCGGAAAAGTCCGACTTGGAACAAGCCAATTTTCAGCAGAGGCCTGGGGAGAAACACTCCAGACATATGTCTTTGTAATGTGGGAGGAAACCAGAGCACCCAGAGGAAACCCACATGAATGCAGGGAGGACATGCAGATTCTGCACAGAAGGCACCCCAGCTGAGAATCAAACTAGAGAACCTCACCTCTTGCTGTGAGGCAACAACGCTACCGCTACATCACTGGCGCCGTCTAATATAGACTTAGAAAGTTGCTAGAATAACAATATTTGTCTTAGCAGACATTTTCTGAAGGAAATGAAGACTGAAACTCAAATGTATGACATTTAATTATATCAGTCCTCAGTAATTTGCCAGAAAACCACACATTTTATGAGGAATAAGCTAAAAATATGAGGAAAAAATCTGGACAGTTGAAAGGTATGCATACCTCTCAACCTCTTAGTGCAAAAAATCTGCACAAAGCCTAAAATAACATGGATGCAATGGCCGAAAAAATAGGGACAGTTTGAAGTAGTGCTCTTTGTAACTTAGAAAGTTGCTAGAATAACAAGATTTGTATTTGCATGTATTTTGTCAAGGATGTGAAGTTTGAAACTCATATACATGTTATTATTTAGTGACTTCAGTCCTCCTCGATTTGCCAGAAAACCACAAATTTTATGAGAAACAGACAAAAACTATAATGCTAAATCTGGACATGAGAGGTATGTTAAACAGAGACATACACCTACTCTCTCACATAGCAAAACACACACACCTTCTCTTTCATACACCAACTAATGACTAGATTAAATTCCACACACTGCTAGTCTGCTTACTCATACAACACACAGACACACACTTTTCTCTCTTATACAGAAACGAACAGAACCACTAGTTTAAATTATACACACGTACACCTACCTGCTCTCTGTTCTCACACAACAGCACACACATACACGCACTGACTGTCTCAGAAAGCAACACACACATACACACACCTACTCTCTTGCACAGCAACACATATATCCCCTCTTTCAGAGCAATGAACTGCTAGTTTAAATTCCACACACATACACCTACTCTCACACAGTAACACACACACACACACACACACACACACACACACACACACACACACACACACACACACACACACACACTTTCTCTCTCATACAGAATCAAATGGTTTAAATTACACATAAATACATGCACACATACATTTACCTTCTTTCTAAACCAAATGGCTACACGTGGATACATGGACTTAGGTCATTTCTTAAAGGGACTGCTGGCTTAAATTATGCGTGGGGCTGAACAATGTATTAGATCCACGTTGGCATTGTGACGCATGCATGTTCATGTTCCTCCTTAAAGTAGAAGACTCTCGTACCGCGAGATAAAGATTTTTTTTTAAGTCTCCTGGCCAACTTGCAGCTGTAAGTGGGAGGGTGCGTGCCCCCCCTCACCCTATGATTCAGGCTTCTGGTTACACTTGAACAGGGCACCAAGAAGAGTGCAAACTTTGTTAATTAAAATAAATAAATACATAAATAAAAATTGTGCCCTTTGCGAGACCGGCCTTTATGGCATCCTAGGCCATCGCCTAGTTCATCTATGCCTAAGGCTGGTCGTGGTTGTCACCGAGTAGGGGACAAATGGGCTGATTGGTAAGAGAGGGTGCAATACTCAACAGGCAGCAAGGGGCAAAAAGTTGCATAAAAAAGGCCAAGCACATGACAACTTGCACTGTGACTATCCATGGGGTGACAGTAGCTCCTGCTCTTCCATGCAAAGAAGTATGCATACTCAGGGACAGGAAGGACCTGCACTGATGCAGGTGCACATATCACTACATGAGGAGGGGTAAGAGCTTAAAATGAATGCTGTTTGTTGTTGGGATGATGGTGAGGGCACAAACAGCCATCATGGCTGCCTGAATGATAGCTTCTCCAGGTACCTATCAGCCCTATACAGTTCTATATGTGTCCCACATACAGGGGAATGAATGGCCTTAGTCTGATAGGGCAGAGCTTCATGTTTAGCAGGCATGGGGGAAAAAATGATAAAAGTAAATAAATAAAAACTGCTTCCACTGCAGCATGGAGGACCCATTTTCTGTATAATTCAAATGTAAAGCTTCTAGCAAGACTATTGGTTGGCATGGCTACAAATGTTACTTCCTAAGGTGTTGGGGTGGAGTAAATGAGTTTTATGAAAGGAAAATCACTAACAGATCATAGGAGAGTATTGTCAGACTTTATAGTACAGAGTTAGCGCAGGGCCAGTATTATTCTGATGGATACTCATAAAACTTTTGATAGTGTTAGGTTTGAATATATGTTCACAGTTTAAGAACAGCTACTAAGCAAAGGCAGGTATAGGGAAGGAATAATTGCTTTATATAGGAGAACTTGGATCAGGTTTTAGTATTTTAGCAAATGGAGGGTGGTTGGGGTAAGGTTAGAAAGAGGCAACAGTAAAAGTGCCTACTGTTTTCTTGGTTTTTCTTTGTGGATATAGAGATTCTGGCTCAAAGGTGTAGGAAATTTTTGAGACAGATAGGAGGTCTATGGAACAGGCTCCCCATCCATGTGAAACAGAGTTCTTTTCTAATCCAATTCAAGTGCAACTTGGACAATTGGATGGGAAACTGGAAATTCATCCCTGGTTTGGCACTTATGTCTCTGATGCAAATAGGTAACCTGCAAATGGTTCATCTCCCAGGCCCATGCTTACACTATCAGAACTTGTCAGAGATTTGGGATGCATGTTTAGGCTTAAAAAGGCCCTTGTGTTCATTAGCCTAGTAAACACCTATGAACCTATGAAACTAGGAGATATAAAACACAGCATACAGCTTTCTGTGGATGACTGCATAATATTGCTAGAGGATGCTGAGGGGCAGTTTCTGAGGTATTAGCAATATTTAGAGGTTTTGTGGCAGAGTATGAGCACTGCTTCCATCATAGGAAATCAGCAGTGGTTATAAGTCTCGGAATGTGGGGTAGATCAGAGATGGGATTGCCATGTGTGGAGGGGGGAAAGTACTTGGGATTGCGGGTTTGTCCCTCATTTAGGTATATGTGAAAAATAACTGTGAAGTATCTAAAAGAAAAAATAGGGAATATACCTGACAAATGATCAAGTAGTGTGTCTGCATTACGACAGAGTTAATATGGGTTATGATGTTGTCTCGTGAATATGGTGAGCGACTTATTTCAAATCAGGCATGGAAGGGAGTTCTTAGGCTTCAAAGTCAATTAGGGGATATTTCAGTCTTAAAAAGAGAGGTTAGTTGATTCACAAGTAGATAATGTCTAGGGTGAGGGTAGCTATAGAAAAGGGAGGAGATGAGCGAGATGTTTAGGAATAGAGGATGGGAGGCAAAAGGCAAGGTATGGAAAGAAATTTGGAAATAATGCGTAGTAGTTATATCTAGAATACAGAGTGAGGATTGATGGGTAGGTGTAAAATGTTGGAAGTGCAGTGAGAACAGTTGCACATGCAGTGATCATGTCTAATGGTTTCAATTGTATGGAAGCAATTACTAAGGATAAGGGAAACTGTGGTAAGGGAGCAGAGGAGAGTTGCTTTTTTTTTTGTTTATTTGGAGGGGAAGAGAGAGAGAGAGAGAATGGAGTTTGATGGAAAAGCTGGGAGTACTGCCTGTGGCTGGTAGGAGGGAGATGAAGAAAGCAATAGCTGTATCATGGAAAAAAAGACAAACCTGGAGCATTTCCAGGGAACATTGTAAGCAGTGTATAAGATGGTATGTCATGAAGGAGAAATGGACTAGGGCAGAAGAGTGATTAGTAATGATATGGGGTAATGGGGTAGACCAGCTACACTGAGAGGTTGGATAGCTGGGAAGTTACGATAGCAGTGTTAGGGCAGAAGGGGCAAGAAGAGGGCTCAGTGAAGCAATTAGAATGGGGGAGTAAAGAACACTGTCTGAGCCACTCAAAAAATGGGAGAGGGTAGTGGGAGGAGATCTAAGCTCTAAATTCATGGAGAGCATATCTGCACTTTTCACAATTAAGCAGAATGGGTGTTTACTGACCATGTTAGGACTAGTGTAGGGTCCTGTTCCAAGGAGAGTAATGCAGGTATTTACTGAGGAGTATAGTTTTGTTTCATAAACTGTAAATTCTAGACATGCTTCAGATGTTTCTGAAGTGGTGAAGGTATTTTGTATATGGAATTGTGGGGTTTACTTGTTATGGTTATGCTGGCTTGACTTTAATAGTGTTGAGTTATATATTCCCCCTAGTCAGACTTAAATTTCCACTGTTCCATGAATGGCATTTACAGTCTCTGGACATTCAATTAGCACCCATGTCAATGAGCTATGTTTTATATATGTATATGTAAATATATATATATATATATATATATATATATATATATATATATATATAGATAGATATACACACACACACACACACACACACACACACACACACACACACACACACACACACACACACACACAGACACACACACACACATATATATATGGATTCATTTTATAATCTAAAAATACCAAAAATCTCAAATTTCAGTATCTCGAGACTATAAAGCCGAACAGTCACAATACCGAAACCCCAAAAGCATGAAATTCAAAATCGCGACTTTAAAATAAACCCTCCACCACATAAACACATATACACACACCTTCCTCCCCACACTACAACAAACCAACAAATCATACACATATACAGAACAACACAAAGACACACAACTAACCTACATATAAGCAGGGGGGCAGGCCCCCTGTACCCCCCCCCATGTGGGGGCTGTACCCCCTCACTCCTGCTACTTGTATATACTAACTTTGAAGTCGCACTAAAAAGACAATGACACTAAATCCACCACTACATACTCTATATTCCCCTTGCACAAACACACATTACATACTTACAAACACCACCACTCTCAACAGTTACACACTCACACTCTTACCTACCTACCCTAACCTACACCTAACACTTCCCAGCACACTCACATACACTCAAACCCCTACCCAAAACCCTTAAAAGAAAGCACTTACCTGAATTTCCAGACATATCCACACAACGGTAGGCAAACCATGTCCCACAGCACACTGCACCTTACCAACACAGTAAATCCCACGTAGCGCATCACCACAACAGCGGATTCGACATTCCAAATTCGAGCAGTGCAGTTTCGCTCAACTGCACTTTCGTCTCGAGATACTAAAATTCGAGATTCAGTATTTCGAGACAGTAAATATATATTAAATATAATATATTTTTTTGGGGGGGTTGTTTTTTTTTAAATGGGAAGGGTGTGCGTTATACTGTATTAACACATCTGTGTTTTTATGAGACCACAGGAGGAAAGCCCTCATAGTCTAATTCCAGTACAGGTAACTGCTGCACAACTCTCACCCATAACAATGAATATTGTGTGTGTGTGTGTGTGTGTGTGTGTGTGTGTGTGTGTGTGTGTGTGTGTGTGTGTGTGTGTGTGTGTGTGTGTGTGTATTCCTTTGTTGATCTAGAACTAGATCTAGAACCCATACCTTCTTGCTTAATTCATAATCAGTTGAAGCTCAACATTTCCAAAACTGGGACCATCGCAGTTTGTACAACCTTAAGGGATTCGTCTGCCTCACCCCTACCCAATTTTATGATATAAGGTGGCAATAAACATGAGTTTGTTGATAAGGTGCATAAAACTGATGCCATCTTAGATTATAGGCTAAGTAAAATAGTCAAGCATAATCCAACAACAAATCCAGGTAAAACCACAAAAATTATGCTATGAAGACTGATATATCAGAGACTGCACTGTATTCCAAGCATTTTATTGCAATATAAAATTCCGGACATTAAGCGCTTTCATCCACATCCAATGTGGACTTCCTCAGAATGCCCAGTATACTAAACACAAATCATTAAATCCATTACAATTAATGCCAAAACCACATATAATTGCTAATTAAAATAGTCAATTATCCAAAAGTTAAAAAAGTTGTAAAAATATATAATAGCATATGAACTCAGTGAATTAAAAGTTGCATATTGATGTTACATATTTAAAGGGCTACAATATATTTTGATCTAATATAAAATCAATTATATTTTGTTCAAAGTCACAGGTAGTACTATTCATACCAATATTTATAAAATTTATAAAATGACGTTTATGTTATAAATGTCCCTTAACCTAATTGTAAAACAGGTTTAATAGTCATGTACTCATTCAGCCCTAGTACATTCGAGGCATCAGTATACATTTGCCAAATCACTTCCCTTTTACTTAACAAGGCTTTACTATTACCCCCCAGGGACCTACATCTACCTGATCAAGTATTGCAAACTTAAATGTATGTGTCTCTCCACTTTTGGCAATATGTTTGTACAATGCATTATTTTTATCTTTCCTTTTTATATCATACAAATGGTTGCATATTATCTTCTTAAAATGCCTCTCGGTTTTCCCAGTATAGAATCCTGGGCATATCATACATTTAGCCATGTAAATAATATTCTTTGTGTAGCAATTACCATGTCCAAAGTGTATTTTGGCTCTGTTCACATTTTCCAAGACAACACTTTTCACTTCCCATATATAACTACACTGTCTACAATTTCCACATTTCTTAGTATGCCTATTCTGCTGTCTCATCTCACTCCCCCTATTAAATGTTTCAAATATATTCTTCAGATTGCGTGCCATCTTATATACAAAGACTGGCTGCTCACCCACTGTCTCTCTAATTCTACTATCTACCACTAGTATATTCCAATTCCTACTTAATATTCGTTGACCCATGTGTACCTGTGGATTATATTCCAATACACATGCCCTCCTATAGTGAGTGACTTCAGTTGTACTATTATTCGTACTGATGGGCAAACCTTTCCCTAATATGGGTTGATATTTCTTTCCCCATTCACTTATTACATATTGTTTGACATCTTCCAACATTGACATGGGGTACCCTCTCTAAAAAAAATGACCTAATGGTTTTTATTTCATCTACCATATCTTTATATATAGAGATCATTCTGGCTGCCCTTATACACTGCCCCTTATAAATATTCTTCATCATCCTCCTTGGGTGATAACTACTGTAATCTAAATGCCTGTTATCACCCATAACACAAATATGTCATCTAAAAATCTTGAATAATATCTTACATATATATATATATATATATATATATATATATATATATATATATCAAACAAAGCTACTCATTAGCACTCTTCAAGAAAAATCTTTATGATTGGATGGGGAATAGGAAATTCACCCTGGGAATCACCTCTGTGGCTCTGCTCGACAGTGGCACAGGAAAATAATTTTCTTGGGTGGCAAAAGCCAGGGTACCTTTTTGGCTAGGCTTGTATAGGCCCCAGGGCCGATAGCCTAGTACCTACCTATGAACCTAAATAATTATTTGAAAAAGTGTTCTTTCAATATATCCGTGAGTTAAATCCTGTGGGTGTACTTGATATATATGTGTGTAAGTACGCTATACCATCTACATTGACGTTGTAAGTGAACTTCAAAAAACTGCTTGTATTATTACAAATACTACAAATTATTCTATTAATTTTTTTGGCCCTTCCCATAACACGAATATGTCATCCAAAAATCCTGAATAATATCTTACATATTTGTAGTAAGGGCTTTTAAAAAGATGTGTACTTTCCCAGTCTAGCATCACTAGATTTGCAAAAATGGGGGCAAATGCTGCCCCCATTGCTACTCCTCTAGTTTGCCTATAGTGTTCTCCTTCAAAGTAAATGAAGTTATGATCAAGAACTATAGTCATGAGTTCCATGATCAAACTTATCTGATCCCAATTCAAATCTGAGAAACTTCTCATGCTGTTGCAAAAGGCTTCTAAACCTTCATATCTAGGGATACACGAGAATAGATCAATCACATCTATTGTGATATATACTAAGTTTTCCTTCCATACATCAGTTCTGAGGTTCCCCAGAAATACCCACAAGTCGATTTATTTTAACTGTTTTCGAGGCTATAAGGTGTTTGTTCCGCTGGGAGCTTTACGTACTTGTTAATCTAAATTAATAGTTTACCTTGCTACATGCCAACAGTGTCAAGCTTTCTATATAGGAAAAACTATATGTACACTCAGAGAAAGAATGTACGAACACCTATATAGTATAAAAAACGGTAAACTTGACAATGCTTTGGCGAGACATACTACGGAATATGTAGGACACCACTTTAAGTTTCGGGTCATTGACCAAATAAAAATGGATGAAAGAGATGGGCCTGCTAGCCTCTTGTTAGAAAGGTTGGAACTAATGTGGCAACTTTCCACTCATGCATGTACCTATCCAGGTATCAATGAAATGTCCTCCATACTCTGTATTCTTAGACCTAAGAACTTAGATAGAAGTCACTAATTTCATTATTTATACAGACTTTACGTTTGTTAATAGTTCAAGTCTAGTGTAGTATTATTTTTAGTACACAACCTTGTGATGTGAGATTTGAGGGTATCATATAGGTACACCCATTATTGAATGATGTTATAATGTTATTTGTACGATGAAGTCAGAAAGCAACTATGCTTTTTGTTGGGCAGTTATGTGCTTCCAATCGATGTATAAAGTTTTCTATCAACATATAGATGTATTTATGTGTCTATAGTTGCTTATGAGACTATCTTAGATCATATATAACAAAGTTAATATTTATTGTACTTACTTACATTACAAGAGTTTTCTTATAGACATTGTCTTAAATAGTTTCTGACTTCCACAATTTTGACATCCGTAGATGAGATGTATTTAACCAATTTATAACGAAGTTGACATGAAGAACAACAAAAACATAGACTTGCACGCTTCTGTTATTGCATGGTTGTAGCATTTATAACTTTAAAATGAAGTCTACACATAGCTGTTTTAGTAACTAATCAAGGTGGTAAAATATATAAAATAATTCTAATAGAAAGATTATGTATGTTGCAATGCCCTGAACATAACAGGACAGGAATATGCAAAGATTTTTAAACAAGAAATGTAAATTTACTTGGATTGCTTTATATTAGTGTTCTAATAGGTATGTACTGGTATAAATACAACTAGTGTAGAGCACACTAATATTATAGAACACATACACTGTACTAAGCTTTGAGATTGTAAAGCAAAGTTTTTATCTGTTTAAAAAGTGTTTTATGAACGACGATTTAAAGATGGATAGAAAAAGTTTTATTTTATTTAATTTTACTTGACCATGTTGCACAACAAAGAATAATTTTGACATTGTAGAAGTACATTGCATTTAAGGTGTCTTATACCTTTAAGGTGAAGTGATGTCATGATCACTATAAATAGAAGGAAAGGGGCAGAGTACAAACCATTTGAAAAAGTTTTCAAACCTTTGGAAACAAAAAGCGTTTTACTTGTGTTGTTTTAAGTAACCAAAAATAGTGACGTTGGTATCGCTTAATAAATACTTTTTACTTCAAGCAATACCGAGTCGCTGGTGTTTGGATATAAGGTTTACATCACTTGGATACAAGCGCAAAGAAAGGAAATTTTGTCAGGTACATTTGCTATACTTGGTCTGTTTTTCTGCAGCTATTCCAGGCCTTTTGATTTTATATTAGATGAAAATGAAGCCCTTTAAATATGTAACATCAATATGTAACTTTTAATTCACTGAGTTCATATACTATTATATATTTTTACAACTTTTTTAACTTTTGGATGATTGACTATTTTAATTAGCAATTATATGTGGTTTTGGCACCAATTTTAATGGTATTTAATGATTTGTGTTTAGTATACTGGGCATTCTGAGAAAGTCCACATTGGATGTGGATGAAAGTGCTTAATGTCCAGAATTTTATATTGCAATAAAGCGTTTGGAATACAGTGCAGTCTCGGATATATCAGTCTTCATAGCGTAATTTTTGAGATTATAGGCTAACTTTTCAAATCTAGGTGTTGGCTATGAAATCTTTGATCTGATGTCAATTTTCATTCATTCCTCAACTAATGGGACTGGATCCAATCCTCGGATCCGACTTGGCCATTATACTAGCTTGTGGCCTCCAACAAACTCTCAAGCTCCTTCCCTACCCACAGTCCACCACCCCTAACATCCCTCAGATCTCGTTTGCCGCTTTCGCATCTAGACGTGGTCGCCTTCAGAATTCAGGTTTGTCATTAGAGATAAGTAATTCATTCGGGTTTTTCTTCTCAAAAATCTTTATTTTGACTACTGCTTTACTCTTTAATAATTTATTCTATTTTTAAACCGCTCCTTCCTTTCCTTTCTATGCAAGTATAACCTTCCCTACTATTGTTTGTAGGCCTATCCTACCTTGCCTATCCCCTTTTTATCTACAAGTTTTTTGCAGCTCTTCACTACCATAGTTGGTAGTTAACCTTCCTCTCTTTCTAACTTAAAAAAGGCTTACTTTCCCTATATATTATTTTGTACATAACTTTTCCATAATAATGTCTGAAAAAGGATTTAAGAAGTGTGAGAAGTGAGAACATGAGATGCCTTTTTCTGATGCCCACAGTCTTTGTGTTTATTGCTTGGGTACAGATCATCTCAGTCAAGATTGTACTATCTGTCCTGGGTTCAACCCCAGAGCTCTTGCTGAGAGGAGAAACAAACTAATTTTAAAGGGTTTGCTACCAACCTGCTTTTCTGAAGCCATTTCTGGGGTTCATTCCCCCAAACATAAATCTAAAGACCCTTCAAAATGGTCTAAATCATCAGATTCTCCAGCATCTATTTCTTCTGAACCAAGAAGAAAGAAAGAAAAACTGGATCCAAAGCTACTTGCAGTCTGACCATCATTGGATCTGACCAGACATGTTTTGTATTCTACACCTTCGGATTTGACTACACATATTTCAAATCCTACTTACTCGGATCCGAAGCCTTTGTCAAGGACTACCTCTTCACCAAGTTTGGATCCCATTCCTTCCAGGATACCCTCTCCCTTATTAGAGAAGGACTCAGTCACCATCGCTCATATCATCTCAATCCTCCAGGAGTCTCACGGAAGCAGATTTGGAGAGGATGATGAGGAAATTCTTCACAGAGCAGGTTCAGATGGGAGTTCTCATGGTTCGTACCCCTTCAGGTTTGGAAGTCTGCCCTTCTACCACTCCAGCAATGACAGGTCCTTCTCTAATCCAACCTTTGGTTTTTGGAGTCCATGGATCCAAGCATTCCGGGTCTTTCAACTATTACTCTGAATGCACCGGCTCGACATCCTCTGAGCTGGATGACTTTTGGAGCCAAAGCTTCCAGGTCAGATTCAAGAGGATGGGGTCAACTCTGAGGATTTCAGAGCCGTCTCTTCTTCTTGGAGCTTCAGCACTGGATTGCTCAGCTCCGACTTCCACCTCGAGTGGATTGATCTTGGGGAGGTGATGAGCCAGAAACTCACTTTCTCTGCTCCATTGGCTTCCTTCTCTCCAGAATGTTATGCCTTTGAAGTTTTGAAGAGAGTGTTCTCTGCTCCGGCAGGTCAGACAAGTTCTTCTCCCTCAGATCCACCTGTACTTCTCAGATGACTTTGCACCATGATCCTTAACATTCTGCCCCACAGGGACAGCCAGCCTAAAGCTTCCAGTCTACCCAGCTGGGCATTGTCATCTATTCTGATAGTTCACCGGATCACCACACGAGGAAGTCTCTAGGAAGAGAAAGTGCAAAAGGAGGCAGTTGGAATCTCCTCAAGAGTCAGTCACTAAGAATATTTGTTTGGCCCCACAGTAAAGTGACAAAAAGATGGAAAGATGGCATGCATTTTTGACCTCTCAAAAGACCTTTTCCAGGAATCAACTTGGAGGTAGAACAAAATGTGATTCAGAAACTCTCAGGGTCTTTTCCAGGACACACATGGAGATAGTTTCCCCAGAGGCAGAGGGGGAGCGATAATGGTAGATGATGCCCTTATTGCAGAGGAGGCCTGCAAAACTGGGGTTTTAGGGATTCCTTTTCTGACAGACCCTTTCAGCACTCCTGAATAGAGGCCCTATTGCCTACTTCTGGAGGCAGTCGGGGGTCATTTATCTCTGCACTGAACAGCCTGGCTAGAGATAATAAAAGACAGTTGGGTGCAGAGAATTTTTTCCAGAGGTTATATAATTCCTTTTCCCTACCTCCTCCTTTGTCGAGAAAATTTCCCGATGTCCCACCCAATCAGAAAAAGGCAGCAGTGCTAGAAATTCAAAAGCTGCTAGAAAAAAAAAAGAGTCATCCAAGAGGTCCCACCAGACCAAATAGAATCCAAAACTTACTCAAGATTCTTTTTAATGCCAAAGAAAACAGGGGCCTGAAGACCAATTTTAGATTGCAGTGTACTGAACAAGTCGGTTCAACACACAAAGTTCTTGATGGTCATGGTTCAATCCATTCTGCCCTTTCTTGGCAAGGACGACTGTATGTGCTCGCTAGACTTTCAGGATACGTACTATCACATAAAGATGAACAGACGATCCAGAAAGTACTTATGCTTCTGGCTGGGAGCCAGTTGTTATCAGTTCAGAGCACTGCCCTTTGGTCTCACCACAGTTCCCAGGGTATTCAAAAAGTGCATAGCAGTGCTAGCAGCTCACTTAAGACTGTAAGGATTCCAGGTATTTCCATATTTAGATGATTGGCTCATTACCACCAGGTCCAGGCATCAACTGATAGAAGCACAAGATCAGGTGTTCCAAACCTTTTCACATCTCAGAATTACCGCAAATTACAACAAGTCTACTTTTAACCAACCCAGACTGTAGAATTCATAGGTGCAGTGTTCAACACATGTGGTACCTTGTCTTCCACTATCAAGAGTGCAAACAATAAGAATGCAGGTTAGGAAAATAATTTGCAGTACCAGAATTTCAGCCCGACTGATTCTACCAGTCCTGAGGTCAGTGTCAGTGACAATAATTTTAGTCCCCTTAGCAAGATTCCACCTGAGAACTCTACATGGATGATAGTAACACAATGGTCAATGCTTTCTCAACCCATGTCAGTGAACATAAAAATAACCCAAGTAGGCAAATTATAGCTATCCTGGTGGATCAGTCACAGCAGCTGTTACAAGGTCATCCTTTCGTCCTTCCTCAGCCCAAGGCCATAGTGACCATGGACACTTCCCAGATTGAGTGGGGGGGGGCACTTTTCCTGGGGAAGACAGTCCAAGACACTTGGTCCCCCAGAGAGGCCAACTTGCATATTGATGTTCTAGAGATGAGAGTGGTGCTCTTAGTGTTGCAGGCATTCCGGGACACTCTTCCTTTCAGAACAATTGCAATCCAAATTGACAACATGTCGCTAGTTTGATACATCAACAAATAAGGGGGAACCAGATCTTAGCCCCTGTGTGGAGAAGACCTCAGAGTCTAGCAATGGGCGATTTCTTCCAACCACTTTCTAATAGCAATGCATATTCCTGGGAAATCCAATGTGATAGCAGACAAACAAAGCTGGTCCATCTTACTACCTCCTAAGTGGTCTCTCAACAACAAGGTGACGGAAATGATTTTCAGTCGGTGGGGCCAGCCTTGCTGTGATTCTTTTGCATCTTCCATGAACAAGAGCAGCACCTTCTTTGCCCTGATCCCCCCACCGGAGAATAGTTGAGGGATGCTCTACTCACAAGTGGCCCATTCTCAATTTCCAAATTCCTTCAGAAAGCAACCAGGTTGAAGAACAAAGTTATCCTCATTGCACCTGACTGGCCTTGGCAGGTTTGGGTCCTCTTCCTTTGGCCTCATCTGATATGC
Organism: Protopterus annectens; assembly: GCF_019279795.1. NCBI lineage: Eukaryota > Metazoa > Chordata > Ceratodontiformes > Protopteridae > Protopterus > Protopterus annectens. The sequence goes on from NC_056728.1 coordinate 176,814,561, forward strand.
CCAACTTGTATTCTGGATCTAATTCCAGATCTTATGTCTCATCTGACAGGCACGGTTCACCAAGATATCTCAAATTTCAAACTAATAGCATGGTTTCTCCTGTAATAGCCAGGCAACCAATGCTTTCTTCTCCTGTTTGTTCTATAATTTTAGCTTCCCAAAAATGATCTACTAGGAAACTCTACAGGAATAAATGGAGAAGGTTTGTTTATTGGGTGGAGCAGAATCAGATAGACCCCTTCTCAGCTCCAATTCATCCTGTTCTTAAATTTTTAGTGAGTTTGTTTAATGAGGGTGCTGGTTCATCAACTATTAAAGTTCAACTCACAGCAATATCTTACCTTCACGTGGGGTTTCAAAATTCTTCCCTGACATCCTGTAAATTGTGCAAAGCCTTTTTAAAAGGTACTCTTCTGCTAAGACCCCGTTATAAAGACCCCCTACCACCATGGAATTTAAATTTGGCACTGCAAGCCTTGATACAGTCTCCCTCTGAACCTGCAGCTAAATGTGATCTTAATTTTTTTGTCCTGGAAAACTATCTTTTCAGTTGCAATTACATCTGCTAGAAGAATTTCGGAACTTCAAACATTATCTTCTAAGCCTCCATATTTGAATTTTCATAAGGATAGGGTCACATTATGCACCAATGCTTCCTTCCTTCCTAGGGTGGTGTCAGAATCCAGCATCAATCAATCCATTAACTTGCCAGTATTCGTTCCAAAATTTACAAATAAAGGGGAATATACGCTGCACTTACTGGATGTTCGTAGACTATTATGTTTCTACCAGCACAGAACAAAAGAAATTAGAAAGTTAGATCAGCCATTTGTTTCCTTTACACATAATTTGCTTGGCAAATTAGTCACAAAGGTAACTCTAGCCAGATGGTTGACAGATTGCATTTCATTTGCCTATAACAAGTTGAATCTACCCTTACCAAAACATTAAAAGTTCATTCAACCAGATCTATGACAACTTCTACTGTATTCCAGTCTAGAGCCTCTTTGAACGACATATGTGCAGCTGCAACCTGGTCAAATCCTTATACCTTTATCATTTATTACAAAATAGATTTGGTCTTGAGGGCAAGAGCAGCATTTGCCTCAGCCATACTCAGGAATATCCTTCCTTTGAGTCCACCCAGGAATTTAGGTAACTGGAGACTCTGTACCATTAGTTGAGGAATGAATGAATGAAAAATGACATCAAAGGTTCATAGGTGTGTACTAGGCTAATGGCCCTGGAGCCTTTACAAGCCTAGCCCAAAAAAGAAAACTTGCCCAAGCACCGTGCCACCCAATGTTAGTTCACAGTGCCCATATTCAGTAGGGCAACTGGAATGATCCCTGGAGTGAACTTTGTTACTCATTCACTTGTCAAGATTTCTCTTGAAAAGAGCTAGCAAGGTGCTCTGCTTGACATGAATGGGAAGCTTATTCCAGAGTATGGACAGTCTTTGGAAGATGAGCCTGTCCTTCCAGCATGTTCTGTTAAATGTGGTAATGAGGTTGTGGTGTGGGGGGGGATTGGGATTTCTTTATGTGTAGCATTTCAAGTAGGGCTGGGTCGGACATGGCTTTGTAAGTCAAGCAGAGATCACCTCTAATTAGACGATAAGAGACTGATAACCGCTGAAGTTTCTTGAATCTGTCCATGTAGGACATGTGTTTAAGGCCTAGGATCCTTTTTGTGAGGTATTTTTGTGGCCTCTCCAGCTGTTGTAGCTGTCTGGTTAGGTACATGCCAAATGGGCTGTTATATTCGATGATTGGTCTAATAAGGGATGGGTAGAGAGGGATGATGACCTCTTTCTTTCTGGATGTGAAACCTTTGGTTATAAGATGTGCCACATAGAAGGACTTTCTGACCACAGTGGCAATGTGGTGGTCGAAGGTGAGGTGGCTGTCGACCTGAGTGCCTAGATCTCTTATGGTCCCTTCAGTGTTAAGTGGGCTCTCATCAATGTGGTAATTCATGGGAACTGAGTTTTTTTTCAAAGGGGATGATAACACATTTTTTTGGCATTAAGCTTCAGGTCATGGTTCTGACACCAGTCATTGGTCTCAGAGATGTCCTTTTGTAGGATGCCTGCATCACTTGGGGAGTTGATAATGACTCCTAGCTTGCAGATATCAGTGAACATGGTCATCCAGAGTCCTTCTGTGTTGGCCTGGACTTCTGTGAAGTAGATGCCAAACAGGAGAGGGCCCAGGACCAAGCCCTGTGGGACTCCACTCATGACTGATGGACAGTCTGACTTGGAATCTGCAACTTTCACTTTGTGGGTCCTGCCTGTGAGCCAGTTTGCAACCCACCTAGTGATGTAAGGATTGATGCCTAGTTTGCTGAGTTTATCAATGATACCTGAGTGGGGAATTGCATCAAAGACCTTGGCCAGGTCGAGGTAGGCTGTATGCACTGCCTTACCCTCGTCCACAGCCTTGGTGACTGCCTTGAAGAAGTCAACCAGGTTCAGCAGGCAGGATCTCCCCTGGAAAAGCCAAACTGTGTGGGGTCAAGAATTTGGAGATCAACTATATCTTTGTTAAGCATGTCCATGATGATGCGCTCCATAGCTTTGCATACTAGACTCATCAGGCTAATGGGGTGATAGTTCCTAAGGTCTGTAGTTGCTCCCCCTTTATGGAGCAAGATAACTGTAGCAGTGCGCCATTTGTTAGGGAGATGGCCTGAGGTAAGGCTGAGATTGAACAGGGGACACAGATGTGGTGCCAGTTCATTTTGTAGCTCATGTAGGACGCAGCCAGTGATATTATCAGGTCCCATGAATGTTGTATTCTTGACTTTGGACAATGCAGCTTTTATCAGTGCCACAGAAATGATGGGTACCAGGCATTCTTCTGGCATTGTGATAGGCCCATTGGGGGGGGGGGGTAAAGGGTAAAGCTGGCACTGATGCACTTACCATAACGTTCCATCTGTGTTGTCTATTTTCATTCATCCCCAACTCCCCTCCCACCATCCCCCCTCCATTTTTCATAACTGACTCCTGGAGGAATGAGACTCTTCAGGACACCTATGTTTTTTGTGTTGAACTCCAGTTATGGTGATTCTTTTGTAATCTTCCTGTCAAGCTGCAAATGAGATCTGAGGGATGTTGGGGGGATGCATTGTGGGTAGGGAAGGAGCTCGAGAGTTTGTTGGAGGCCATGAGCTAGTATAACAGCCAATTTGGATCCGAGGATTGGATCCAATCCCATTAGTTGAGGAAGAATGAAAATGGACAACACAGATGGAACATTATGGTAATTACATAACTTCTTTTTTCCGTCTGCTAAAAATCTGAGGGGTAAAAGCACTTGTTATCTCAAGCTGACCTCTCAGGTGGTGTTCATGCCTCGGTTTTCTCTGTCATGGACTACTGTAAAGCCCTTTACTTATACTTCCTAACTCTAAAGTTAATCATTTATACATGGTGGATAAAATAAACTGCAAAACAGCGCACTATGTAAACTTGAAAATAAAAAACACCGCACCAAATGTTCCAGCTAAATGTTTATTCACCACAGTTTTAGGGCTTTCATTCCAAAACACAAGAACTTCATCAGAAACTGTACCAGAGTTACTTCCTTCCTTTTTAAAGACTCAGAAAGAGGCTCCATGCCTGGACCAGCAATATTTAAAGTAACACACACTCTTAAATGCACACCTAAAAGTAGCTCTAGAAGTACACACACAAAAAATACTTACATAAAATATACTTTGTGTTGCATAAAATAAAGATATGTCAATAAATGTTCCTTCAAATAATTAGTCTATAAAAATATATAAATTTAAAAGCTTTCATAAGAATAAAATGAAATGAAAAAAGTTGGCGGATGTCATAAAAATTCTGTCATAAAAAATACATACAAAAATATTGAAAATTACATATGTCCTTGACCTTGCCACATTAAGACAGGCAATTAGATTTGATTTTCAAAATAGGCATCTGATGTTCTAAATCTTTATTCATTGCTTACTGACAGGACTTCGCTTCTGTCCTCGGAACTGACATGGCCGTCTCCAAGCTCACGCCAGCCAAAAACTCTAGGCTAAGACCTACTCATAATGCCCCTCTCATAGTCTCTCCAGATCTCATTTGCCACATTCCTCGTCAGACGTGCCAAGCCTTCTCTCTCAAAGCTAAGTGTAAAATTTGTGTAATTTCTCTCAAAATTTTACTATTTAGTTAGTTCTCACTAATTTCTCCTCTCGCTTGTAAACTTCTTCTACTTCCTACTCTCTATCTTTGGTAGTTACCCTTATACGATCGTTGGTACTGTCCCTCTCTCCTACCTTTGGTAGGCCCTCCTTTTACCACTTGTGGTATTCTAAGTACTATTGTATTCCTTGCTCTCTCTCTCTATATATATTTAAAAAAAAAAAAAAAAGTTCTCTTTTCACTTTGCAGTTGTTTTCTTTTCTTGACTCTTTTATGTGACCATAGATTAGTCACTATGTTGGAAAAAGCTAAATTGGGGTTTAAGCAGTGCGATAAGTGTGGGTGTAAGATGCCAAACTCAGATGGTCACGCTCTGTGCGTTTATTGTTTGGGCATTGACCATATAAATGCTTCATGTGACATCTACTCCACTTTCAGTAATTGCACTCTAACTGAGCACAAAAACAAATTGATTTTAAAAAGTTTAATGAAAATGCCTTTTTTGGAGGCTCACTCTGGGATGGAAGTCTCACCACCTCCTAAGACCAAAAAACACAAAGAGAAATGGAGTCCCTCAGTTCCTACATCTCCATCTGTTTTGGAACTGAGTTGACACCGAGCTTCTCTGGCGCCTTCGGTGCAGACAACCTCAGCACCAGGCTCTGTGTCTTCTCCCTCAGTGCCGCCTCTGATGTTGACTTCTATTATGGTACCAGCTTCAGCACTATTGTCTTCAGTGCCATCCTTCTGACACCAGCTTTGACAACCATATTCACTTTGGCACCATCCCCGGCCACAGTGACGATAGTTTATACGGCTCCACAGACTATGACTCTGTCGGTTCCTAAGGTTGAACACCTTCCCAGAACCAGATATTCTCCAACTTATAACCCTTTTTTGGGGCACCAATTTAGCCCCTTTCTTGAAAGACCTAACACTCCTTCAGCAGCCTCCTATAGATCCACCAGGAGCCTTTCAGAACAAGATGTAGTGCAGGTTATGGACCAGCTTCTGGCAGCTAGAGGACTGCCCACCCCTGCTAGACCTTCCATCCCCCTTGGAATGGAACCTTCCACAGCATAGTCACCAGCATATCCTCCTCCAGCCTGTTCATAGGTTCATAGGTAGATACTAGGCTATCAGCCCAAAGGCCTACGTAAGCCTAGCCAACAAGGTGCCCTGGCTTACACCATCCAAGAAAGTTATTTTCCTGTGCCACTGTTGAGCAGAGACACAGAAGTGATCCCTGGGGTGTATTTCCTATTTCCCATCCACTCATCAAGATTTTTCTTGAAGAGTGTTAATGAAGAACTTTGCTTGACATAGATGGGTAGCCTGTTCCAGAGTATCCCTCCAGCATATCCTGTTTATTGTGGTGACAAGGTTTAGGTCCCTAGACCATGTAGATCGGAGGGATTGGGATTTCTTTAGGTGTAGCATGTCCAACAGCTCTGGGTTTGACATAGCTTTATATGTTAGGCAGAGATCACCTCGGAGTAGATGATATGCTACAGATTAAAGCTGGAGTTTTTTGAGACGGTCAGTGTAGGGCATCTGTTTGAGGCCAGTAATCCTCTTTTTGAGGTACTTCTGTGGCCTTTCCAGCTGCTGCAGATGTCTTGTGAGGTACATTCCAAAAGGGGCGTTGTACTCTATAATGGGTCTAATGAGTGTCGAGTAGATGGGAACAATGACCTCATTTTTCCTGGATGAGAACACTTTTATGATGAGGTGTGCCACGTAGAAGGACTTCCTGACTACTGTGGCAATGTGACTATCAAAGAAAAGACTACTGTCCACTTGGGTCCCAAGGTCTCTTATCACACATTCAGTGTTACATAGACTACTGTCTATGTAGTAGTTCATGGGTACAGAGTTTTTACCAAAGGGGATGACAATGCACTTTTTGGCATTGAGCTTGAGGCCATGGCTCTGACACCGGGCATCTGTCTCAGCGTGGTCCTTCTGTAGGATTTCCACATCATTTGGGGGCTCGACTATGGTTCCTAGTTTGCAGTCATCTGCGAACTTCATTAGTCAGAGGCCTTCTGTGTTAGCCTGTACTTCAGAAAAGTAGATACCAAACAGGAGAGGTCCTAGGACTGAACCCTGTGGTACTCCATTTGTCACTGGTTTGAGGTCAGATTTGGAGTGTGCAACTTTTACAGTGTGGGTTCTGTCAGTGAGCCAGTTGGCAACCCATCTTGTGATGTAGGGATTTATACCTAGTTTAGTGAGTTTAGCTATAATTCCAGAATGGGGGATGGTGTTGAAAGCCTTGGCGAGGTCAAGATAGGCTGTGTGAACCACCTTACCCTCATCTACGGCTTTGGTGACTGCCTCAAAGAAGTTGATCAGGTTCAGGAGGCATGATCTGCCTTTCACAAACCCAAACTGGGTGGGATCCAGAGTTTGGAGGTCACCAATGTCTTTGTTTATGAGTTCCATGATGATACGTTCCATGGCATTGCAGACCAGGCTGGTCAGGCTAATAGGGCGATAGTTCCCAGGATTAGTGGTGGCTCCCTCTTTGTGGAGTGGGATAACTGTTGCCGTATGCCATTCAATGGGCACAAAGCCTGATGTGAGGCTATGATTGAACATGGTGCTAAGGTGGGGAGCCAGTTCGTTCTGAAGTTCATGTAAAATGCACCCTGGGATGTTGTCCAGTCCCATGGATGCTGTGTTTTTGGCTTTAGAGAGCGCAGCTTTTCCCTGCGTAGTTGTGATTACAGGGACTCTGCATTCTTCTTGTATAGATATGGGCCCTTTAGGGGGTGAGGGGGGGTAAAGTTAGCACTGAACTATCTGCCAGGATGTTGGCAATATCAGTTGGTTCTGTAATTTCCGTGCCATTGTGCTGTAACTCAGAGCAGATCTGGGTGTTGCCATTCAGATTCTTGACATAGCTATAGAATGCTTTGTGGTTGTCCTTAGAATCTGTGGTGATTTTGTTTTCGTAGCTAGCTTTGAAGGATCTTATAAGGCATCTCATCTTCTTACTGAGGTTGACCAGGGATCTCCTCCACTCATGGGATTTTACTCTCTTTTGCAACAATTTCTTCTTTCTGTTGTACAGTTTGTTTATGGCAGGGGACCACCAGATTGGCTTCCTTTTTTTGGAGGATAGCATCTTGGTTCTGTTTGGGATAGCACGATCCATGCACTCGTGTAAGTGCTTATAGAGTGCATTTGTGTAGGATTCAGCAGTCGTAACTGTATTGTCCATCTGCATGGGTGTCATGAAGTTCACCACTTCTGTCTTAAGAAGCATGAAGTTGGCTTTGGAGACATTTTTTACCATGGTTTCCTTAATGGGGGTGGGGGCGGGATGTGGATATCAAGGGTGATTATCTTATGGTCGGATCAGACCAACGACGAGGAGTTGACCAGGTGTGGAACACCAGTCACTCATGTTGGTAATGACTAGGTCTAGGATATTGTTGCCCCTGGTGGGGGTGTGGATAAGTTGATCCAAGACATTGGACTTTATGAATTCCAGAAAGCGTTGTGCGAAGGAGTTGGTACACGAGTAGTTTTCCCAGTTAATGGTGGGGTAGTTGAAATCACCCATTATTTGGGTGTTTTGTTGAACCCTAATATTTTCCAGTACATCAAGAAAAGAGGAGTGGGAATCTTGGGGCATGATGGGGGATCTGTAGCAAGCTAAAATTTGGATTGCAGTTTTGCCCAGAGTTAGTTGCACTTCGATAACCTCGGATGCATTATGCTGAGCAACTAGCCTGGAGGTGTGGATATCCTTAATGAATATGGACACACCTCCACCTTTGGTGTTCTGGTCCAGGTTACATGGCCGAAAAGTGTGGTATGAGTTATAGCCTGGTAGTGCAGGGGTGCTCTCTGGAGCCTTGAGCCAGATATTGATGTTCTCCATTTTAAGGAGTGCCTCGAGTGAGTGCATTTTGAGATTTAGACCTCTAGCATTGAGTAGCATTACCCTCAGTTTTTACTTGCCTGTTCCTGTTACGGTGGTGAATTTGTCATTTGAACCTTGTCTAAAACAGACACTATAGGGGTGGCAAGATCCTTAGCCAGTATCTGGAATCCCAGGGGCGACAGGTGAAGGCCATCTCTGGCAAAGCATCGTGGCCTGTTGACCATGTCATCCCAAGCAAACAAATACTGGATCCCCCTAGAATGACACCAAAAGCTCAGCCAATTGTTGAAGTTAATCATTTTGTCCTTGCACTGTGGTATTATTATAGGTGATGGCAGAATGCTACTCAGGGCTAGGGTCATACCTGCCTGGGCTACAAGATTGGAGAGCTCTTCCATGTCTCTTTTCATGTAGTCCAGGGAGGTACATCTCAGGTTGTTCACACCAACATAGACAATAACAGAGTCATATTTGTACCTGTTGTGGAGTGATCTGAGTGCATGGGTTATGTGGCGGATACTGGCACCTGACAGGCAGCTGACAGTGACCTTCTCCTTGTTTAACCTGGTGAGTGGGACAGACTATAAAGTCACCTATGACTAGTTTGTTGGATACGTTGTTTTGCCATATTGGCTGTGGTTGAGTGGCACACTGAGTCTGTGGGCTATGCGTCATTTGGTTTGTGTTGGGGGGTGGAAGTTGCTTGTGTTTCTGCTTTGGAGGTCTCTGTTGCTTGGCCAGATTATTATTGAGAGCCTCCGCAAATGTTTTTGTGTTTCTATGTGTGGATTTTGGTGGTGTAGATTTAGTGAGACCATGTGATAAGTGTGGTGTGGTGCAAGTGTTTACCTTCTCCTCTTGAATGTCAAGTTTGGTCTTGGTTGGAGAGAGCTTTACCTCCAGTTTGGCTAGATAAGTGCATCTCTCACAGGTTGTAGTGTTGGGTGGTAGGAGCAGAGGGTTGTCTGTGTACATGAGGCAATTTCTACATTGCCCCAAGATGCCCAGATTCATCAGATAGACAGGAGAGAACACTGGGAGCTGACCCTTGGACATGCCTGAATAAGAAACTATTTTCCTCTGGATAAGTGAAGGGAGTACAAGAGCTGTTTTTCTCTAAGCAAGTGAGAAAAGTAAGTGCAAAAACTGTTTTCCTCTAGGTAATGAGGAAGGTTTAGTGCTATAGTAATTAGTAGCTTATTTAGTGCTTACAAGTTCTGAACAAGTGCTAAGCACGAATAAGCAAATTCAAGTGCTAAAACTAAGAATCTATATCTGCACTAGGCTAGTTACGGGAAAGAAACAAGTGCAAATGCAGGCTTTCAAATCAGAAAGTTGAGAGAGATGGAAAAGATTGCCCAGACAGCCAATAATTACAATTTCTGGGCCAGAACCACTCCTTATGGGGTAGACAGGTTACCTAGTGCTTACCACTCCCACTGACAAGCTAGAAGGCTTCCCTCCAATACAGAATGGCTTGGGGGGCTCAGAAGTTTACATACAGTCCTGGATATAGCAAATCTGTAACTGGACTACACTAGTTACAGGAAATGTAGGAAACAGGCTTACAGTTTTTTGTTTATTTTTTTTTGGGGGGGGGTACAGAAAAGTGGCTAAAATAGCAGTAAAAACAATTCAAATGAGTGCAAGCTAGCAAACTTGAGTATTTAGCAATATTAGACCAAACACAGTTTAAAAAATGCAATTAAATTAAAAATGACTAAAAACAAGTGCAGAAGGAGTGTATTAGGTAGAATGTGGTAAAGAGATGGGACTGGGGGAGTGTCCCAGATCAAATCTACAGTGGGGTGGGCAACTGCAAAAGCCATCAAATTTAAATAACAAACCACAGATAGGGGGGTGGATGGAACAAACCACTTTCAGCAGAGATCTGAAAAACTATACAGTGAATCAAAAATAACAATGCACAACTCTGAATAAAATTTGTCCAGCAACAATTTACAGTACACAATTCTGAAGAACCAAAAAATATACTTAGCTCTGTATATTTCCAGATAGTTTGAAAAGAGTTCTGTTAGACACAGGTTCCAGCAATGATATGCAGGCTGTTAACTAACAGGGTCTATTATTATGCAAGTAATCCTTCACATAGTCAGATGACACAAGCTGTAAAAACCAGTTATACCAATTTAAGACACAGCAGAAAATAGGGAGAGGTGGGATAAAACACTTTCAGCAGAGATATGAAAAACTATACAGTGAATCAAAAACAACAGCGCACAACTCTGAATAAAATTAGTCCAGCAACAGTTTACAGCACACAATTCTGAAGAATCAAAAAATATACTTAGCTCTGTATATTTCCAGATAGTTTGAAAAGAGTTCTGTTAGACACAGGTTGCAGCAACGATATGCTGGAACCCAGGCCCTGTTCCCAGGCTCCAGAGACTTCGGTACTGATGACCACCCCAGTGCATAGTGTCTCTGCTTCAAATGCAGAGTTTCCCCTGTTGGCACCAACTACCCTTGATGCATCGGCTCTGTTGGAACCGATGCACTCTCAGAGCAGTGTTTGGGCTGTCGGCACTGTGGTTCCTAGTTTGGCGCCAATTTTTTTGCTGGCACCGTCTATGTCCACAGTTCCACTGACAGCTACCAGTCATCTTGGAGCTCCTCACCTGGAGGCGGGCTCCTCAGGGTTGGGTGTGATCCCGGTTCTGAGGTTGTCCTTCTTAGTTCCGGGCTCCCATCCCTTCTCGCATGGGCCTGCTTTCAAGGTGATGGAGAGGGTCCTTGCCTCAACAGGCTCGCAGTCAGCACCAATGGCATCGACACCAGAATCCCCCTCTGGCATGCAGCTGTCCCAACCCCCTACTCTAGGATTCTGGGCATGGGAGTTGCAAGACCTTCCCTTGAAAGGAACTCTTTCTCCGGAGTCCACCTCAGAAGATCCCACTGGGGAGCCACCCGGAAGAAACGGTGCAAGAGGAAGCATTTTGATTCCCCTGAGGAATCTATCACTGAGGACACTGATTGCAATGAGGGAAAAGGGTCCCCATGGTCTCCCCCAGAAGACGTCTCATTTGGAGACATTCTCAAAATCCTCAAGCAGAGGGGAAATTGGAAGTCCTCTAACCCTTCTGGGGAATCAGTGTTCTTGCGGGCCTTCCATGCCTGGCCATCTACTTCCTGGGTGACCCCACCTACAGATGAGCTTGTAAAGCTGATCATGCAGCATGCCTGGAAGGCCCCGGACAATGAAGAACCTGTCCCTGGAGGCCGGACAAAATTTTATCCACCCTCGAAGACCAGCCCAATTGGTCCAAGCAGTTGGTAGTTGATTCCATGTTAGTGGTGGCGGCCACCAAGAGGGAACTGGCAGAAGACAGTTCCACTGTTCATCCCCCAAACAGGGAGTCATGGGCCATGGACAGACTGGGGAAGTGGACCTACACTTCCGCGACCTTTGCCATTCGGTCGCTGAACTATCTGGCACACTTCACTCGCCTCCAAAGAGACCTAATTTCTGAAATGTCTACCTCTTTGGCAGGGGTACTGCCTGATGAGGTGCATGACACTGTCGCCTCACAGCTAAGTACCCTGGAATCTATCTTGAACTTCTCGATGCGATTGATATCTCACACCACTGAGGAGGTAGCTCGAGCAGCCGCATCAGGCATCGTCATGAGACGGCATGCTTGGATGTGTTTGTGTGATTTCACAGACCCCTTTAAATCTTCCTTCGTCAATGCGCCTGTTGACGAATCTTCACTCTTTGGTCACAAAGTAAGAGACACACTATCACGAGAAAGACGGAAAGACCTTGTCTGCTGTGGGCATACATTTTTTCATCCCCCTAGAGATCCTATTCCAGGAACCAGAGGGGAGGGAAATTGTGGTTCAAAAAGTCCCAAGCATCTTTTCGTGACACTCATGGTGAGCAATCCCCCTGGGGCAGCAGGGGGCAACTCATCTGGAAGACGCCCCTTTCAGGGCAGAGGAGGTCCGCATAACCAGGGCACTAGAGATTCCTTCTCCGGCCGACCCTACCAGCGCTCCTGAGCAGCGGCCCGATTGCTTTCCTCTGGAAGCAGTTGGGGGTCATTTTTCTCTGCACCTACCAGCCAGGCAACTTATTACTACCGATGTATGGGTGCAGAGAATAATATCCAGAGGCTACCATATGCCATTCGATCTTACTTCCAGACCCGTCAAATGAATCCCTGATGTTCCACCCAATCTGAGGGAGATGGCAGCCTTAGAAATTGAAAAGCTGCTAAGAAAAAGAGTCATCCAGCCAGTCCCACCAGATCAGACAGGATCCGGCTTTTACTCGAGGTTCTTTTTAGTGCCAAAAAAGACAGGGGACTGGAGACCAATCCTGGATCTCAGCCTATTGAACAAATTTATAAAGCCTCAAAAATTCCAGATGGTCACGGTACAGTCCACCTTCCCCTTTCTAGGGAAGGACAACTGGATGTGCTCTATAGATCTCCAGGATGCGTATCACCACATAAAGATGAACCAGCGCTCCCGGAGATTTCTCCACTTCCAGCTGGGAGCCAATCACTACCAGTTCAGGGTACTGCCATTCGGTCTCACGACAAACCCCCCCCCCCCCCCGAGTGTTCACCAAATGTATGGCAGTTGTAGTAGCTCATCTTTGACTACAAGGATTCCAGGTGTTCCCATATTTAGACGATTGACTCCTTACTGACATGACCAGGAATCTTCTCATCCACAGCCTCTCTTACACTCAAGGCCTTGCTCTTCACTTAGGGATTACGATCAACAAGGACAAATCTCAAATGCCCCCAACAAAAACACTGGAATTTATTGGAGCGGTCTTCGGCACAATATCCTGTCAAGCTTCCCTCCCTCCTCACAGGCTCTCAAAAATAATAAGCCAAGTTCAAGTACTCCTCCCACAAACCTTTGTACCAGCACACCTTGTACTTCAACTTCTGGGCTCTATAGTAGCAAAAATTACCTTAGTTCCACTGGCGAAATTGCACATGAGACTAGTACAGTGGCTCCTTTCATCACAATGGTTGATCTTAACCCATCCTATCGACCACTTGGTATGCCTTACACCTCTTTGCAAGAAAGAAATGCTTTGGTGGATGAAGCCAGAATCAAATCTTTGGTGTCAACCATTCTGCCTCCCCCAGCCCTGGGCCACTGTGACCACAGATGCTTCCCTGCTAGGGTGGGGGGGGGGCATTTCTAGGGAAAGACAGTCCAAGGCACCTGGTCCCCCATGGAGGCCAATTTGCACATAAATGTCCTGGAATTGAGGACAGTTCCCTTAGCGTTGCAAGCGTTCCATACATCCCTCCCTTCTGGGACCATTGCAATTCAATTGCACAACATGTCAGTCTTCTGGTATATAAACAAACAAGGCAGAACCAGGTCTTACCCCCTGTGTTGGGAAGTCATGAGAATTTGGCAGTGGGCGATAGCTTCCAACCACTTTCTTATAGCAATGCACATTCCTGGGAGTTCCAACCTTAATGTGGACAACCTGAGCAGGAACATCCTGATGCATCACAAGTGGTCCCTCAGTCCTGTAATAGTGGATTGGATCTTCTGCCGTTGGGGCAGGCCTTGCTGTGACCTGTTTGCTTCCCCTCTGAACAACAAATGCAGAAGCTACTTTGGCCTGATCACTCCTCAGGGGGAGTCACCATGGGAAGCTCTAATGCACGATTGGCCCCCAGGTATACTGTATGCCTTTCCCCCATTTCCCTTCATCCCAAAATTCCTCCAGAAAGCTCAAAGGTTGAGAAGCAAAGTGATCCTCATTGCCCCTTATTGGCCCCATCAAGTCTGGTTTCCTTTCCTATGGCCTCATCTGATTCACAGTCCATGGACCTGGATCAATCCCAAGGTCTGCTATCTCACCCTCAGAGACTGATTTACCCCAATCTCCACAGCATCAAGCTCACAGCTTGGTTCCTCCACTTCCAATGATTGCCACGCTGCCTGATCTTTCATCTCCTGTCTGTGAGATACTTCTGGCTTCACACAAACCATCCACCAGGAAAATTTATTCTAGTAAGTGGGCTAGGTTCTCTACATGGGCCAAAGATCAGGACATAGACCCTTTCTCTATGCCTATTCAGAAGATCCTACAGTACCTGACTACTCTTCAACATGCAGGAGCTTCAGCATTAACAATAACTGTACATTTAGCAGCTATTGCAAATTTTCACAATGGATTTTATAATTCTTCTGTTATGTCACACCGTCTGTACAAAACTTTCTTGAAAGGAGTATTACATGTTAAACCTCCTGTCAAGCACCCCATAGAGCCCTGGGACATGACTTTGGTACTTCAGTCATTAACAAGCCTTCCTTTCAAACCTTCTAATTCATGTGATATAAAATTTTTGTCTTGGAAGGCTCTACTCCTAGTAGCCCTTACCTCAGCGAGAAGAGTATCTGAGTTGCAGGCCTTGATTGTCAAGAGACCTTACTTGAATTTCCACAGGGATAGAGTGTCCCTACATACAAACCCATCCTTCTTGCCCACAGTCATTTCTGGATTTTCAGTTAACCAATCTATTGACCTGCTGGTTTTCTTCCCTCAGCATTCTAAAAGAGGGGAGTATTTTTTGCATATCCTTGATGTTCATAGGCAGCTTTGTTTTTATTTGGACAGAACTAAATCTTTCAGAAAAATGGATCAATTGTTTGTGGCCTTTGCAGGACCCAGATTGGGTAAACCTGTCTCCAAAGTGACTCTATCCTCATGGCTTAGAAATGTCATTATCTTTATCTGCCATCAGAATAAACTGTCTCTCCCTTCCAGAGTAAAGGCTCACTCCACTAGGTCAATGGCTGCTTCTGCGGTTTTTCATTCCAGAGCCTCTATGGATGATATCTGCACAGCAGCCACTTGGGCAAGACCTCATACCTTTATTACAAATTGGATTTGGCCTCCAGGGGATGAGCATCTTTTGGTTCTATGGTGATCAGGAATATCTTTCCTTAGGGCCACCCAGGACTCAAGTAGCTGGGGACTCAGTCCTATCAGTAAGGAATGAATAAAGATTTACAACATCAAATAAAGAAGTTATGTCTTACCATAATGTTCCATCTGTGTTGTAGATCTTTATTCATTCATTACTTCCTGCCCTCCTTCCCCCTGCCTGGATTCCTGGTGGACTTTAGGATCTCCTGGTTAAGGTATTTGCTCAGACAGAGCCTCCTACTGTCTCTTTTATTATCTCTATAATATAAGGGTGGGCATACTCGATCTGAAGAGACTATGAGAGGGGCATTATGAGTAGTTCTTAGCTGAGAGTTTTTGGCTGGTGCGAGCCAGGAAACGGCTATGTCGGTTCCGAGGATGGAACCGAAGTCCTATCAGTAATGAATGAATAAAGATCTACAACACAGATGGAACATTATAGTAAGACATAACTTATTTTTGATAGATATTATATCGTTGACGCCTGGCTGGGGGAGGGGGCATGCAGTAAAATTTGCCCGTGGAGTTCTCTCTTTTCAACAAATGTTTCCCAGTCACCACCTCTCTTAAAGTGTTCTACTTTCTCCAGAATAGTGAAAGGAAACTTTTTAAGGTCATCACATTGCAACAAATGTTTATAAATGGCATTTAACTGATGTACCTTCCTGACTTTAGGATCTCCTGGTTAAGGTATTTGCTCAGACAGAGCCTCCTACTGTCTTTTATATTATCTCTATAATATAAGGGTGGGCAAACTCAATCTGAAAAGACTATGAGAGGGGCATTATGGGTATTCTTAGCTGAGAGTTTTTGGCTGGCGCGAGCTTGGAAATGGCCATGTCGGTTCCGAGGATGGAACCGAAGTCCTATCAGTAATGAATGAATAAAGGTCTACAACACAGATGGAACGTTATAGTAAGACATAACTTATTTTTAATAGATATTATGTCGTTGATGCCTGGCGGAGAGAGGGGGCATTCAGTAAAATTTGCCAGTGGAGTTCTCTCTTTTCAACAAATATTTCCCAGTCACCACCTCTCTTGAAGTGTTCTACTTTCTCCAGAATAGTGGAAGGAAACTTTTTAAAGTCATCACATTGCAACAAATGTTTATAAAGGTCATTGAATTGATGTACCTTCCTGACTGCATATGCATGCTGGTAAATTCTTGTCTTTAAAGGTCCAATAGTCTTCCCAACATAAAATGTTGGGCAAGATGAACAGAAGGCAATATACACAACCTCTTTGGTGTTACAATCAAATCTGCCTTTGACAGTAATCAGTATTGGAAAATCATGTACTGGGAAACTACTACCTTCTAGAATAAATCTACACTGCTTGCATGCACCACACCATTTCATCCCCAAGTTCTTAGTAAATTTACTTTTGCAGCTTTCACTAAATTCAAATAATGTTTTGAAGTTTTTGTTATTCTTAAAACAAATCTGGGCTGCTCCCCCAGCCTGTTGGTTAACCCAAGACTTCCAAAAACAGTACACCAATGACCACTAATAGCATTCTTTAAAGAGTAAATGTCTCTATTGTATGGTAAAACCAGTGCTTGTGAGTGGTCACCAGGACTCAAACTGACATTTTGCTTGCAGGTATTCTTTGTGCCCCTCATATGTTTAGACTGTCTAATAATGGGACCATAGCGGGAAATCTCTCTTTGGAACTTGTGTTTTACTAATCACCTAGTGTGATTTTTGTTGGATAAAGGTAATTGTGACTGCTCAAGTCATCTGAACTTGCATCCCAGCAGCTTGGTCACAGGAACTCAAATGACAGCTTGAGTATACACATTCTCATAATATCTCATAAAGCTTGTCACTTTATTAATGTGTAACACCACTAAGAAACATATTCTGCAATGGAACAAGCCTCCTTGTAACTCCCATGTCGAGGATTCACCCACACTATAACACCCTTACTCTGTTACTTCAGACTGAGGTTACTGCACCTTGGAGAAGGAGAAAACACTAATAGTCACTGCAACACCTTTCGCTCTTCTTCACTTTGGTGCACGAGTCTTGGACCAACTATAACTCACTCCACTATGGAATGAGCTTTGAAACATGAGTGAGTTCTTATGCTCGAGTGACTAGAGATCTGAACAATTCAGTTCAACCATTATGACGTGGGGATGCTACTGTTGAGTTCCTTTCTGGGTCTGTTATACATTTTCAGCCATAGGGTATGTGTTTACTCAACTCATTACATCCGAGTGATGCCTCCAGGTGCATCTGCAGTTACCCCCTACTGCTCCTCTAGGCGTCAAATATTACTTGTTCATACTTGCATTAATAATTCCAAAACCATGCTTCATACAAGGTATCAGAATATTTTATCTTGAAGCATACATGATAGCAAACACAATTGTATTGATATTTGACCTCTGTCAATGAGTATTTGTTAGAATTGTAAGGTGATAACTTCATTTTTAAAAGCACAGGCCACACCCACTAGGAGCTAAAGGTACACACTCAAAAGAGTGTTACTGGAGGGAATGAGTTAAGTTCATAAATTCATAGGTGATTAGCAAGCTAATGAGCTCTGGTAGATTTTTTAAGCCTAGCCTTGCTTCCCAACTGCATCTTGCAGGATGATACTCTAGGGTTGCTTTATGGAGTAGATGTAGCCGTGGGCATCAATGTCAAACGTTTAAGGATTACCCCTATGTATTAGAGACATAGGTACCAAACCAAGGGTGAATTTCCAGTTCCTCATCCACTGTTTCAAGTTATATTTGAACTGGCTTAGGGAAAATTTCTACTTGGCATGGATGAGAAACCTGCTCTAGAGAAGGAGTAGTCTCTGAAACAAATACCTGTCCTATTTATATTGCAAACAAAGTTTATCTCCCTATATTGGATAATTCTGATACTGTTTGTTTTATGGGTGTGCAACAGGTCCATCAGAGTAGGCTCAGAGGAAGTTGTGTAGGCGAGACATATATCACCTCTCAGTAGCTAGTACAGGGACAGAGCTTTGAGGTGGTCCATGCAGGAAATGTTGTTTACAACCTGTATTCCTTTTGTGAGGATCCTCTGTGGATGCTACATATGTTGTATATGTCTGATCAAGTATGAAGGGGACGTTGTACTCAATGATTGGTCTAATGAGGATCAACTTTAGCAGAACAATGACATCCCTGGAACTAGATACCATATCCAAACTTATAAGTTGCACAACACAGTATGGTTTGCTTACTACCACAGACATATGATGGTCAAAAGTCAGGTTGCAGGCTACATGATTTCCCAGATCCCTGACCACTGGGTGTACTCTTAGGGGTGTATTTTCAATGTGGTAATTTCCAGTGGTAGCTTTCTTCACAAAAGATACTATTATGCATTTCTTGGCATTACGTTTTAGACCATGGGTCTTTCACCAGGTATTTGTCTGTGTCAGGCCTTCTTGGAAGGTATTTGTGTCATTGGGGGATTGTATGACTGCTCCCAGTTTGCAATCATCTGCAAACTTGGTTAGCCAGAGGGCCTTGACATTGGCCTTGACCTTAGAGAAATAGATGTCAAAATAGGAGCAGCCCCATCTCTGAGCCCTAACAGACTCCACTAGAGACTGGCCTTTTTGTAGAGGTAGGACCTGAGGAGATAGGTAATCTTATCTGTTAGTCAGCTGGCTATCAAACAGGTGACATAGGGGTTTATACCTAATTTTGTGAGTTTGTCAACAATGCCCGAGTGGAGTATTGTGTCAAAAGTTTTGTCCAGGTCAAGGTAGGCAGTATGTACTCTTTTTCGGTCATCCCTTGCTTTGGTGACCTTCTCGAAGAAGTCCACCTAACTGAATAAGCATAACCTGCTGTTGATGATACCAAACTGAGCTGAATCCATTGAATGAAGATTTCCTACGCCACTCTTTCTTATTTTCATGATAATTCTTTCCAATGCCTTGCATATGAGACTAGTCAGACTTATTGGTCTGTAGCTACCCAGGTCTGTGGGTGGCCCAACACTGTGCAGGGGGATAACAGTTGCAGTCCTCTATTCACTTGGAAGAAAGCTGTCTGGTGGCTACAGTTAAATAGTGATTCTAGTGGTCGTAATAGGTTGTGTTTCATGATATTAAGGAGGCATCCTGGGATATTTTCAGGGTCAATTGATGTGACATTCATGACCTTGGAGAGTGCATTGAGGACCTGTTCCCTAATGATAGTTGGGGGAAATATGGTTGCTGTTATTTCCTGATGGGTGTCGGGGGGGCGGGAGGTAAAATTGAAGCTAAATTTGTTGATCAACAGATTTGCTATATCTTCTGGCTGAGTATAGGTGGCTACATTTACAATTAGTTTGACACATTGATGTGTAGTGCCTTTGAGGTTGTAGACATAGCTGAAGAAAGCCTTCTGAGAGGCTATTTTACCTCAAATGTAGCTTTGGTAAACTTGATTAGTTCCCTGTGTTGTTTGTTAGATTGATGAGTTAAGTTTCACCTTCCTGGGCATTGCACGTCCTACCTTTTACCATGATTTTCTTTCTTCTTGATGCTGGGATTCCACCAGGGGAACTTGTTTCTGAGTTAGTCATGTGCTTTTTCTGGGTATGTGCAGCTGCTTTAATACAGCTATTAAAGTGATTTACAGGGTTTCCGTGAACAATTCTGCATAGGCAGTCATGTTCTCTGCGTTTAGAGGGACTTGGAACTTTGCCAGGGTGTCTCAAGAATAGGACGTTTGCCTTATAATTCCTAAAGGTACTAGAGTTTGCTGGGGTCTTGGATTTTACTTTTCTTTCAAAAAAGACCGCTTTGTGGTCCAACCTCGGTGGTTAGTACATTACACTACATAGGGGTGCACCATTCTCCTATGTTTGTGAATACCAGGTCAGGGAAGTTTATGGTCCTAATGGACATATAGACTCTCTGACCCACGGTGTTTGTGTTAACAAAATCCAGGAATCTCGTGGCCCACATGTTTGTGTCACTCCCCATTCAATCTAACACCATAGGCATGTGTGTTTCCAGTACATTATGTGTGGTCTGTGGGTTTTCTGTGTCACAGAGGTGGACCTGTAGCTTGCAGGGTTATGGTAAGGCACTTTTTTGAACATGGAAAAGCTCAAGCATATCATACTGTTGGATGAATCTTGATGTGTTTGTTTTTGATGAAAATTGAGGCACCTCCAACTTTTATTTCCTCTGCAGTAACTTGTCTAAATTTGTGGAAGGCATTATAGCTTTGTATTGCTGGGGAGCTCTCAATGGCTCTAAATCAAGTTTTAGTAACTATGCAGATTACTACATTCTACAGGATGAGTATAGCTTGCAGGGAGTGGAGTTTCTTGCTTAGACCCCTGGCATTGAGTAGTAAAACCTTCAGATTTTCTTGAGTTGGTTTTGTGACACTGGAAGATTTAACAAGTCAGCAATGCCTAAAAATGGCATTATGGGGGGGGGGGTAGACTAGGTTTTAGCAAATATTTGAAAGCCCAGTGGGGATAGGTGCAGACCATTCCTGTCAAAGTAGTGTGATCTGACAGCCATATCCCTAGGCTGAGAAAGAATGTACCAAAATCTAAACCAGTTATTGAAGTCGATTATTTTCTGTTCATACTGTGGCATCATCCTTGGAGAAAGTAAAATGTTGTTAAATGCTAGGCTATTATTAGGCTGGGATATATAGTCCAAGAGCTCCATCATGTCACTCTTCATATAGTCCAGGGCGATATGTTTCGGGTCATTTATATCCACCTGGACTATGACCGAGTTTTGGCATTTGTGGTTCAATGACCTAAGTGTGCGTGTGTGATTTGGTGAATCCTGGCCACTAATAGGAAACTGACCATTACTCTTATATACTCATATACTTGTTCAGGCTGGTGAGTGGGATATCTGTGTGTCTCTCAGTAGAGTGTCTTATCACCAAAATATTGGGTTGTGTGGTGGAATGCATATGGGCTTAAAAGCTGAGCCACTGAGAGATGTGGCTGTATGCATCAGGGTAGGTGTTGTTTGATAGTGATGTTGAGATTGCTGAGGATACTTATTGTGAGTGCAACATTAGGGAGGTCTTTGTGGATTAGGAAGATTATATTTAAAAGCCTCAGCATATGTGGATCTATGTGTCTGGTCCATACTATGTTTGGTGAGTGTAGTGTGTGTTTCTGACAACTTGTTTGGTATTATAAGTGCTTGTATGCAAGTGCTTTGCATCCTTTGACACTGTGTAAGTACATCTGTCAGATACAATATAATTTTTCTGTTGTTTTTTGTCGATGCTATATCAATTTGTTTAAGAATTAGCTGGTTGTTGACAGGGCCGTGTAACATATACATTTCAATAAAATGGTGCTGTAAAAGTGACAATTTTGTACGTGAACAAGCACCTCACATATTACAAAGATTTATTTATTTATTTTACATTTGTTGACCGGGTTAGTCCAGTTGAGCGGTTGGCTCGTTTTCAGTGGAGACCCGGGGAGAAAAGCTCCACAGTGAGTTTATAGATTTTACATACAAACAGTTAAGAAATCATCAGTGGCAACTAAATAGACTGTAGCAAGATAACATTTACAATAAATCATACAGAAAAAATAACAAAAGATATTATGTAAGTTGATTTCTGTACATAATTATCTCAGACTGCACACTGTATTAGTCATTCACTTTGCAGCCTGCATTACCAAGAATGGTTGTCTGTGGTTCTAATCCAGGTAGGAGCCTTCTGCCTGCCTTACAAAAGCAGCATATTTATGAATGCACCCCACCATGATTTGCAAATTACATTGCAGTTCAGCTTTAAAAATTGATACATTCTTAGTTCTCTTAATGTGCTGGAGCTTGGGGAGGTAAGTGTATACTAAATGAATGAGAAGGAGGATGTTCATTTTTCTGTCATGCTTTTCCTCAAACACATAAACAATGAGATCACTTTAATAGCTTTTGCAGAATAAGTATCCATGTATGCTTAGTTGTCTTTTTTCCATTTCTATTTATGTGTTTTCTACTATTTTGTGTCACATCATCTCTCAGCAATAGAGTTCATTGTCAGCATTGTTACATATCAGTGGTAAGAGTTGGAGAAACTGTTTTTATTACAGATCTGAAATGAACGTTTTTGCCATGTAAGTCAGGGTATAGAGGAGGTCTGTTTCGAGCAAAGCAGGGTATTTATAACAAATTAATCTTAGAGAAAAAAAAAACAAACAAATGTTTACACTTGGAGCACTAAGTGAAGCATGAATCAGTATGAATTTTATTACTTAATATATTTAGATGTGTAACTGAAAATAAAGGGTAATTGCCTTTATCGTGGACTGTGCTTTAAAACATATTACTTTGTTGCTAAATATACCTTGCATTTGGTCCGGTATTTCAAAGGTTGTAAAAATATCTGATTTTGTACATTCAGGAAAGATTATTAAGATCTGAGATGCCAGGAATTCCTACCGTTTTTATCAAAGTTCTAAAATATGTAATGTTATGAGGTTGTGATGGTTTAAGTTCTTTGTGAAGTTTTCTTTCTTTGCTGTGGTATAATGATGTGTAAATATGAACATTCAAACACAGCAGTAGAACATCTGTGAGTAAAGAGTCAGTACGTGTATGTGTTTCAGTTCTCCTTTAAGCAGCTATCCTCCCCATCCCTTCCCCCATTCCATCTTTTCTCTGTCATACGCAACTTGAACTCCATGTACACATATGTACATGGTATATATCCTCCTATACTTTTTGTGGGAACTGGTGCAATTCATTTGGCACTAGTGTGAACAAACAAACCAAACCAAACTTGACTTTAAATTATTCTGAATAATAAGATTTCTCTTACTGATATCTCCATTAAGTATCACCAAAAGCATGTTCAAGGTAACAGATTTGAACAGTAGCTGAGCAGGAAACGTGTTTTTGCTATAGCTTCAAACATACATGTACTACTCCTGTGGAGGTTTACTTTAAAAATTCCGAGTACAGGTTTGACGAAAACAGGAATGTAGAACCACAGTTGGTTGATTCCTTTTTTCGCCGACCTGCACTGTTGCGAGTGTGCAGTTTAGCAAATGCCACTGTGCATTTTCACAATAGGGTTGCGACCTTTTCAAATGGCCATAGTGGGACATTTTCGGGGCACACATCAGATTTTACAGGCCGACACATACCCACGGTCAGTACAAAGGATAGAACTAAACTTTTTTGCCTAAATAAAAGCTTATTCTTGTAGCAGTTTAGTTGCTTATTCTGTTTCTTGTAATATTTAGGTATTTTAGATACAGAAATAACTATTTTATGCAACTATTACATAAAATATGGGACATAATTATGTCCTACAATCTCAGGACATTTGCCATTTTTAATATTTTTGGTCAGGACACAACCGCCAAAGAGGGACTGTCCCTTGCAAAGTGGGACAGGTGGTAACCCTATTTTTCACATATGTCATCGGATCGCACTACAGTGGGGAAAAGGGTAATTTCCCAATCCCCACTGTACCACAGTACAGTGGGGATCAGGAAATTACCCTTTTCCCCACTGTAGTGCGATCTCAGAGTTGGAATATATTGTTTGTAGGGGGTGTGGGGGGTGCAAAAACATTACATTACATGATATACAGTAGTGATGTGCAACACAGAATGTCGAAAGTGTGAATTCAAATGTTTTGCTATATGCACTTTGACATTCTGTCCTAATTAATATGCTACACGTCCCACATCTGAATCAAAGATGTGAATGAATTTTGTTGTGTACTTCGATATTCTCATAGTAAACCCCTGTGGAATAGCACTGGCCACACTAGTAGGATATTTTATATACTGCTAAAGGGCATATTCCCAGTTAGCAGTCATTTCAGGCTGTTTTAAGACATACGGGACAGCTGTGGCTTACATGATACCAGGGACTCCTGTGCCCTGACAACATATGGTGGACTTTTGGTTCAGCATAAAATCAAGTTATAGTTTGTTACATTAAAAAATGCCAAGCAAAGAAAAATGTCAGTCTGCATGCAGTGATCAGCCGAAAGCACCATGCTACATCTAGATGTGTGGTGCAGGTCTGACATGAGGCATATCTGTAAAGGATTACATAACTTTTGTAGTGTGTAGGTCAGTGTACAGTGTCTGATGATAATTGTGAAGCATGCTGTGGTTTGCATGCACACTTCCTGGCATTAGTACCACATCATCGGGATTTAGCTTTGCACACTACACATACTAAATACATAAAATGGTTTGTCCTTATGTTCTTTGTTGTCATATATTAAAAAAAATCACTAAAAATGACAGTAGACAGAATTAGACAGATGCTGGCAATGGAGGGGGTCACCACATGCTAGGTCAGGCAGAATTAAAGTGGTGCACTGTAACAGATAACAGTATTGCACAGGGAAAATTGGTAGCAGACGTGTTTCTGCATTTCTGACTTTTAATTGCATGTTAAATGTTATGTTTTGTTATAACCAAACACTGAGATTATGTAGCATCTAACTGCAGTAGTTATGAACCTACTGTCAAACATGGACCTTAGAAGTAACACAGGAGACCCTGTTTGTTGCTGAAGGTTTCCACAGACTTACCTGCTCAAGTGAACCATTGCCGTTTTCTGTCCAGGGACCTGTAGGAACCACTAAATAAGTCTAATTAAGACAAAAGCCCACAAGAGATAATTTGGAGTCTTATCTTTTTTCTTATCCACTTACATAATTAGCTGATCATGGTTTATTGCCATAATTGATTTGTTTGTCAGCTGTTTAATTTGTTCTGTAATACATTTAATTTTCTTATAATTTTGTTTTCCTTTTCAAGCTGATTAGCTTTGAGATTAATTAACAGAGCCTCTTCTGAGTACTGTGCAGTTCTGGTTTTCTGTCAACAACTTTTTACCATAGCAGCTGCGGAATTCAGTATCCAGCAGGCCAACAATAACAACGTGCTACACATTATACTGCAGTTGTTAGTCTGTTTCTCCTAATAAAGGCAGTTCATTAAAAAATACCAGGCAGCAGTGGGACTCAGCAGTGTCTATTCACTTAAGTGGCAACAACAAAGCACTGGGCTGCAGAAGGAGTATGAAATTATATTTTATAGTTAAGTCAGATCTTTTCAGGGATGATATGAAACTATGATATACCTCCTGATACACACACACATCTGAAAGAGGCATGGACTGGTTTGTACTCTTTCATAAATATGTATGGAAATTTTTGAACTGGCAGTAAATGGCAGGGGCAGTCAGCTCCATCAAAAGTGCATGCATGTTAACATTTCTCCATTCTGATATGTCACCAGTAAGGGACATTAGATAGATAACTTTTTAACTTCATTAACAGACCAAGACTAGAAAGAACAAGAGATCTGATGTTGCCAGTTTTCATTCTATCCTCAACTGTTGAGTTCAGATCTGACTCTCAGATCTGACTCGGCCGTTACTAAAGCTTGTGGTAACCAAAAAGCTCTTGAGCTTCTCCCTTACCCATAATGCACCAACTCCTAACATGCCTCAGATCTTGTTTGGTGCTTTTCACGAAATGACGTGGTCAGCCTTGAGTCTCAAGTTTCATTTAGATAAGTGTAATTTTATTTCTCTAAAGTCTTTAATCTCTCTTAATATGATTCCCTTACCTCTTACAATATTGTAATTCTTAGTTACTATTGTTGGTAGTCTGTTTTTCTTATTTTCTGTCTTACATGCTAGTATAGTTCTAATACTGTTATTGGTATTCTTTCTTTTTTCTTCCTGTAATCCGCGGTGGTACAGAAGTAACATTGTTACCTCACAGCAAGAGGTTCTCCTGTTCAATTCTCAGCTGGAGTGTCTTCTGTGTGGAGTCTGCATGTCCTCCTCACGGTCGAGTGGCCTCTGAAAGACATGTGTGAATGGGCATGCCTTCGCTGAAGGTTGGGCGTCGGGCTGGCAACTCAGCACCATAAAAATCGACTGTCAATCATTAGCAGACTGGAGTTCCACTGTGGCAACCCCTAACCGGGAAAAGCCGAAAAGACAAACAACAACTCTACACACACACACACACCCACACACACACACACACACACACACATATATATATATATATATATATATATATATATATATATATATATATATATATATATGTGTATATATATATATATATATATCTTTATATATATGGATCTACTTCTAAAGCTCGAAGTTTCAAGACTTCGAACTTCAAACAGCAGACACCAGAAGATCAAAGTTTTGAAAAAGAAATAAAAAAAATAAATAAAAGCAACAAAAACATTTTTTACACCCCCTGAACACTCCTTGTGGGAGTTGCACCCCCCCACACCCCTGCTGAATAAATATACCAACTCTGAGATCACACTGCAAGAGGAAAATGGTAAATATCCCATTCTGTGCTGTAGGGTGATCTCCATTCAAGACATTTAAAGTTTCAAAACTTAGATCTTATGGTCTTGGCTGTTTGAAGTTCGAAGTTTTGAAACTTTGAGCTTCTGAAGGGGATCCACACACACACACACACACACACACACATATATATATATATATATATATATATATAAGGTTTTTCTTCTCTCTTATTTTTTTTCCTATAGCTGCTTTTTTCAGATGCTAATACCCATTGCATCAGTTGTTTAGGTCTGCAACATCTTCAGGAAGATTGTTCTCTTTGCAACAATTTCAATCCCAGGGCTCTTGTGGACAGGAAAAATAAGCTTATCCTCAAAGGTTTATTGCCACCTTCCTTTGGTGAACTATCTATGGGGCTCAATCCCCCAAAACTAGAGCTAATGAGTCCATATTTCTAATTCCTCGACTCTATCTATGGAGCCATCAAGAAAGGGATCAAAATCAGATCCAAGAAAATCTCTAAGCTCCTCCTTTTGGATCCAAAGAAGAAGAAATAAGTGGATCCTATGTCCTCGGATTCGACAAAGAAACCCACAGATCTGGTTACTTCTGGTCTGATGAGTTCTCCAAGGACCAGGTATTCTCCTACTTATGATCTTGTGCCTTACAGGGGTTCCCTTCCCCATTTTTGGAGAGGCACCAATCCAAGTCACCTTCCCTTGTCTCATCTCGTTCATCCAGGAGTTTGACTGAGGAAAATATGGACAGAATGCTGAGGAAATTTCTCTCGGCACATATTCAGATGGGTGTTTTATTGACTACTACCCCCTCGGGTCAGGATGCCCATCCATCTACCATACCACCCCTTCTTACTCTTTCTCTGATCCCTCTGGTTGCTTCAGAGTGCCTGGATCCAAACTTTCTATGTCCAACTGGCTTGGATCTGAAGAAAACTTTATTTTCAGATCTGAAGCTAACTTTGAGTACTCTGGCTCTGACATTGTCTGATCCAGATGACTCTCCTATCTGAAGCTTCCTTGTTGGGTCCATGGCATTGGAGTCAACTCTGAAAGTTTTGGAGCAATCTCTGCACCTTGGTGTTCAGCAGTGAATAGTTGGCTCCAACTTCCTCCTCAGAGAGGTTGCTTTCAGGGTGGGAGATGACAGCGGTCCAGAGGTCTGCTTTCTCGGCACTAAGGTCTTCCTTCTCTCTGGAGCGGTCTGCCTCTGAGGTAGTGAAGAGGGCAATGTTATGTTGTCCTATCTTGACTTCATTCTTACAATGATGGGTTCAGTCGATTCTCGGCTTGGACGAATACATAGCTGAACATCTCAATGCAGTGGTGTAATTCCCCAGATCTCATTTGCCGCTTTACGAGGTTGGATGTGCTCATCTTGGCCGTGGCTAAGTTGTGACAAATTTTCTTATATTTTTCCTGTATACTGTTCTATTTTATAATAGATAGTTTAGTATTCAATCATATTTAAATTGTTGTGTATTTTATTGCATTATAGTTAAATAGTTATAGTTTTATCCCCTTTGGCATGGCTTTTGGCTGTCGCCTTATAGGCCTAACTGTATCCTTTGTAGTGGTTGTTGTTTCTATCTAGTTGTTAGTAGCTCATTTAAGTTAGAGAGCTCTTCGCCCATTTAAGTTAGAGGGCTTGTAGTTAGTTTGTTGTCTTGTCTGGGAAATAGGGCCGTTTGAGTTAGAGACCCTATTTTTCTCCCTGGTTGTCAGTCTCCTTCGTGTTTCCTGTAGTTAATATTCAGTGTAGCTTTAATAGTTCAATAGTTAAAGCTTTCTTGTTGTTGTTTTTGTGGTCTTATCTTTATTATGTCCAAAGCCCCAAAAGAGAGCAAACATAAGCCTTCGGGCTTTAAAAAATGCCAAAAGTGCTCACAAAAAATGAACATCACAGATGGACATGTCATATGTGTCTATTGCCTTGGTATAATTCATCTGCAAGAAGATTGTACTTTTTGTCATTCTTTTGAAAGCAAGGGTACTTCAAGAAAGGAGAAACAAATTGATCCTTAAAGGGCTCTTAAAGCCAACGTTTGAGGAAGCTATCCATAGTTCTTCTTCCTCTTCTTCTTCCAGAAAGGAAAAATCCCAGAAGAGACAATAACCTGCAACATCGTCTCAGTTGGAGCCGCTAGTCAAGCTATCAAAAATCTCTAAGGCCACTACCTCCTCAGCTTCACAGTCCTTGGAGCCGTTGGAGGTCATACTAATTGACAAGCCTGGTTCTTCTGTTCCAAAGTCCTCAGAGCCACAAGATACCTCTTCTTGGAGCAGGTCCATGGATATTTCACCGGTTTCTCCAACACTGAGATCACCAGTTCTGCACAGGTCTCGCTCTCCATCCCTGTCTTCCAGGTCCACTAGGAGCTTATCAGATGATGACGTGGAACGGGTGGTGCGCAGACTCTTGAAGTCACCGGCACTAACTAAATTATTCTCAGCTCCAACCCATTTGGTCTTGGAGCCTACTGTACCAATTATACCCACTGTTGTTCCTCCTCCGAGCCAAGCTGGATGCTCGGAACTGGAGTGCTTGGTACCACTTACTGTGGATCCGTTGATTCCGGGACACCCTTCGGTGTTCACAGAGCTGACTTCTGCTCTGACTGTCACAGTGCCATCCAGAGAGTCTGGGAGCTGGGGTTCCCCGGACAGCTCCGGAGTGGATTCTCGGCCCCGATCTTTTTCGGTGCCGAGCCTACCCCTTGGTGCATTGACCCGGGTTAGCTCGGCTCCTACATCGGCATCGGGTCTGATCTCGCTGGTTCTGGTGCCTTCCTCTGCCTCCTTGGAGCTGAGGGAGTCTTCAGAGCCAGCGGGATCCACCTTTATGCTGATGAGGAGTGTGTTGTCTACCCATTCAGTGCCACAGAAGGATACTAGCACTTGTCACCCTTAGGCACCGGTTACTGTCTTGGCACCACCCATTCCACAGGACAGCAGAGATCCAGAGCCTCAGGATCCTCCAATGGACAAACCCCTTCTCCTCCAAGGCCTCCCCAGAATATCCTTCTAAGGAGCCACCTCGGAAGAGAACTTGCAAGAGGAAGCACGTAGACTCCCCAAATGAGTCCATCACTTCAGACACTGACCTCAATGAGTTGGAAGGGTCCCCACAGTCATCTTCTGATGATATCTCATTTGCAGATATTCTAGAGATCCTGAAGCAGAGAGGTGGCTGGCAGGCCACCACCCCTTCTAATGAGGAGTCAGTGTACCTGAACGCTTTTGGATCACAACCTTCAGCCTCCTGGGTGTCTCTGCCTTTTGATGAGCTAATGGACCTGGTTGGTTGAAAGGCATGGGAGTCATCCAACACAATGGAACCAGTCCCTCAGAGGCTAAACAAATTCTTGCCAGCTCCTTCGGGAAAGGATTTCCTCACTAAGGGAGTACCTGTAGATGCTATGGTGGTGGCAGCAGCCACCAAAAAGGAACTTTTAGAGACTTCCTCATCTGTTCATCCTCTGAATAAAGCCTCTTGAACAATGGACAGATATGGGAAGCATGTCTTTTCGTCAGCGACATTTTCACTCTGCTCGCTGAACTACCTATCCCTCTTTACAAAGTTACAAAGAGATCTCCTGAAAGAGCTAGGAGATACTCTACAAGGTACATTAGCTGTGGGGGTGAATGAGATGGTCTCCTCCCAGCTGTCCACCTTAAAATCCATCATCAATGCCTCCATGAGGCTGATATCCTATGCAGTAGATGTAGCGAGCAGGGCAGCAGGTTATGGAGTTTCCCTTAGGAGACACTCCTGGATGCACTTGTACAATTTTGCGGAGCCCTTTAAGTCTACTTTTACTAATGCCCTTTTTGATGGTTCCTCACTCTTTGGACACAAAGTAAAAGACACTCTAACCTGTTGCTAGCAGGAAGGAAAAACTCTCTCTGTCATTGGAGTACATTTTTCTGTACCTTCAAGACCTTATCCTAAAGGCCAGGAGAGTGGAAAAATGGGGTTCAAAAGATCACAGAGAGTTTTCCAAGACGCAAGGGGTGATTCCTTCCCCAGGGGCAGAGGGGAAGGCAATAATGGTAGAAGCCGCCCCAGTGGCAGAGGGGGCTCGCAGAACCAGGGTGACTGTGATTCCTTTCGTGGACGCCCTTAGCGCTCCTGAAAGGAGGCCTAACTGCTCTACTCTGGAGGCAGTCTTGGGACGTTTACTGATGTACCCAGAAGCCTTGCAAACTATCACAAGAGACAAATGGGTACTAAATATAATATCCAGAGGATACTCCTTTCCATTTTCCAATCCTGTTCCACAGACCAGAACAATCCCAGATGTTCCACCCAATCTAAAGGAGCAAGCAACTATAGATATTCAAAAGTTGCTGCACAAAAGAGTCATCCAATAAGTCCCTGCAGACCAAATAGGATTCAGAACTTACTCAAGATTCTTTTTGGTGCCAAAAAGAACAGGGTACTGGAGACCCATATTAGACCTAATTAAAAGAATCTGTCAAAAAGTCAAAGTTCTGAATGGTGACACTGCAGTCTATACTTCCCTTTTTAGGGAAAGACGATTGGATGTGCTCGATAGACCTTCAAGATGCTTACTACCACAGAAAAATGGACAGGACATCGAGAAGGTACTTATGCTTCTGGCTAGGAGCCAGTCATTACCAGTTCAGAGCTCTGCCCTTTGGTATCACTACAGCCCCCAGAGTGTTCACCAAATGCATGGCAGTAGTCACGGCTCACCTGAGGCGTCTAGGATTCCGAGTGTTTCCCTATCTAGACAACTGGCTCCTATCTGCCACCACCAAGCATCTACTCCAACAAGCCAGGGATCTAACTTTGGACATTTGCAATCAGCTGGGTATTAGTCAGCTTTCAAAAATCTGCCTTGTTGCCCTGTCAGCATATTACATTTATAGGTGCAGATCAACACACCACCTCTATGGTGGCACGTCTTCCAACAGAAAGAGTTGTAGCACTCAGACAGCAGATACTTTATCTCTTTCCCAAGACCAAAGTGAAAGCAAAGATAATTCTAAGATTACTAGGAACAATGGCTTCCACAATAACACTGGTATAATGGATAACGGAATCATGCAGGAATGACTTAAAGACGGTGGATACACTCCACTCATGTGACCAGAGGGAGACCGTTTGTTCCACAACAACCCATAGCTATGGTGACCACGGACACTTCCCAGATAGGGTGGGGGGGGCATTATCTGGGAAGAACAGTCCAAGGTACATGGCAAGAACACAAGGCTCACTTGCATATAAATGCCCTTGAGATGAGAGCAGTGCTTCTTGAGTTGCAAGCACTTCACAACTCTCTCCCTCTAGGGACAATTGCAATACATTCAGACAATGTCTGTGGTTTGGTACATAAACAAGAAGGAGGGAACCAGATCTTACCCCCTTTGTTGAGAGGCACTAAGAGTTTGGCAATGGGCAGTTTCTTCCCAGCACTTTCTAATAACAATGCACATTCCAGGGAAGCCCAACGTGATAGCAGACAAGCTGAGCAGGGCAATTTTAATGCCTCATGAGTTGTCTCTCAGTCAGAATGTAGCAGAAATGATTTTCCGAACATGGCGTCTGCCTTGCTGTGATCTTTTTGCCACTCCCATGAATGTCAAGTGCAGCAACTACTTCAACCTAATCCCCCCTCTGGGGGAGACACCAAGAGATGCACTTGCTCACGATTGGCCCTCGGGACTCCTGTATGCTTTTCCTCCATTTCCTCTCATACCCAGAGTCCTTCAGAAAACACAGAACATGGAAAGCAGGATAATTCTCATTGCTCCTTACTGGCCTTGCCAAGTTTGGTTCCCCTTCCTTTGGCCTCATCTTCAGGAGAAGCCTTGGACTCTGGACCCAGTTCCAGACCTGCTGACATATATGTCAGGGGCGCTTCATCCTTCTCTCCACACCCTGAAATTGACAGCTTGGCTGCTCCACTTCCCAACTTAGTCAGGCTTCACAATTTCACTCCTACAATTAAACATATCTTAATGTCATCTCATAAAGCTTCCACTAGAAATCTGTATTCTAGCAAATGAAAAAGATTTTCTTTTTGGGCTCAAAACAGGAACATTGAGCCTTTTTCTGCAACCATCCATTCTATTTTGGAATTTTTGGTGGAACTCTTCCAGCAAGGTTCAGCTGCAGAAACCATCAAGGTTCAACTCGCTGCAATATCTAAGTTCCACATTGGTGATTCTATCTCCAACTTAATGTCAAACAGGTTGGGTAGAGCCTTCTTGAAAGGTGCCTCCTTATTAAGACCTTCCTTTAAGGAGCCCCTTTCTCCTTAGGATTTAAATTTTGTTCTGTCTCACCTGACGTTACTACCTTTTGAGCCCCCATCATCTTCAGACCTCAATTCCTTTCCTGGAAGACCTTGTTTCTGGTGGCTATAACATCTGCTAGAAGATTATCAGAGTTGCAAGCTCTTTCTATTAAACCACCATATTTGATTTTTCATAAGGATAGGGTATCCTTGAGAACTAATCCATCTTTCTTACCCAAAGTCTCTTCTACAAATAACATAAATCAATCTATAGAGATTCCAGTGTTCTTTCCTAATCATAGCAACAAGGCAGAATACAAATTACGTCAACTAGACGTGCATAGACCACTCAGATTCTATTTGCATAGGACCAACGATTTTAGAAAATCTGACCAGTTATTCATATCCTTTTCTGATGCAAAAAAGGGTAGCTCAGTTTCAAAAACTACTCTTTCCAATTGGCTCTTTAACTGTATTACATTCATCTATACCACAAATCACAGAGATTTACCTTTCAAAGTGAAGGCTCATTCCACTAGAGCAATGGCTACGTCATTTGCCTTTCAAGCCAGAATTCCTATGGATAATATTTGTGCAGCAGCTACTTGGACCACTCCTCATACTTTTATCCTGCATTACAAAGTGGATTTGGCCTCCAGGGACAGGGCCTCCTTTGGTACCATGATGGTTAAAGGTATACTCTCATGAGCCACCCAGGGAAAAGGTGCTAGGGATGCTATCCCATCATTGTAAGAATGAAGGTGAGATAGGACAACATAACATAAAGAAGTTATGTACTCACCATAACGTTCCATGTTTGTTGTCCATCTCTTCATTCATTCTTACGAACCCTCCCTCCTTCCCCCTGCCAAAGACTCCTTGTGGACCTGGTGGATGTTTTTACTACCTTCAGGAGTTCTTTGTTTCAGTTTGTTTCTCCTTCTATTGGGTATAGTATATATATATTTGTGTGTGTGTGTATATATATATATATATATATATATATATATATATATATATATGGTTCTACCTGAGATAGTCGACACTCCAGAACACCGACAAGTGAATCGTGAGCGCCAGAAGATCGACAATGCAGAAGACCGACGCGACGGATTAAAACACCGACGCCGAGGATGCCGACATGGGAAAAGGCTGCGTAAGTATGCAGTAGTGACGGACGTTAGGGTGCGAGTAAGGTAAGTGTGGATATTGACGATCTGTGGGGATAGGGGTGGGTTAAGTGAGTTAGGGTCAGTGCGCGGGTTAGGTAAGTGTGTGGTAGTGATAGTCTTTGGGTTAGGGGCGGGTTAAGTGAGTTAGGGTTAGGGAGTGGGTTAGGTAAGTGTGCGGTAGTGATAGTATTTGGGTTAGGGGCGGGTTAAGTGAGTTAGGGTTAGGGAGTGGGTTAGGTAAGTGTGCGGTAGTGATAGTCTTTGGGTTAGGGGCGGGTTAAGTGAGTTAGGGTTAGAGGGCGGGTTAGCTGAGTATCACGATAGTGACGGACCTTAGGGTTAGGGTTTGGGTTAGGGTTGTAGATAGTTGTGTATGTGAGGTTTAGTGTGGGTTTGTAGGGATTTTGGTGTGCTTGAGTTGTGTGTGTGGTTTTTGGACAGGGGATGTGTTTTGTTTGTTGATTGTTGTTATTGTGGTGTGTGCAGTGTATGCGGTTTCGTGTTTGTGTACCGTCGGTTATTTCGTTGTCGGGCATGTGAGGTTTCGTGTTTCTGCACTGTCGATTATGTGGTGTCAGTGATTGCGTTGTCGGTGTTCTGGGGTTTTGATTATTTCAGGTAGAACCATATATCTATATATAGTTTACATTTCATTCAGTAGTAGCAGCAAACAAGATCTGAGGAATTACACTACTGCATTATGGGATACCTAATTGCTATGAGCCAGGTTTGAGACTTTCAGGTATGTATTTGGCTGAGTCGGAGCCGAGAATCAGCTCCGAACCCATCATTGTAAGAATGAACGGCGAGATGGACAACAAACATGGAACGTTATGGTGAGTACATAACTTCTTTTTTTCTGCTCCAGCAGGACTGATGTATCCAACCCCTTTGGATCTTAAATCTAGTGCCCAGATGTCTCTGCTCTTGGATCCTCATCATTCTACACTACATTGACAGCCAGCTCGAGACCCCCAAACCACCCAGCAGGGTTTCACAGTCTCTTCCAGCACTTCTCTAGAACACCCCACTGAGGAAGTCCTAGGAAGAGAAAGTGCAAGAGGAGGCACTTGGACTCTCCACAAGAGTCAGTCACTGAGGATACTGATTTCAATGAGGGTGAAGGGTCCCCACAATCGCCTCTGGAAGACATCTCATTTGGAGACATCCTTCAGATCCTGAAGCAGAGAGGTGATTGGACCTCTAACAACCCTTCATCAGAGGAATCATTATTTCTGGAGGCCTTTGGAGCTGGTTCATCTACCTCCTGGGTTACTCACTGATTCAGTCTTTTGGCAGGTGTGGAAGGAGCCTGACTCAGTTCTCAGTTAAGCCAGTCCCTAAGAGACCAGATTGGTTACTGGCTCCACCAATCGGGAAGGAATTTTGGAGTAAGTGGCTGCCCATGGATGCCATGGTCATGGCAGCGGCCACCAAGCCACTGTTCACAAGGAGCTTGCTGAACAAAGTTCTTCTGTTCATCAACTTAACAGGGAGTATAGGGTGATGGACAGGTTTGGGAAGTGTGCCTATACTTCAGCAACCTTCGTTCTTAGGACACTGAACTTTGTGGCATATTTTACTAAGTTATAAAGGGACTTGATCAAAGAACTTTCAAAATCTCTTTCATGGACCATTACTGCTGAGACCCAATCATCTGTGGCCTCCCATTTGGCTACCCTCCAATCCATTTCGAATTCATCCATGAGGCTTATTTTACATAGAGCCAAAAATGCCTCAAGGGCAGCAGATTCAGGCATATCCATTAGGAGGCATGTCTGGATGTGCTTATGTGATTTTTTTGAGCCTTTTAAGTCCTTGTTCATCAGTGCTCCCTTTAATACAGTTCATTGTTTGGGCTAAAAGTGAAGGACACATTATCCAGGTGTGTGAAGGGTGGAAAGACCATCTTTGTAGTGGGCATATTTTCGACTCATCAACAATCCTTTTCTGGGAATCAATGAGGTGGGCAGAAAATCTGGTTCAGGAAGTCCCAGGGTCCTTTTCAGGACACAACTGGAGAAGGTTACCCTAGGGGCAGAGGGGGGAACTCTAATGGACGATGATGCCCCTGTGGCAGAGGAGGCCCGCAAAACCAGGGGTCCAGAGATTCTTTCTCTGACAGACCATTCCAGTGGTCCTAAAAGGAGGCCCAATTGTCCACCTCTGGAGGCAATTGGGGGTCAACTACTCCTGCACCAGAGAGCCTGGCTAGATACAACCAAAGACACTTGGGTACAGACGATTATTTCCGACCACCTCCATCTGTATGCAGAATTCCTGCTGTTCCACTCAGTCAGAGAAAGCAGCAGCACTACTAATACAAAAAACTGCTTAAAAATAGAGTCATCCAAGAGGTCCCTCCAGACCAGTCAGAATCCAGAACTTACTCAAGATTCTGTTTAGTGCCAAAGAAAACAGGGGACTGAAGACCAATTTTGGATCTCAGCATTTTGAACAATTAATTTCAACTTACAAAGTTTTGGATGCTCATGGTTGAGCCCATTCTACCCTTCCTAGGCAAAGATGACAGGATGTTCTAGATAGACCATCAGGATGAACAGACAATCCAGAAAGTATTTATGCTTCCGGCTATGAGCCAGTCACTACCAGTTCAGAGCACTGCCCTTTGGTCTCACCACAACTCCTAGTGTGTTTACCAAATGCATGGTAGTGGTGATAGCTCACTTGAGACTGCAGGAATTCTGTGTGTTTCCATATCTAGACAGCCGGCTCAGTACCTCCCCGACCTGACATCTACTAACAAGGGAAAGGGATCAGGTACTTCAGATTTGTTCTCATCTGGGGATAATCATAAATTACATGTCTCAGCTGCAACCAACTCAGTCCTTAGAATTCATGGGAGCAGTCTTCAACACACCAATGACAGCTCCATTTCCTCTCTCAAGAGTACAGACCATCAGATTCCAGGTCAGGAGAATAATTTGTAGTACCATAATTTCAGCCCAGTTGATCCTTCAAGCCTTGGGGTCAATGTCAGCTGCCATAATTTTAGTTCCTCTAGCAATATTTCATATGAGAATTCTTCAGTGGATGCTAGCAACACTACGGTCAATTCTTTACCAGGGCATGTAAACACAAATAAGAATCACTAAGGCATGCAAGAGATACCTGTAGTGGTGGATTCACTCGGATCAAGTTCTGCAAATCCGTCCTTTCATTCTCCCTCAATCCAAGGCCAGAGTGACCATGGAGGCTTCCCAGATTAAGGGAGAGGGGGCACTTTCTGGAGAGAACAGTCCAAGGTACTTGGTCTCTTGAAAAGGCCAACTTGCATATCAATGTCCTAGAGATGAGAGCAGTGCTCTTACCATTGCAAGCCTTCCAGGACACGCTTCCTCTCGGAACAATTGTGATTCAAACAGACAATATGTCAGTAGTTTTACATCAACAAACAAGGAAGGACCAGATCTTACCCCTGGCAATAGGTGATCTTATCCAACCGCTCTCTCACAGCAATGCACATTCTGTGGAAATCCAGCATGGTAGCAGACAAATTAAGCAGGTCCATTCTTCTGCCTCATGAGTGGTCTCTCAATATGAAAGTGGCAGAAATGATTTTCCGACAATGGGACCAGCCTTGCTGTGATCTATTTGCTTTTCCTCTAAACAACAAATGCAGCAGTTACTTTGCCCTAATCCCCACTCAGGGGGAAATCACAGAGAGATGCTCTACTTCATGATTGGTCCCTCAGTTTACTTTATGCTTACCCACCAATTCCCCTAATTCCAACATTTTTACAGAAAGCTGCCAAGTTGAAGATCAGAGTAATCTTCATTGCACCTTACTGGCCTCATCAGATTTGGTTCCCCTTCCTATGATCTCATCTACTTTGCCAACCTTGGATTCTGGATCCAGTTCCAGACCTCTTGTTGCATCCGACAGATATGGTTCATACGGATATCTTAAACCTCAAGCTAATATAGTAATTTCTTCAATTCCATTAATAACCAGACAACTGATGCTCTCTTCCCTTATCTGTCATATCCATTTACCTTCCCATAAACCATCAACAAGAAAGTTTTATACAACTAAGTGGAAAAGATTTGTTTACTGGGCACAACAAAAACATATTGATCCTTTTTCAGCTCTGCTACGTAACATACATGAATTTTTGGCATTAATCTTTAATAAAAGGGTGAACTGTTCTACCATTAAAGTTCAATTAGCAGCAATATCTAATTTTCATTCTGGATTTGACAGTTCTTCTGTGGCCTGTTCTAAACTTTGTAAAGCATTCTAGAGAGGCACTCTTCTATTGAGACCCCATATAAAGATCCTACTCCACCATGGGATAAGAACTTGATACTGCAAGCCTTAATTCATTCTCCCCTTTGAACCAGCAGCTAAATGTGATCTTAAGTTCCTGACCTGGAAAACTGTCTTTCTAGTGACCATTACCTCTGACAGAAGAATTTCAGAACTTCAAGCATTGTCATCGAAACTTCCCTACTTGATCTTTCATAAGGATAGAGTTACATTATGTACCAGTGCATCTTTCCTTCTTAAGGTAGTGTCAGAATCCAGTATCAAACAATTT
This sequence comes from Protopterus annectens, assembly GCF_019279795.1. Lineage (NCBI taxonomy): Eukaryota > Metazoa > Chordata > Ceratodontiformes > Protopteridae > Protopterus > Protopterus annectens. The sequence goes on from NC_056728.1 coordinate 176,852,866, forward strand.
ATTAATTTGCCAGTATTGTTTCCAAAATATGCAAATAAATGTGAATATATGTTGCATTTATTGGATGTTCACAGACAATTATGTTTTTGCTTACATAGAACAAAAGAAATCAGGAAGACAGATCAGTTGTTTGTCTCCTTTGCAGATCTGAAATTGGCCAAACCAGTAACAAAAGTAACTTTATCCAGATGGCTGATAGATTGTATTTCTTTTATCTAAAATAAGTTGGTTCTAACCTTACCTAAACCTGTAAGACCCCATTCAACTAGGACCATGTCAACTTCTTCAGTGTTTCTATCCAGGGCATCCATGGATGACATATGTACAGCTGCAACCTGGGCCAATCCTCATACCTTTATCACTCATTACAAACTGGATGTGGTCTTGAGGGGTAGAGCAGCCTTTGGTTCAAATGTGCTCAGGAATATCCTTCCTTTGAGTCCACCCAGTATTTTAGGTAGCTGGGGACTCTGTCTCAACAGTTGAGGATAGAATGAAAATTGACAACATCAGATAAAGTTATGTGCTCGCCATAACGTTCAGTCTGTGTTGTCCATTTTCATTCTTCCTCAACTTCCTGCCCACCAACTCCCAACCCTTTTCACAGCAGTCTTCTAGAAGAATGAGATATTGTAAGGGCACCACTCTCCTTTATGTTGAGCTCCAGATATAGATCCTTCTGTAGGACTGATACAAATTTATATGTCCTTATGCATGCACATTGGCAGATATCACTTTATGTAAATCAGCAAACAAAATCTGAGGTAGGTTAGGGCTTGGTGAATTATAGGTAGTGTAGAAGCTCAAGAGTTTTTAGTTACCACAAGCTTTAGTAACGTCTGAGTTGGATCTGAAGTTCGGATCCAAACCCAACAGTTGAGGAAGAATGAAAATGGACAACACAGATGGAACATTATGGTGAGTACATAACTTCTTTTTTTTGCCCTGTCTCAAAACATCAGCTTTGTGCTCTGCTGAAGAAGAAGGGGTTATGCATTTCTGACTGACCACTGACATGAAGTCTCTCTAGTAATAATGTATAGTTTGGTGTGCTGCTGCTATTATAAATGCTGTAGAAGATGGCAAGCTGAAGCACCTGCCAAGCATTTAACTATGACATACACAAGAGCAGGAGGGTTTAAATGTCATTGTTAAGTGGGAGTACATGCTCCATCTTGGAAACAGGTTTTAAATAAAACCAGTTCCACACTGAGTGTACACACAGTTTTGCTTTAATGCCCATCTACAAAGGTCTGACTCAGTATCCAGTATTCTGAATCCATGATTTGGACACATGTAGTGGGCAGAGTACTTTCTCAGTCTGCATACCAGTCTGTGTACACTTCTGCTTATCAGCCAACTGGCAAATAGCCTGAATTTTAAATAATTCTGAACATATCAAGGCTGAACCATCACACAACCTTCACATCAGTCTATACACAACTAGCCTGAGCCCTAATCCAGTCTACACATCAGTCTGTGCACACCTTGGTTTGATTCCAGTTTCTGTGAATTAAGATGAATAGACGTGGCTTAAACATAAATGGAAGTGCATTGGCCTTTGATACGTTTAACTTAGGTTTGATGAGCATTACACTTTGTATTGAGCAGAGATCTCTTATGAAAAAAACAGCATTCCTGTCTAAGGAGATCTCATTTACAATCAGTTTCCAAGGGGTGGTTTAAAATGTGTATTCCATCCTGTCTGGATGAATGTGAATTACCAGTCTGATTCTTCACATCTAAGCTTGCAACTCTGAGATTAGCTTCCTCCATCAAAATAAATTCATAGAATGTTTGTAGGTTTCATCTTGAGGTCACTTGTTGACATTGGTATAAGTTTAAGTTACCTGGTTATGATGAATTCATGTCCCTAGTTTTCAGGAAGCTACATGTTATATACATTTAGGATTCATGCCCGAATCTTCTGGTTGCTGGCGTCTTGATGCGCTGGACCAATTATCTATCATATAATCACTTCTTTAATCAATGTAACCTTTTCATGAAATGTAACAGAGGCCTTGGTGATTCCAGTTTTTAAGAAGTATACTTTTCATTTAGATGAGCTTAATAAATACTGTCCTATCTCAAACTCACTGTTTACAGGTAAAAGTTATTGACAATGTTGTGTATGATGAGCTTGATTCCACCTTTGATGAATGTGGAATTCACAATTCATTCCAGTACAGATTCTTAACCAGACACAGAACTGAAACGACCTGTTTATGATCTTCTGTGGCAACAATGATATTCTGTTTTGGACCTCTTTGATCTTCCCTCAGCTTATAACATGAATGACCATGATATCTTGATGGAATATCCTCAGACATACTGTGGGATCTCTGAAACTGTGTTGGTTTGATTTGTGTCCAACATTTCAGTTCAAATTCAGAGGGTAGTATCTGTGGATAATTTATTATGTCTCCGTCCACTCAGTTGTGGAGTACTACAAGGCTCCATTTTGGATCCACTCTTATTCTTCATGTATATGCACTGTTATTCCTCTTGTTAGGGGAGCTCATTCAAAAGTGGCATCTTTGCTGTCACTGGTAATCAGATAATACACAACTGTACCTCTCTGTGCTACTCGACATAAAACTTTCTTAAAACTGTAACACAAGATATTTCAGCAATATCTCACTGAATATAATAAGATAGTCCATATAAAGGTAGACGTAGCTATCACTCTTTTATTCTCTCTGTGTGTCTCTGGCTCTCTCTTTTGTGACATCTTGTCTGTTGTGAGTGGGTATTTGCGAGTATGCTTTTAAAAATATATGAATGAAACTTAAAATTCTCCCAGCTCTTCTGTATGGAAATTAATTGTATTGTCTATCTAACTGGAGTTAATATAAAAGGATGGTGCTTGTTAAAGCAAATCAGAATCTAAGCCCTGCAGTAAAAGGTTCAATATAAGATAATGTAGGGGCTTTGCCTGAAGGTGCAAGATTTGTGAGCTTTGGCGCCCTAGTCAGTAACTGTTGTGGATATGCCTTGAGACCAACTCAGGTGAAGATATTTTGTTGGCTGCTGTAAGGAAGACCTGGCAGGGCCTACAGCTGTGATTAAAAAGGAACAGCCTGTGGGTGGAGAGGATTTTTTTTGCCCTGCTGTTGACATGGACTGTAAAACATTATAAAAAGCCACTGCTTACATTGTGTGAATATTACTAAATGGGCTGTTTTACATTTTCTTCTCCTTTTGTTGGACAATTAACCTATATTTTAATTAACTTGCGCCTCCAGTGTGTTTCAAGTCTTACACTATTTGCAGAGGTAGTTTAACTAAGAACCTGCCAGTGTATAGTACCTTGCAATGCCAGTGCACTGCACTTTGCAAAGTCTCTGTTTCCTAGTGCATCATCTGCTTGGCCTAATATTTCCCTGTGGAGTTAACATTTCCATGAGCAGTTAAAACCAGTGATGTTTCTGTTACTATTTCTTGTGCTTGCTGATAATACTTTTATAACCTGGTATTTCCTAGCATGCTTCCTTTGGAACACAGCCATGGAGGAACTTCTGAAAATGCAGATGAAATCTAAGATGGATACTGAACAAAAGCTGATGTGAATGCAATAGCAGTTGGATGGTTTGTCTAAAGTAATAGCTTTCCCCAGAAATGTGGTTACCATAAAAAAGTTGAGGAGAGAGTATGACCTTGAATCCTATCCAGTAGTTTTTGAATGATGTCACACAAGAAAACTAGTACAAGTCACAGTGGACAAAAATCCTGCCATCCCAGCTGGCAGGAGTGGCATTAAAACATATATGGATATAGAGGGGACTGATTGCACAAACTGAAAAACATAAGAAAGAAGTCTTCACTAGGGCTGGTCTAACTTCTGAACTGCAAATGTAAAATTTTATAACTGAACTGTTAATGTTGACAAACTTTTAAAAGCTCAAATGCCTGATTTAAAACATATTTTAAAGCTGTGGTTAGAACATGGTAGATAACAGTAAAATGAAAATGTTAGAAATGTTAGCAGTGGACAGATTTTTTTTAAAAAAGTGTTGCCTATTGCTATGAAAAATTGGGTGCTGCAATGTGGTCACAAGAGCTCTGATTAGCTACACTTTAGTAGAATGTTTATTACTTAATCACACATTGTTTAAAACTGAATTGTCTTCTGAATCCAAAGTTCCACGGTTAGCAAATAATGGATTAACTTTCTCCAGATGTGGGGGAAAGAACTCGCATAGTTACATTCTATTCCACTATTACAGAAGGGAATGTTAGCAGTAGAACTTTGAAAATTGATACGCATGTCAGAAATGAATTTGTTCCTATACAAAGTGATAAAACCACAGGTAGAATAGCTGATACAGCATGCTGTCAGTGCCTTACAACCAAGTGAAACACATTGGGCCGGATTCACGATGGCTTGCACGGAGTCTACGAGTAGAGTAAGACTCCATGCAGCCATCATGTCCGACAAGCGATCCAGGAACAGCCTGTAGGGGCATGTAAGAGAGCTCCTAAAATGTCTCCTACACGGACAGGGCTGGGATATGCAAATTACCTCACTTGCAGCCGAAGGGCATGCAAATGAGGTAAATTTGCAATCCAAGAAGCACAAACCTGTCCGAGTAGGAGACGTGTTAGCTGCAGAAATGTACTCAGTTGACAACTGAGTACTGTTCTGCAAATAGCACAATGGAGCCTTGTCAGCTCCAAATAAAGGTTGCATATGGTTGAGGAAGCATGCCAATGGCCAAATATACGGCCATTGGAAAGTTTCCCAGATGCAAAATTAAAATAAAAATATTTTTTTTTCGGCGATTTCCGATGTTTAAGCGTAGTGCAGCGCCGCGCAAACGGGGTGCGCTATAAAAATCATAAAATAAGACAATAAAAACCACAAACGTGGAATTTATGAAAATTGTTACATGACAATATAAGGGAATAGCAGGCTGAAGACAACATGGCCACCGAGTAGGGGTTGCTAAGGGGAGAAGACCAGTCTAAGACATGTAACCAAGCATTAGTAGGCAATCCTATGTAAATGAGTGTTAGGATAGTGAATCGCACTTTTACATAGCAAATGAGCACAGTCAGTGGAGTGTAGGAATAGGATATGGGGAGGAACAGAGTAGGAGATAGGTGACATCACAAGGGGGGTGTGTATGAAAGTAGTGAAGCTCATTGGAGCACAGTGGCATGTGTTAACTGTCAGTTAGACATCATGGAAAGAGGTGTGTCAACAGGTAGGCCAGGGAAAGCCAAGAAATGGAAGGTGTATACTGTGGATAACACCAAAGTTTCTTGTTGAGCGGGTATGCACGTGTCTGTGCGCCTGTAAACTCGAGTAAGACAGAGTGCGCGCATGGAAGCGTGAGTGCGCGCGTTTAAGCTGGAGTAAGCATGTATAAGGCTGTTGGAAGACCTGTAAGCATGTCTGCGCTGGTGTGCGCGCGTTTTAACCTGAATAAGCAAGTTTTAGTCCATCTAAGCATGTGTGCGTGCGTGTGAGCTGCTGTGAGTGTGTTTCCGCTTGTATGAGCGTCGCTCCCCCGAGGAAACAGAAAGGAAAAAGGAAGCACAACAAATAGTAGGAAGCTACCAGGGAATACTAGTAGAGCTAGCAGGTGCAAACAATCAGAATCAGGCAATTACACTGGCAGAACACTAGCCCAGCCCAGCACTTAAAACTCTGCAAACAACAGTGCAGTTTGTTTCTCTCAAGAGACACTGCAACACTGGAGTAAGCTACTACAAGTGAAAACTGAAAAAGCTACACTCAGACAAAAAATGTTGGGGGCTGCCATTGCTGTTATAAGGCGACATATGCAACATGCGGAGGGTGGTGACAATGCAAATGCTGCCGGACAACCCACAGTGAGGAGACGGAGAAGATTGTACAGGCCCAGGGTCACCTACCAGGGGTTACATGAGCTAGAGATAGTGGAGTGCTATAGAGTGGACAGAATACTAGCAACAGGTACCTTTCAGAGACCAACTGATGATATGATGGGGATATCACAGGCATCAGCATCCAGGATACTGCACCAGTTCCTGGATGCCATGTCAGCACATGTCGGTGATCATGTATATTTCCCCAATTCAATGAGGTATTGGCCATCAATATGCGTCTCTTCCAGCAAATAGCAGAATACCCTGAAGTAGTGGGTGCAATAGACTGCATGAATATACGCATCAAAGCACCAGCCAGTGAGCGGGGTAGGGCCTACATTAACTGCAAGGGCTTCCCCTCCATCAACTGCCAGGTCATGTGTGATGCCCAGGGCATAATAATGAATGTGTGTGCTGGCTGCCCTGGAAGCTACCATGATTCCCATATCTGGCATCTGACGCAGCTGTACCAGACATTTGCCAATGGGGACATCCCACATGGTCACTTAGTGGGGGATGCTGGCTATGCACTGGTGCCATGGCTGATGACACCCATCAGAAACGCACACACCTGAACAGGAACGCCATAATGAGGCACACGCACAAACACGAAATGTAATCAAGCGTGTGTTTGGGTTGCTCAAGTCACGGTTCCGGTGCCTGGGCACATCTGGTGGAGCCTTGCAATACTCACCAACTACATGTACCCAAATTGTCATGGTATGTGCTATGCTACATAATATGATTCTGCAAAACAGCTGCAGCAGGACCAGCATAGGCCTGGGCCAAACAGCCCCCCACCAGTGCCAAGGCCATCACAGGCAGAGCGTGACTCGGAGGAAGAACAACCTGAGCCTGCCCCAGTAGGCAGAAAGAGGTGTGCCCAGTATGTCTTGGCCTTGGCAAAGAGGCAACGCATAGCACATACACTGGCTCAGTAGGAACCCTGGAAATGATACCTCTCTCTGACTCGCACATATAGTAAAAGGGATGCCTAACTTGACACTACCTGTTTCCAAACATGTATAGGGAGTGCAGTATGTGCATCTGACATAGGCAACCCTACAGCACCACCTGAGGCATGATTGCCATGTGTTAAGCAATGTAAGGTAGTGCTAAACAGCATTTACCACCATGTAGTATATGCAAACTTGATGACCTTGAGTATCATCCTACCCTCACCAAACATGAGGCCACAATATGAAGACAAGATGATCAATTACAACAATTGGCTTAAGTATTGGTGTCAGTGAAAGGGGATACAATGCCTGTCAGCCTGGGATGACATGCTCACCAAGACATGCTGCTTCGCTAGAGATGGATTTCACCTATCACCTGTGGCCTTTTGGATATTGCCAAAGGCTCTTGTCACCCCCATAGTGCCTTTTTTAGGTAAGGCTCAAAACACAAACCCACCTCCATAGGTATCACAAGGGATAAGAAACTATAAGTAATGCTACTCAATGCCAGAAGTCTAAACTGCAAGATGCATGCACTCTAAACTCTCCTCAGCATGGAGAATGTTGATATCTGTGCAGTAACAGAAACCTGGTTCAAGGCTCCCAAGAGCACCCTAGCATTAACAGGTTATACCTCATACCATGCTTTACAGCTGCAAAATATGGAACAAACTACAAAAGGAGGATGAGTATCAAAATGTTTCAAAGATACCCACACCCCCATGTTGGTGGCACAGCATGAAGCATCGGAGACTATCCATGTGCAACTAACAGTGGCTAAAACCGCCTTCCAGTTCATAGCCTGCTACAGACCACCCTCCTAAACCCAGGAACCACACTTGGCTGACTGGAGAACACATGAAAATATGAAGGTCTCTCCAAGCACCATTATATTGGGCGACTTCAACTACCCAAACATAGACTGGGAGCATTACCCTAGCCCCTGTACCTGTGGAAAATATGGCCCAGACCTCATAACCCTTTATACACGCATTCTATGAACACCTTCAGGAATGCATGGATCATGCAATCCCAAATAAAACCAAGACCCAATCCTCCAAAGCCAGGCATCCTGTCCGGTGGACCCCAGCCATAAACAAACCATACAATACAAGGAGGACGCTACTATATGATAGATCAAAATCCCAAAAAGGGAAGGCATCTCTGATCAGTATTATTGAAAAACTACGGCCACACATAAGATCGTCTAAGGCCATCTTTGAGATAAAAATTGTACAGGACACCAAGGATAATCACAAGGCATTCTTTACTTATGGTAGGAACCTGTGTGGGAATCTCCAGATATGCTCAGAAGTAGTCCAAAATGACAAACAATACACCAAACCCACAGACATTGCCAACATCTGAGCTGACAGGTTCAGTGCAAACTTCTCCCCCCCCACCAAAAGGGCAAATATCTATCCCAGCAGAGTGCTGGCCCCCTGACATCGCAGATGCTCAGGTAACAGCCAGCCTCTCCAAAGCAAAACACACAGCATCAATGGGACCAGATGGTGTCCTGGGCTGTGTCCAACATGAACCCCAAGAAGAATTGAACGCAAACATAAAACCACTGTTCAATCTCAGCCTTACCACAGGATATGTACCCAAAGAGCAATGTACAGCAACAGTGGTCCCTCTCCACAAAGGTGGTGCCTCAATGGATACTGCAAACTATCACCCCAGAAGCCTGACTAGCTTGGTCTGCAAAGCTATGGAAAGATCATCATGGACCTCAGAAATAAACATATTGGGGACCTACAGACACTGGATCCTACCCAGTTTGGCTTTGTTAAGGGCAGATCCTGCCTCTTAAACCTGGTTGAGTCATTTGAAACAGTCACCAAGGCCATTGATGAGGGGAAGATGGGCCACACAGCCTTCCTGGACCTCGCAAAAGCCTTCCATACAGTACCCCACTTGGTCATCATAGATAAAATCACCAGTTTCAGTATAAACCCCTATGTCACTAGATGGGTTGCAAACTGGCTCAAGGACAGAACCCACATGGTCAGAAATGCTGGAGCCATGTCAGACCCCAAACCAGCTACAAGTGGCATCCCACAAGGCTCAGTCCTGGGACCTCCCTTGTTTGGTATATATTTCTCAGAGGTACAGGCCAATACAGAAGGACTGTTGGTGAACAAGTTTGCAGATGACTGCAAACTGGGCGCCATAATCGACCCTCCAGCTGACACAAGCACCCTACAAAAGGGCCTCATAGAAACAGACAACTGGTGCCAGAGCCATGTCCTCAAGCTAAACGCAAAACAGTGTATAGTCCACCCCTTTGTTAAAAACTAAGTGCCCACAAATTACCACATAGGTGGTAACCCATTAAGTATGGAAGAAGTGATACGGACGGGACCTGGGGACCCAAGCTGATAGCAATCTCTCATTCGATAACCACGTGGCCAAAGTGTTTAGAAAAACATTTCATATAGCCCACTTAATCATGAAGGTATTCACATCTACATCAGGGGAGGTCATCGTGCCTCTTAACTAATCCTTCATCAGGCCCATAATTGAGTACAATGCCCCTTGTGGGATGTACCTTACCAGACACCTGCAGCAGCTGGAAAGACCACAAAAGTACCTCACCAGGAGGATCAAAGGGTTCAAACACATGCCATTCGCTGCCCGGTTAAAGAAACTGCAGCTCCACTCAGTGGCATACCGCCTGCCCAGAGGCAATCTGTGTCTGATGTATAAAGCCATGTCCAACCTGGAATCAATGGACATGCTGCACCTTGGAAACTCAGAATCCCATCAAGCTACGCACTCGAGACCTGAACCTCAGGACTGAAATAAATAGGACATGCTGGAGTGACAGATTCATAACCCAGAGGCTCCCCCCACTCTTGAGTAAACCCCCACTCCAGGTTAGCCAGAGTCCCTCATTGACTCTCTTCAAGAGGAATCTTGATGAGTGGATGGGAAATTGTAGGTTTACCCTGGGTATCACTTCTATGTCACTGTTAGACAGAGGCACAGTATACTAACCTTGAAAAATGTCATGGCAAACTCCACTTAAATTGTGTGTTGAAAGCCAAACACACTCTGGCTAGGATTATAAATGCCCTAGGGCAGATAGCCTAGTATGAACCTATGAACAGAATCACACACACCAACTAGTACAACTGTGGTCAATGTGGAGTAATGTTTGGCAATGTCCACCCAAGTTGGTGAATACACAGCAATGTCGGACACGCCTGGTTTAAGTAGGCCATAGCTGAATAAAATGCAACATGCTCATAGTTGCCCAACTGGCCCTTAACCAGTCTGGTCTGCTCAGTATGAACATTTAAAGCAGTGATGGGACTCAAACCCATGATACTGTGCACCATAGTGAAAGTACTGAACCACTACACCATGACAGTACTGCAGTGTTCAGCCAGTATGAGAGAATGTTGCCAAGTCTTTGCAAACTTTCACATGGAAACCCTGCAGGAACAGCATAATCCCTGTTGAGTTATGACACAAAGGAGTCTGGCAGTAAGAACACAACATGACTTCCAAGACACACAGTATAAATGTCAATTTTGGTCATATTCACACACAACCAGAAATGTAATGGACTCCAGATCACAACATATGGAAAGGTCACACTGGGCATGCTCACACACTTGGATAAATGAGACATATGTCAGGCAACAAACCATGGAAAGCCTGAACTGGGCATGCTCACACACTTAGGCCATGTTTGAGTATAGCAGTCAGTCACACATATCTGGCAGTTGTATGTGTTAAGCCAGGAACCTCCCATAATCCAGCAATCCGCCCTGTGCACACAGTTAAATGACAACAGACACATATATTATTTATTTATTTATTTATTTTACATTTGTTAACCGGGCTAGTCCAGCTGGATACATGTCCATTTTCAGTGGAGGCCCGAGGAGAAAAGCTCCGCTACAGTACTAAATAAACATATAAAGAAAAAACTAAAATATTTTCAAAATATACAGAAATAAACTAAAGTAAAATGAAACATAAAAATTACCAAGGTATGATAGAATAAACATACAAGTTGAAACTACTGCAATTATGTATGGTATATAACTACATTTCTAGCATGGACAGAGATTAAGTTAACGTTACATACACAGTTGCAATATAAGGAAGGTTGAAGAATAAGTTCTTTTTGCGAATGGAAAAAGAGCAGTCAAGCTAGGAGAGGAGGTCTAATTTGCTAAAGTGAGGGAGTAAGAAGAAATGGGTATAGAGGGAAAAGATAGTATGGGAATAAAGGAAAGGAAAAGAAAATAAGGGTTAGTCAGGGTTATGGCAAGAGCATAGCCAGTGGTTGGAAAGGAAGAGTTTTAGGTTAGTTTTGAATAGTGGGAGAGATGTAAGGGAAGTAAGGTCATTTGATAGTAGGTTCCATATTTTACCCACTGAGTTGGAAAATAAGGTGTCACCTGCTAAGTTATTAGATAAAGAAGTATGAATCAATATTTTGTTGGATGAGCGTAGGCTCCTCAGATTGTTATAAGGCTTTATGAGGGTGGAGAGCATAGGAGTGTTTTCAGGGTGGTAAAGGGCTTTGTGGACAATAGTAAGTTGGTTAAATGTTATTAGTTGAGGTAGCTCTAGCCACCCTAGGTTTTTTAGGTTTAGACAGTGGTGAGTCCTATATGGAGAGTTTTGGGCAAATCTGGCAATATTGTTATAGGCTGTAGATAGTTTGTTGAGATTATATTTGGAGAGATTAGTATAAATGGGGGAGGCATATAATAGGGTAGATATTAAGTGGGTTCTAGCTATAGTAGTTCTGACTTCAAGAGTTAGGAAAGATTTGATTCTGTAGAGAGAACCTAGTTTTCTGTTAGTAGATTTAATTGTAGCGTTTATGTGGTTATCAAATTTTAGTTGATTGTCAGTTGTAATACCTAAGAGTTTGGTGGTAGGTTCTGGACTGATAAGGGTACCATTATTGGATGTAAGTATGAAGTTAAGGGAGGGAGACAAATGAGTGGGTGTAAAAAGCAGGAGTTTGGTTTTCTTAGGGCTGAGGAGGAGACAATGGTTAGAGAACCAATGCTCAATAGTTGTGAAGGTCTTTTGTGTAATAGAGTGAAGTTCAGATAGTGTTGAGGCAGAGCAGATAATGGTGGTGTCATCTGCATATTGAATGCAAGTTGATAGAGGGGTGGCTAGATGGAGGTCGTTAATAAAAATGGAGAACAGTAGAGGACCTAGAATAGACCTCTGTGGAACCCCTATAGAGGTGGGGAGGAGGTCAGAGAGATGGTTATGCCAGAGAACAGCCTGTTTTCGGTTATCAAGGTAGGATGTGAACCAGTTTATGGCAGGCTTGTCAAGAGAGAGAGATTTTAAATGATGGAGGAGCAGTTGATGATTGACCATGTCAAATGCTTTGGACAGGTCTACAAAGAATGCTGAAGAAAGAATATTTTTATTGCGGTTGATGTTGATAGAGTCAATGAAGGATAGTAAGGCTGTGGAAGTACTATGGAATGGCCGAAAGCCATGTTGACAGTTGGCTAGGAGGTTATGGTGTAATAAGTGGTTTAGTAGCTGCTTGTGGATACATTTCTCCATTATTTTTGCAAGAGGGGATAGTAATGCTATGAGGCGGAAGTTGGAATATTCCAAAGAGTCACCACCTTTAAAGAGAGGGATAATATGTGAGATTTTCCAGATAGATGGAACTACACCTTCTTCTAAGGTCCTATTAATAAGTATGGAGATGGGGTAGGCAATGGCTTTTGCACCTAGTTGGAGGTATTCAGCTGGTAGGTTGTCAGCTGAGGGGGTGGAAGGTTTTAGTTTCTGAAGCAAGGATGAGATATAAGAGGTGGGTATAGGTTTGAGGTGGAATGGGGGTGGAGTGGGGCTGGGGGTAGGGAGTTTGGAGATATCAGGGCATTGTTGGTTTGCTAGTTTAAGTATAGCTGAGGTGAAGAAAGTGTTAAAGGCATTGGCAGTTTGTAATGGGCAGTCAGGGGTAGAGCCTAGTGGATTTGGTGTGGCCACTTTGCCAGGGGAGATTAGCATATTAATAGCAGTCCAAAATTTTTGAGGTTGATGAAGGGATGATTGTTGTAGCTGAGTGTAAAAGTTCTTTTTGTCTTGCAGGATAGCTTTTTTTGTGATGTTTCTTTTTTGTCTAAAAGCTAGCTGATCAGTTGTGTTTTTAGTGGTTTGCCATTTAGCCCAGTTTTATTTCTGCTAAGGATAAGTTTCCTAGTATTGTTTGAGAGCCATTGGGCTGACTTAGATTTGATTCTTATTGTACGCATTGGGGCATGATGTTCAAGTATAGTTAGAAAAGTATTATTGAAGTAACTAACAGCATCATCTATAGGGAGAGACTTAAGAGGTGACCAGTTAATTTTCATAAGTTCATTTTGAAAGAGATTGGGGTCGAACAATTTTTTGCAACGAGATGTTCTGACTAAGCTAGGGATGGTAAGATTAGTTTTATGCCTGATAATGTATGTTAGTGAGTGGTCACTAAGGTCATCGGGGAGAGTTCCTGTTGTATACATTTGATGTGGTCTATTTGTTAGTATCCAGTCAAGTAAGCTTTCCTTATTATTAGGTTTGTTTATTCTTGTAGGGGAGTTAATGGTTTGAGAGAAGCCATATAGGTTTAAGAAGGTGGAAGGATTGGAACCCTGTCATAATCAAACATGTTACGCAGATACACAAGTTGTTCATAGAAACTGGGAAAGCTACGGCAATAAAGACCTGCAAACAGTAGCAGCAACAAATATTGTGCATCCCGAGCATAAACATAGGTGCAGAGGTCAATACTAGGCTGTCTGCCCTAGGGAATTCATAAGCCTAGGCAGAGTGTATTTGGCGACCACCTCCCCAGTAGAGTAGCCTACTGTGCCTCTGTAAAGTAGGTCACAGAAGGCATCCTTTAAGGCTAGTTTGCTGTGCCTCTGTCAAGCAGGGACACAGTGGAGATCCCAGGGGTAAAATTGCAATTTCCCATCCATGCGGCTGTATTTCACTGGAAGAGGGTTGGCGAGGGGCTACGTCTAACTTTAATTGGGATTCAATTCCAGAGTGAGGGGAGCCTCTGGGTAATGAATCTGTCCCTGCAGCATGTCCTATTTATTTTTGTGCTGAGGTTTAAGTCCCTGGAGTGTGTAGCTCTAAGGGTCTTAGATGTTATGAGGTGGAGCATGTCCATTACTTCTGGGTTTGAAATGGCTGCATACGTCAGGCATAGATCACCTCTGAGTAGGCGTTAAGCAACTGAGTAGAGCTGGAGATCCTTTAGTTGAGCTGCATAGGACATCTGTGTGTAGCCCATGATCCTCTTGGGAGGTACTGTTGTGTTCACTGTAGTTGCCGCAGGTGTTGGGTAAGGTACACCCCAAAAGGGGCATTGTAGTCAAACATGGGCCTGATGAGTGACTAGTAGAGGGCCACAATGACCTCCCATGATCTACATGCAAACACCCATGTGATAAGGAGGGCTATATAAAGGTCTTTGCAATGACTCTGTCAATGTGATTAGCAAAGGAGAGGTTATGATCTATGTGGGTCTGTGGGATATTGCTCTGTTATGTAGTAGCTTCCTCCTTCTGTTGTACAGCTTATATATGGCTGGGGTCAACCAGACAGGTCTCCTGTTTTGGAGGAGTCATGGTTTTATTTGGGATAGCATGATCAATGCATACCTGCAGGTGCTCATACAATGCGTTTGTAAAGGATTCTGCAGATTGGGCTGCATTATCCTCCAGCATGGGGCCTTTGAAGTATTCCACCCCAGTCTTCACAAGTGCAAAGTCTGCTTTTGAGAAATTCTTTACAGTGATTTCCTTGGCTGGGGGTGGGGACGGGATATGGCTGTCCAGGGAAAGTTGTTTATGGTCTGATCTTAACAATGATGGTTCTACCTCTGGTGTGGAACATAGAGTCCCCATGTTGGTGATGATCAGGTCCAATATGTATTCCCCCTTATGGGTGTGGTGACTGGTTGTGCCATAGCACATGGATTCGCAAATTGTAGTGGCTGTAGGGTGATGTTGTTGATGGCCTGAGTAGTATCCCCAGTCAATATTTGTGTACCTGAAGTCAACCACTATAATGGTGTGTGTGAATACCTGCATATCCTACACTGTTCCCAGGAAAGCCAAGTGTGGTTACTGGGTATGGGGGGGTGGTCTGAACTACACACCAAACCAAAAGGCAGTTTTGCACAATGGTAGTTGTATATGTATGGCTTGTCATGCTTAGTGCAGTGGTACCAACCCAGAGGTGTGTGTATCTGTGATGTATATGGATACACCCCCTACTTGTGTTGTGTGTTACAAGTCCTGTGGTCATGAAGCATGCTATAGAACATAACCTGGCAGTGCCAGTGTGCATATGTGACCCTGAACTAGGCATCTGTTAATGCACAGATATTGTTATCCCCCATACTGAGGGATAGTTAAAGATGTACATTCTTCTTTGGAAAGACTGATGATGCTATAAATACAGCAGGAGAAGGGAAATCATCCAGTAATGCGAATAGCGCGCTGCGCTAATGCGTCTCTCTCAAGTATCATAACATAGTTAGGTAGGTTTTGAATCCTGCAAATGCTGTGTGTGGGGGAGGCAGGGGAATGTGTATGTATGCAATTCTCTGTGAAAGGAATGGCCTTTTTGAAGACTGGGATAACACAGTAAAAGATGTACGTTCCTCTTTGGAAAGACTGATGATGTCAGCACCCTATAAATACAGCAGGAGAAGAGAAATCATCCAGTAATGCAAATAGCGCACTGTGCTAATGTGTCTCTTTCAAGTATCATAACATAGTTAGGAAGGGGTTTGAATCCTACAAATGCCATGTGTGCGTTTTTCACACAGTTTGTCAATGTGTTGTGTGTTTTGCTTTTATTATTGTATGACATATTATTATAACAGTAATTTCAATGCACACATCAGGTATGTGTGTGCCACATACAGATATGTACCTGTGACCTTTAATAGTTCCTATGTGTGAAGCCTACCCCATATGAATACAGTTGTTACCTTTGCCAGCATGTGCCGCAGCTTACCAGACCTTAGGCCATACATATATGTTGGTGACAATGCAGGCTACTGCAGTGATCTGTGCTCTAGGCCAACTATGTGACACACACCCATGAAAGCTTTGATAGATTAATGTGGGTGAGGGTTCATGTCTGGAGTATATGTCAGACATGTTAAAACACAGCAAAGTCTGTGAGTGATGGGCACCCAGTGTAGATGTATGGCAACTGTTGCCGATATGCATACAGACACCTTCTTGCTTAGGTGATACACCGAGGGACTGCAGAATCCCTTTGGAAATGTGAATATCACAGGAAAGACAAGATAACACTTGTCCACATGTACACACCATTACCCGTTCTACATGATGGGTGCTACCACCTACATGGTACTGTTGGAATACTATGTTAACTACATGCCGATGCCAATGCCACAGTTGCGTTACAGCAATACAGCATGGCTTGGAAAACAGGTATCTGTCCGTATGATACCCTTGTGGTGGTTAGGTGTGTCATGTAGAATGCATTGTAGGCCACTGTATGTATTTGCAGTCATGGATGGACATATCCGTAGTGTGTTTGCATGTACGTGAGACTGCTATATGCCAAAGAGTATTGTTCCCAGGGATGTGTGTGGCTCAGTAAGAATGGCTACTGGTATAGTGTAGTACTGCAGGGATATCACTGACACTAGGTTCCTACATCTGTGTATCAGTTGAGGAGACACCATGTAATGACCACTGAATGTCAGGCTATGTAAGCTGTGTATACTACCAGAATGCAGACCATTGACATTTGGAAACCGTATCACCCACAGCATACTGTCAAACCATGTCATGTTCCATGCTAACAATGTTCACAAATGTACACCTGCAACTCAGTACTGCAAACATCACACATGTACTATCCACACCCCAACACATGCAGGCACAGGTACACACAACAGCCATGTGGCACATGTGCAGACACTACACTTTGGGAATTAACACTGGTGTATACAAAACTGCAATGACGAACATAGGTAATGCATCATGCATGCTCAAATATACCCACAACAATATAATTACACCGTACTGTTAACAACATGATAATATTACTACAATGCTATGTAGTCATCCTGTGCATCAGCACCATGCTACCCTGTTCCTGAATCAATGGTACAGATGGCAGGAGGTGGCACAGTTTCATCATATGCACAGGGTGTGTACTTGGTTTGCCAGAGTCTGCCATTGACACATTCAATTGACATGTATGTGTGTGTGTGTGTGTGTGTGTGTGTGTGTGTGTGTGTGGTAGTGAGGGACAACAGT
The DNA here is from genome assembly GCF_019279795.1 of Protopterus annectens. NCBI lineage: Eukaryota > Metazoa > Chordata > Ceratodontiformes > Protopteridae > Protopterus > Protopterus annectens. The sequence continues at coordinate 176,869,991 of NC_056728.1, forward strand.
ACAACATGGAGCAATGTTGCTGCAATGTGTGTGTATGTGTTAGCCCTAGGTGTTAGCATTATGTGTGTGTGTATGCATGCACACAGTTCCACCACGTGGCTGCCATATATGGGTGTTTGTGGACAGCCACAGACTGTACCTGCCAGGTCATACAGATCACTGTCTCTGGCCACGGACACGGTACCTGTGCCTGGCAGGGGTGCTATGGACAGTATCAGGTACTAAGCCAGACTGGGTACTGTCATCAGAAGCAGTGGGTTGTTGACTGGACACATGTCCTTGCTGGGACTGTCCAGAGCCACGTGCACGTGGTCTTCTCGGACGGTCTAATGACGGCACAGTCCCAGCATTGCTGGGGCTGGTACTGGCACTATGGGAGCGGCTGCGGGTTTATTGTCGTCTGTGACGACTGCCAGCTGATAATGTTACTGGCATACATCCACGTCGACACCTCAACCATCCTGCACTGTCCTGGCTCCTGGACATGTAGTTGTGGAAGAGATCTAATGTGTCCCCCCAACGTCTATCAATGACCTCGCTGATGTTACGGATGGCAGACGCAACGTCACGCATAGTGTCATTCATAGCGGTGCAATGTGCTCTAAGCTCCCTCAGACCCTGTCTGGTGTACCGTTCCATACGTGCCTGTGCCTGCATTACAGCCCGGAACATAGCTGAGGTTGAAAGACCTCTGTGGGCACGTCTGACTGGGGCAGTACGACCATGGATGCTCCCACGAGAACCCCTGGACATCTGCCTGTGTGGTACCATGTCAGGAATCTGGCCATGGCTGCTGTGAGGGGATGCATGTGCCAATGATACCACACTACCCTGGACAATGCCCACTGTATGCTGTCCCTCAGCTAAGGACATTGGTGACAATGGATGTATAGGCAGGATGACTGTGCCCATTGATGGATTTGACTGCTGTGTAGTGTCAATTGGCTGACCAACGACAGACCCTGTCACACCTCCCTGTGCCATTACACATGTATCATCATAATCACTATCCCCAGCAGTGGCTTCAGGTTCCCTGCTGCACTCCACCAGAGCAACATCAGAACCTGTAAGAGAAAGATAAAAAACACAGTTTACAAATGTGTACATGATATTAGCACACAGGCGCACATGCACACATGCACACATGCGCATATGCGCACAGGTGCACATGCGCATATGCACACAGGCACACAGGCGCACATGCACACATGCACACAAGCACACAAGCACACAAGCACACAGGCACACTTCTCAGTACAGCAGATACAAACACAGACACACCTGCAATCCAACACATACACAATACTGTTTTAGGGTGGGTGACAGTATCACAAGGAAAAACATCACTGCACACGTGTCAGCATGCAGATTATGTGTTGCACAGGAACATGCAGTGCAAGTGTAGACAGCCCTTGTTAATAATAGTATACGTGTACTTGATGCTTGTGTGTAGTTGATCAGCGATTGTCTCCACCCTGGTACAAGGACATAACAATGTTGTGCAAGTGTTACAAGCTGTGGGTGCATATATTTGCACACACACACACACACACACACACACACACACACACACACACACACACACACACACACGATACATGACGGTGCTACGCAATGACTGCTATGTGTAATTTTGTGGTTGGCGGAACTGGATGTGGTGTAGTAATGTGAGCCATGATCAACATGCTTCTTGTGGTCAGTCAACAATAATAATGTGTGCCAGACAGGCAGCTAGCATGCTGTACCTGACGTGCAGTAACATGACTACATCCACAATTACACAGCCACTTGTTACATGGGTTTGTAAGGTGGCCAATAGTGGGCATTGCCTAACATGAATGTATTATTTGTTGAAGACTGTTGCACAAAGACATGATAGGCCTCTAACCCTCAGGTATATTATGTGTGCTGCGTAGATGATAAGTGGGATACTGAAGGGTGGCCATACAGCAGGTGTCATAATTGGACATGTGTAGCAGGCTAAGGTGTAATGTGTATGCCAAACATGTGTGTGTTGTGTACATGTGTATCAGGTATGCCTATACAATGTCCAGTACTGTGTTGCTACACATGTGTGTCATGCTCTGTGTATTGCATGTGAGTGAGGCAGCTATTGAGAATAATGGGATATGCATAGTCTCACAGCAAACATGCACAGCATGCATTATCGTGGGTGTGTTACATGTGCACAGACTACACCTCCATATGACATGCACATGTCATTAGCAATAGTATTGTTATTACACACTCACCAGCATGGATTGGCTGCCTTGCTGTCACTCCAGAGGGACCTACAAAAATATGAGAGTGATTGCCAGTGGCCACAACTGTGCCATTGATACTGTGAGTATGATAAAGTACAGTAGTACAACAGGTGGCTTTCACAGGTGTACAGATTATGCTCAGAATATCAATCTTGCAGAAGAATAGGCAGGTTAACAGCTACACAAACAGTACACATCTCACACATGCATAAACTACCAGTAAAGAGAACAGTCAACTACAGGTATGGCATGTTACCTGCACATGCCATTTCAACATGCTGGGTGGCTCCGGCCTCCATGATGACACATGTTTGTGGATGTTGCTGTTGTTGTCCTGGAGCGATAACACTTAGGAGGTGCTCCTCCACACTGGTGAGGGGGGGTGGATAGGTACCCCACCGCCTGTGGCAAGCTGTTGTCTGTGGATATTAGACGTACGCTGCAGGACATTTATTTTATTTATTTATTGCAGTTGGTTTACCAGGATAGTCCATTGGGCCATAAAGAACCCGTTTACAATGGAGTCCTGGGGAGAAAAGCTCCAAAAAGAAATAAAAATGTACATTCAACATTTGACAGTGACAATCTAGGTACAGAGAGTTGTTAATACAATGTAGGCAGAATAAAAGTAAAACTAAGCAGATATAGAATAGCAGTCATAACAGTTAATACAATGAGAAGAAACATGCTAGCAATAGAACAAATTAAAACATTAATACAGATTAGAGAACAAGCATAGTAGCTAAATAAAGTAGGATATGATATTGAAGGACATTAAGTAGAGTTAGTTATGTGGGGTGGGAGCAAGAGCATTCCCACTGTGATGCTAGGTGTAAGAAAAGAGACTTTTTGAAGGTAGAGTGGTTAGAGGTATTAGACATGTCTAATTAAATCACTGCAGTGATGGCGTACCTGCTCATATGTCCGGTTATGCATGCCTATGTCATTTACCCGACGGACAAGATCTTGCCACAGTGCAGCCCTCTCATGCTGGTTCTGGCTGGTCCTGGAAAACAGCACACAGTAATTCTGCACCAGGCTCTGGTGGATCTCCTGATCCTCTGCTGCTGTATAAGGTGGGTTTCGCTGATGCACCATCACCCTGGAAGGAAAAGAAAAATATGTGAGCAAGTCATGTGGCACACAATATTCTAATGTACTGATCTCACTTAACTACCATATATAGCATCTGTCTGTCTGTCAGAGGATACACATGTTCGATACCACATATCAGTGCTCAGCCCACAACTGTCTGACAGTGCCTGCCACAGTCCATACAACAAACTAGTATACACAAGCACTCGGCACACTGTGTGGGATACAATGCACAATCTCACACTGGGGGTATGTATCAAGCTAATGGATGAAGAATATTGTCATCCCGTGCAATGAATGCAATGCACATTTACAGTTTCAATGGTAATCCACCCTAGTCTTTGATGCCATACCCCTACCTGACATATGTGCACAGTTGTTACTATAGCCAGCATATTGCTGTCACAGAGTATACATGCTGCCAGGTACACACACACCCTGTAACACACATGTGATTGCGGCCATGGTACAGGCATCATTACACACACATTACACATACATACAACACACAAATGTATGACAACACAGATGAGCATTAACTGTGTACCTTATAGTACTGTGTGCCCCTACTTACAGATACCTATGCATAAGGTATGTAATCTGTGCAGACTACAGGAAACACACCAGACAGTGTTACCAGGGAATGTGAACATACACCATACTGTAGTGTTTAGGCCTACAACATCAGGTAGTACAACAGTTCATATGTGAGCTGGATTCAGCAGCAGTACCACATACTGAGCATACATGTATTGCTTCTGCCTACGATGGGACACCGCAGTCGTACATAGGGGTACGGAACAACATATGCCAATCTACTATGTTTGCATCCCGATAACTGACACGTCTTTCTCTGGCCTCACACCAAGGACACCAACTACCCTGACAGACACAAGCTCACACTAAGCTATCACACCTTTACAGACCTTGCACACAATCAATGTCACACTCATTCAACGTCACATAGCTGGTATTGCACTGAGTACATGTGTGTGTGCATTCTGTCATAGGTAGGTACTATGCTATTGTCCCTGGGCCTAGAGCAGCCTAGCCATATGCTACCCTGCCCTTTGGGACACATGTAATGTGATTTTACTTGCTCCTGTGAAACGGTTGCACAGAGGTGACTCACAGGGCATATTACCTATTTCCATAACATTCATCAGGGGTACGTATGATGTCTACTAATAAGGAGCCTTGTTTGTTAATGCTGGGTGGTTTACTCCAGGGTATGGCATATTTGTGTATAGAAATCTGTACCTCCAGCATGTTTTGTTTAGTGCGGTGACAAGGATTAGGGCCCTAGGTCATGTAGGCTGGACGGATTGTGAGGTGTTGCCATGGTGGTTGGCCAACTGGTATGGGTGTGACATAACTGTGTATGTCCAGCAGTGGTAACGTCTGTGTAGGAAGTATGCAAGGCACTCTAGCTGTGGTTTTGAGAGTCAGTCTGCATAGGGAATGTGTGTTTGAGGGCATTATCAGTTTTTGTTAGGTATGTCTGTGGCCTTTCCACTTGCTGTAGTTCTCATGGGAGGTACATACTGCATAGGACATTGTGAGGTGTAGAGGGGTACACTGACTTACATTTCCCTAGCTGACACACCTTTTGTGATGACACGTACCATGTGCAGGGATTACAAGACTAGTGTGCCACTGTAGATATCAAAGGGGAGGCTACTGTACACCTGTGTCTCATGTTCCCTTCTGACACCTCCAGTGGTAGGCGGGCAACCACCTATGTGGTAGTTAGTGGGTAACATGTTTTGGAATGGGGTATGGTACTCAGTATCAACACTGGTGTTCAGTCCATGCCTTGGTCACCAGGCACCTGTTGCAGTACATCTGCCCCCATGTCCCCCTCTCTCACTCTCTCTTTACATATATATATATATATATATATAAATATATATATATATATATATATATATATATATATATATATATATATATATATATATATATATCAATATATACATATCCATATATATATGTAAATATACATACATATTCTACACACACACACACATATATATATATATATATATATATATATACACACCACTATATATAACTATATATATATAAATATATACATATCTATAGACATTCATATCTATCTGTATATATGTATGTATCTATTATATTATGTATATACATATTCTATCTATCTAGCTATATATCTCTATATATATATATACCTATCTATCTATATATATATATATATATATATATGTATATATATATATATATATATATATATATATATATATATATATATATATATATATATATATATATATATATATATATATATATATATATATATATATATATATATATATATATATATATATATATATATATATATATATATATATATATATATATATATATATATATATATATATATATATATATATATATATATATATATATATATATATATATATACACACCCACTTCTAAACATCCATTGCTGTACATATACATGCACATGTAGGCACATAGACTGCTCACCTCTCATGGTGGGAATATCACTTCTGAAACAGTTGTGAGACATACCATTCTGTAATGATATTGCACAGTGTTGTGCATAATGCATTATGCTGTCCTCAGGCCGTATAGCTGTAGCAGGCCTCACTGGCTCAGTCCCACAGAAGTTCACCACCACATGACATATACCTGCACTGCATGCTGTTTTCAATGCCACACACTACAACCTACATTGATATGTGCACATAGCAACCTTCAACTACATATGTATGACCAGCCTTCACTAACAGTTGCAGTATGTCCCTTGCCCTATGCACATCTGCATATACATATAGATACAGACTGCTAACACATATGGAGGGTTCACAGTATGTAGATTATTAGATTATGTAGTTTACATTACCTTTGTCTCTGACAGCTTTTTTCTGCTGGCTTGCTGGCTTGCTTGCTGGCTTGCTTGCTGCCTTGCTTGCTGGCTGGCTTGCTGGCTGGGTTGCTTTTTATTTATTTTTTTTGGACTCTGTCTCTATCTCTCAGTCTCTCTCTCTCTCTCTCTCTCTCCCTCCAGTTGCTGCAATGATATTATTGCATGTGTGGACTGGCGGTACAGGCTGCTTTTGTAGGTATCTGCACATGTGCATGTGATGGTCTCTGCACCAATTGGTGGCCAGCATTTAGTAATTGCATGCAGCCTGCTGTGTGGTAATTGCAGTTCTCACTGTGATTTCAGGACACTGCTAGTTAGGTAGGCATAGGCCTTTCAGTTTTGCAAGGTGGGGACCATGCTGGTTTGCTGTGGACACTATTGTGTGAGTCAGAAGGTTGGTATATCTCTCATATCTAACGCTGTGTTGTAGCCACTGAAATGCATGTTGTACTGAAACCTGACTGTTGCTTCTTCCAGTTCACTCTTCTCAGTGTGTATGTTAACTCACACCTGCTAATGCTAACACTGTTTACATGGGAGTATGTACTTACCTGTGGGATTTGAGGATTAACTGGCATACAACAGTAGTTCTTGCAATGTGTTGCTATGGCTTTTGTATTTTCCCTTTACATTCACTCCTTGAATGCCTGATATTTGTCTTTACTGGAATGTGTTGCTATGGCTTTCCTATTTTCCATTTACATTCACTCCTTGTAATTCATGATATATTTCTTTCAGCACTAAGTTCTTATATGTTTGCTGTGGCTTGGTGTCACTTCATGCAGTCTGGTGAGCCCAAAGTCTGGGGTTTGACACTTCCAGGGGTATTTTATTTTGCTGATGAGCAGTAGTAGGGCCTTGTCATACAGAGTGAATAAGGCACTTTTAAACAGTTGTAAGCAGGAAGCAGGAATTCAGTGGGGATACCAGCTAGGGATGTGTAGGCTGGGTGTAGGGAAGGTCCATAGCTGCACATTTCTTTAACTGCAATAGCTGTACATGTTTGACATTTGTTGTGACATTTGAAACCTTCCACCGCTGAGAGAGAGCTGAGGACAACTAAGTATATTGTACTAACAATTATGAATATCAGGCACATGCAGTGCTTGTGAACTGCTATACTGTCATTAGTATGTTAGATGGCTACATCCTTTGATATTTCTGTGTTGTACTCCTACATAAGGGCATGCTTGTGGAAGTAATTCTACAGCTATTCGCAGAGTATGTAACAGCAGACAGGCTGATATGCCTGTGTGTTTCTGACACTTGCAGGCCTCAAATACTCTCAGGTATATATTTGACCAGCCTCAGGGAAAGGTACATATCAGTGGGATACACCCGTGATATATTTCAGATATTCTGCAGTTGTGACTGTGGGGTATTTTGAGCTTATGTATTACTACACCATTTCTGACATGCAAGAAGTGTCTACTTTAACTTATTGACAGTTACCATTACGTGGGATTCCCCACCTTTCTGCCTACTGTTAGTACATTTCACAGGGAGTCAGTGGGGCACAGGTAACAGTTGTTTGCAAATCAGGGACATCCCTGTAAATCAGTCACAATTGGGAGGTCTGGCCTCTTACCTATTCAAATATGACAGTGTTTATCCTGCTCTGATACTGTGTGGGGTTTGTAAGGTGCTACTGTAACATTATTACCTACTAGCATGGCTGTTTCTCTTCTCACACTAATGTAATGCAATTCCACAAGAATTGCCAGTAAAGATACACAGAACAAGCTTTGTGTAATGGCCTTCCTATTTTCCCTTTACATTCACTCCTTGTATTTCATGATATATTTCTTTCAGCACCAAGTTCTTGTATATCTGCTGTGGCTCAGTGGTAATTCATGCAGACTAATGTTTCCAAGGTCCGGGGTTCGAGACTGACAGGGGTGTTTTATTTTGCTGATGAGCAGACTACAGGCCTTGTCATACAGAGTGACTAAGGCACTTTTAAGTAGTTGTAAGCGGGTTTGCGCGAGTTTGCGCAATGCTTAGCTATGCATATCTACGCTTAGCTAAGCTCACACAAGCGCACACCCACTGACTACTGCTTAAAAGTGCTTACTCCCGCTAACACCCGCGCTAATTTCTTTTAAAAAAAAGAAAATGGGGAAATAGGAAAGTGGTGAAAAGGGGGCACAAAGAGGGAAAGGCAGTAAGGAAACCAGCTTGGGATGTGCAGGATGGGTGTAGGGAAGGTCCATAGCTGCCCATTTCTTTATCAGCAACAACTGTGCATATGTTTGAAATTTGGTGTGAAATTTGAAACCTGCCACCTCTGAAAGAGGGGTGAGGACAACAAAATATGTTGTACTGCCAATTAGAATTATCAGTTTACATGTCCAGCGGACATGTGTACGAATTGGGCAGCTATGTATGGGGCGTAATTTTTTGGGGGGAACAGAGTGCCCTTTTTTTATTTTTTTTCAGGTGAGAGTGGAATATGAGGTACAGGAAGTAGATATATTTGGGGAGGTAGGTTGGGGAGGTTAACAGACAAGACAAACAATATGCATACAGGGGCAGAGTATGACACATGTGGGGGTAAACACAATTGATGGGGACGGATGTTTGGATATCGCTAGCCCATGAGCCCACAGATGGCAACAGTGGAACTGAGATCCCCACCCATGGGCAGTTACCACTGCACCTTCACAGCCCAGGCCAGGGCTGTGCTGGGGGCTAGAGAGGATGGGCAGGCACACCTGTGAGTTGCGCCACTCTCGCTTCGAGCTGGCATAGGGGATCAGTCACAGAACGCCTGATCTCACTACGCACCACAGACCGGACCCTATGGAGGGTGAGTGGAGCCTCTCCTCCTGCCACGCTTGCAGAGGGGGGACGAGCCCCATCCCCTGCATCGCTTCCACCCAAAGGTGGCACAGGGCCACCGGAGGAGGAGGTCCCGGCCTGGGCACTGGTGCCAGGTGCACTCGCCAGCTGAGGTAGGAGAGGTGGGTCCGCTGGAACCCGCCTTCCCTGTTGTCCTATGTTTAGCAGTATTTTATGGCAGTTTGGGTTAGTAACAAACAACACCATTCAAAATTAGTTGTAACAGCATGCATCAGTATCCCATTAACCAAACACCCATGAATTATGAACATTGAGCAGCAAGCATAACACATGCATATTTAGAATAACAGTGCACATTCCAACAGCATTTGGGGTTGATTGGTGGCAACAGGCCATCAGGTTTGGATATGTGAACAGGGCACATGCATCAACGTACATGCAGATATGTATGAACCAACAGGACAAATGTCCATGGGAATTAATTGTGAATACACATACCCAGTTTGGTGTGGAATGGCATAATTTGTGAAAATAGGGTAGGGTGGAGAAATATTACATTAACAACTTACACTACCTATACATATACTGTACATTCCTAGTAGATACATATATATATCCCCTACATGTATTAGTACAGTTTCCTGTATGGAACCTTAGGAATGTTGGTGATGGGGATGCTACTGCTACATTAATATACATTCCATTTTTATTCATATATGTTCATATCTGGTGTGTTCAGGTACAGCATCCTGCTACATTTGATTTATATGGGTCTAGACAACTGTGGATGTTCAGCATTTCATACAACCATACTGTCTCCATAATGCAAGGGTACAGCAACATATCCAAATTGTGGGACGGACACAGTCCAGGTTCTGTACTTTATTTAAGACATTACACTCTTTGGTTGTGGCTGTCTCATTCATTTCATTATGTAGTGACTGCAGTATACCTTTATTCCAGACTTATTACAGCTTTCTTGGTAGCTTCAAACTGTCTTTCTCATACTCTCTCACTTATTTTATATTTACATTTCAGAATGGTACTTAATTCTAGGCTTTATTAACATTTATTACTGGGTTACAACAATCCTTTCCGGCAGACTCACTTATTTCATATGGCAGAATTTACAAGGATGTATTCAACACTTGTCTATCCTTTGTTGATTGATTACCACTCATTTTCAGGCTGAAGCAGTTATCTGATGTTACAATACAGGTGGAAACTCTATTTGAGACTTGTTTAATCTTTATTACTGGATTGCAATACACTCTTTTCCAGGCTGCATCACTTATCTAATCTTACAATACTAGCAGAATCTTTATTCTAGGCTTATTTCACCTTTATTACTGGGTTACAGCAATGGACTGTTTTACAATCTGTCTCACTGATATTCTATAAAAAAAACAGCTAAATAATTACTAACCTGCCTGGTGGTGCAACCTCAGCAGCCTATCAGCATAGGCTCGCCGATTCGCGGAACGGACACCTGCAGCTGTAATATAAATGAAGGAATATTGGAACATACCTCCCCATACTATAGGCTAGGATAACATTTCTTACATACGTAATTACATGGATACTTACTCAGTAGTGGGGCATTGGGCATTTGGCGGGCCTCCTGGATTCAACGATTCAGTTGGTCCTCCTTACGTCGCTTCAGGTCCGCATGGTGGTGACGGACCTGTTCACCAGTCCGCAGAATGCCTGTGGCACTGGTGAGATCATGTGCCAACCGGTTCCATGCCTCTGCCTTATACGCTCCCCATTGAACCTGGCCCTGCATGAGTTGTGCTTCATGATCATGGACTAGGAGCCAAACCATATATTTTGACTCCTCAACACCCCACCTTTGTGCTCTAAAGCAATTTCCCTCTCCTGCACCTGCCATCCTGACTGCAACTGGGTACCACAATCAGTTATGGTGTGTATTCCTGCCTATGGGGCTTATATATGCCGGTTTTCCCGCACTTATCTGTGATTGGCCATTTTGGATATTTATCAGCTTAAAGCAAACCTGCTTTGTCATGGTTCTATTTTCATTCATTCCTATATACATGCTAATACTGTATTTCTCAGTACAACTGTCATGGCTTAGTGGTTCAGTACTTTGACCATGGTGCACAGTATCCCAGGTTCGACCCTTGGCATTGCTTTTTTTATTTTACTACTGTCTAGACAGGCTAGGAGGTGTATCTATGTAAAGGCGGCTTTGATACAGCTTGCCCAATGTTGCCCACCAGTAAGCTGGTTGGCTCGCTGGCAGCTCTGCGCAAACGGCTTACACTGGGTAACGCGTTATTTAGCTATGAGCATTCATATTACGCTGGGTGAAGCACTGCTGAGCTACGGGCACTCATATTAAGCTTGTTAAAGCACTGCTCACCTCCGGGCACTCATATGCAGCTTGTTAAAGTGCTGCTCACCTACGGACACTCATATGCAGCTTGTTAAAGCGCTGCTCACCTACGGGCACTCATATTCAGCTTGCTAAAGCATTGCTCAGCTATGGGCAATTATAATCCTTTTTTTATAAATTATTCTGTCGGATTTCTTCACAAATACATGGCCCATTTCATTACATTTTACTTAAATTATAGTTTTATATATATATATATATATATATATATATATATATATATATATATATATATATGTCAGGGGATTGTTTCATACTTATTTAAATAAAAATGGTGAATGATGTTGTGGGGGCTCGAACCATGACTACCTCCTCTTTGGCCATCGTCTCTACCGCTACGCTATTGCTACTTGGCTTAATTTGCATATGTAGATCTTATATGCTTTTCAATGTCTGCTAACTGTGGCTGAGTGAAGGGCATATCCACGCAAATGAGCACAAATGCGGGCAAACATTTTTGAAATTATAAAAAAAAAATGAAACTGCTATTTTTACATTTTACACATTTTCAGTAGGGTTTAGTCTGTGGGGATGTGTGGTGTTGTGTTCCTTGACATTTCTAAGGACTCGCTCATGGGTGTTTACTTTCAGGCCTCTGACTCTTCTGGGGGCGTGTCCCTTTGCAGTACTCGGCATTCGGACACGCCCCCTACTTTCCTACACGGACCGTGTTAGCCTAGGGTATGATTCAGCATGCCCTCATGAATATGTATGGCATGCTGATGTCATACCGTTCAACTGCACCCTCCGAGTAACACATATTAAGTCTTACACGGAGGTTTCGTGAATCCGGCCCATTATATTTTTTGAAAGGAGAGAAATACAAACTCTTCTAGATTCTGATAGCATGATTACCCCTGTCATAGGCTCCATAGTTTGGAAACATTAACTTGTTTTAGGATCCCTACATAATTGGATGTGGTACAAATAATTGGAAGCCTCCCAATCTGGAACCACTTCAGGACTGAATGGCAGTTTTAGCTATTATTTTCTTTAGCTATTAAAACAGCTGTTGTAGGTATGAGTTGTTAAAACAGTTGATCTGATGTTGTCAGTCTTCACATAATCCTTGACTGTGGGCTCGGTTCCAAGCCTCAGAATCGACTCGGCCGTTTACTTCAGCTTGTGCCTTCCAAACTCACAAGCTAGCCTCTACCCATAATACTCCTCTTTAAATTACTTCAGATCTCGTTTGCCGCTTCGTGTGTCAGATGCATCCAACCTTTCTCGAGCTTTGGCAGTACTTTAAAGTAACTTTTTTCTTTGAATTTCTTTAAATCCCTCTTGTTATATTTATGTTCTTGAATACTTACTCTTTCTATCCACTCCTCTTGCTTTCTTTCTGTGTGTGTATGATCTTCCCCCACTTTTCCTCTACTGTTAGGTAGATTTCTCTACATACTATTGCTAGTACTCTCCCTTTACCTATTTAGGCATATTTCGGATACCATAGTTGGTACCACTTTCTCTTTTCTTTTTCAAAAAAAGAAAACATTGCTGTCCCCCTTTTCCATGTGTGTGTGTGTGTGTGGGGGGGGGGGGTCTTTATCATGGTATGGCTGATAAATCTGATTCTTCAGTTAAACCTTCTAAGGACACTCCTGGATTTAAGAGGTACCAGAAGTGCGACAGAAAGATGCCCAATTCAAATGGGTATGTCTGCTATATATATTGTTTAGGAGTTGTACACCTGCAGAAAAACTACTGTATATGTCATGGTTTCTCCACCAGGAAATTAACTAAGTGGAGAAACAAGTTAATCTTGAAAGGCTTACTAAAAGGGGACTTTGAAGAGGTCATATCTGGGTCTAGGACTGAAGCCAGTTCGTCCTCCTCTTCTAAACAGAAGAAACGCTCACATTTGGTTCCAAGCAATTCCTCAGAAATACTTAAAAAGGTATCTAAACAGCCTATGGTGTTGACAGTTCCCTCAGCACCGATAGGCAAGACAGACCCGGCACCTTCTACTTCCCTCAGACAAGACAACTACTGCTTCGGCACCAGAAGTTTTGTTGGTACCGGAGGAGACCACTTTGATTTCAATTCCAAGATCAAGGTACTCTCCCTCGGTCGATCCATTTAAGGACCAACTACCTAGACCTTTTGTGGAACTGACACTATCTAGGTCTCCTTTTGCATTGTCTGTTCGATTCACTAAGAGCCTGTCGGAATCAGAAATCATGAGGCTAGTAGACCAGCTCTTGGTGGCGAGGGGATTACCTTTATCTTCGGTTCCCAGCCAAGTTGGCACCAGGACCTGTCCTACTCTACATTGTCTTATCTTCCTCCTCCAACTCCAGTTAAGTCATTGGAGCCTCTGGCACTGATCCACCCAGCTCTGACTGTCTCTGATCTGGTAAGAGCCTCTTCTCCGGTGCCAAAAATTGCCTTGGACTCCTCTGGTCTTTCAGAACTAGAAGAACCCTGGGGTCAAGATTTAGTTGCCGGTTAGACTTCCTTTTTTTCAGAGCCCTTCATGCCCCTCGGTACTTTGGTTTTTGGTGGCTCCGCCCAGGCTTCTGCTTCAGTGGCCACCTCCTTGGTGCAGGATGGGACCACCGGTCTGAAGAAGTTTTTTTCGGTTCCGGGCTCCCATCCCTCTATGGGGGGGGTCAGCCTTCCGGATCATGTAGAAGGCCTTTTCCATAGTGGATTCATAGTCATTTCCATCCCTGTCGGGCCAGTCTTCTGCATCCCCTCGACCAGAGCTACTGTCAGTCTCATCTCTAGGACAGAGGGCACAAAAGCCACAGGAAGGACCCAGCTTGGTGGTTTGCTCTTCAGATATTTCCCCGGAACATCCCCCCGAGAAAGTACCGATGAAGAAAAAGTGCAAGAAGAAGCACTTAGACTCCCTGGAGGAGTCCTTCACAGAGTGGAAGGTTCCCCCAGTCACCTCCTGATGATGTTTCCTTCTGAGACATCCTGGAAATCCTGATACAGAGGGGTGGATGGTTTTCCCTCGAGCCTTTCTCAGAGGAGTCGGTATACCTGGAGACTTTTCATGTCCAACCCTCTACCTCTTGAATCACTCCACCCGCTGTTGAGCTCATTAAACTGATCACCCAGTGGGCATGGAAGATCCCTGACTCCATTGAACCAATCTCCAAGAGGCCTGACCGGATCCTTTCAGTCAACATGAAAGAGCAGCATTGGGCTAAGGGTATTCCCATAGATGCCATGGTGATAGTGGCAGCCACAAAGAACGAACTTGCTGAGGAAAGTCCTACTATCCATCCTCCTAACAAGGAGTCCAGGACTATGGATAGATTTGGGAAGCCTGTTTATGCTTCATCGACCTTCACTCCCAGGTCTTTGAACTACATGATGCACTTTACCAGGCTACAGAGATATCTGATCAAAGAGCTGTCAGATACTCTCACAGGAGCAGTAGCTGAAGGGGTATGAGACAAAGTTACCTCTCAGCTCGCAACCCTCGAAGGAATCTCTAACCCATCCATGAGACTAATTGTCCACACAGCCAAAGGGATGAACAGAGCAGCTGGTTCAGACATAACCATTAGGAGACACACCTGGTTGCACATGTGTGACTTTGCGGAGCCATTTAAATCTTCAATCGTCAATGCTTCGTTTGACAGATCATTTCTGTTTGGATCCAAGGTAAAAGACACACTGGCCAGATGTGAGAAAGATGGGAAGACCCTTTCTGCCATGGGCATATGCTTCTCCACTCCTCAATGATCCTATTTCAGGAACCAGAGATGTGGCAGGCTATGGTTCAAAAAGTCCCAAGGGCCTTTCCAGGACTCACATGATAAAGACTTTCCCCAGGGCAGAGGGGGAAGTAACAATGGAAGATGCCATCCTAGAGGCTGAGGTGGCCGGCAGAACCAGGGGTCCAGGGGTACATTATTACAAGCAACAGTGTTAGAGAAAGTATTTGTTAAACTGGGAGATTCTGCACTGTTAAAATATATTTTATTGTATAAAGAAGCTGTTTTTATTTTAAAATATAATACTCTTTTCCCATGGGGTTTGAATCATGAAATGAATTGGAAATACCTAATTTAATTAACCAATTGTTCTTTATTGTTTAATTGTTTTATAGTTTTATTGAATTATTGGTTACTGGGGCTGTATTTATACAGGGGATTTTTTCTAATGAATGTCACTTCTTGAAGGCTGTTTGGCTGAGGAGCTAAAGTGCAATAAATCTGAACTGTGGATTGTACCTTGTTGTTTTTATATTGTTCAGAGATACTTTCTCTGGTAGCTCATACCAGCACTCCTGAACGGAGACCTGAGGGGGATGATTGTCCATACACCAATCTACCTGGCTACAGATAACATTGGACAAATGGGTGCAGGGAATCATTTCCAGAGATTACGTTATTCCCCTTTCCTCAAATCCAAAAACACAAAAAAGACTCCTGGACATTCCACCCAGTCACAGGGAAGCAGCAGTCATAGAAATTCAAAAACTGCAAAAAAAAAAAAAAAAAAAAAAAAAAAAAAAAAAAAAGAGTCATCCAAAATGTCTTACCAGGCCAAAGAGGATCCAGGTTTTACTCAAGATTCTTTTTAGTGCCTAAAAAGACAAGGGCCTGAAGACCTATTTTGGATCTCAGCCAGTTCAACAAGGCAGTTCAGCAAACCAAATTCCGTTTGGTCTCAGTACAGTCAATACTTCCATTCTTGGAAAAAGACAATTGGATGTACTGTATAGCTCTTCAAGATATGTATTACCATATAGAAATGGACAAATGCTCCAGGAGATTCCTGCACTTTCAGCTGGGAGCCAGTCATTTCCAGTTCAGAGCCCTTCCCTTTTGTCTCACCACAGCCCCCAGGGTGTTTACCAAATCTATGGCAGTGATAGCAGCTCATCTCAGACTACAGGGATTTCGAGTTTTTCCTTATCTCGATGACTGGCTCCTTACTGCTACCACCAGGCATCAACTAGAACGGGCAAGAGATTACACTCTGTATCTTTGCACCTCTTTAGGCATTTCAATAAATTATGAAAAGTCAAATCTGTAACCTACACAGCAACTGGAATTTATCGGGGCTCTGTTAAATACAATTACAGGACTTGCTCCACTCCCAGTGGAAAGGCTCCAAAAGATCAGATCACAAGTAAACTATATTATTCAGAACAGAAGTGTTCCAGCCAGACTAATTCTACAGGTGCTAGATTGATGGCAGCCTCTATTACTCTAGTTCCCTTAGCCAGGTATCACATGCAAATTCTCCAATGGCTTCTGGCCTCCCAATGGTCCTTAATGAATCAGCTGATGTCGCATCACATCTTGATTACCAATTGCTGTAAATGAGACCTGTCGTGGTGGCTCCATTCCAGCCAGATACTTTAGGGCTGTCCTTTCATTCTTCCACATCCCCAAGCCATAGTGACCACGAATGCTTTCCAGATAGAGTGGGGAGGGGGGCATTATCTGGGAAAGACAATCCAAGTCACTTGGTCCCCACCGAAGGCCAATTTGCACATCAGTGTTCTAGAGTTGAAAGTGGTGCTCTTAATGTTGCAAGCATTTCAGGATGCCCTTCCCCTGGGAACAGTGGCAATCCAAACAGACAACATGTTAGTAGTCTGGTACATCAACAAACAGAGGAACCAAATCTTACCTACTTTGTCGAGAAGCCCTCAGAGTTTGGCAATGGCCAATTTCTTCCATCTGCTTTCTCACGGCAATGCATATTCCAGGGAGCTCCAGCATGATAAAAGACAAGCTAAGCAGAACTGTTTTCATGCCTCATGAGTGGTCTCTCAATCCTGTGGTGATGGAAAAGATCTAATGTATCTGGGGGCCAAACTTGCTGCGATCTCTTTGCGTCCCCTTTGAACAACAAGTGCAGTAGTTACATTGCCCTGATTTTCCTCTCCGGGGACACAAAGAGACGCTCTTCTCTACAGTTAGCCCCCCCCAGTCTCCTGTATGCCTTGCCACCAACTATCTCAGTTTCTAAAGAAAGCCAAGAGGTCGAAGAACACAATAATCTTCATTGCCTCATTCTGGCTTCGACAAGTTTGGTTTCCCTTCATTTGGCCTCACCTTCTTCGGAAACCTTGGATTCTAGACCCAGCTCCAGATCTGTTATCTCATCCAAAATGAACGGTTCATCCAAATTTCCAACATCTCAAGCTCAGCACATGGCTTTTCTAATTCCTTGATTGTCAGGCATTCTTCCCTTTCCTGTCCCATCCATCAAATCATTGTGGCCCATCACAAACCCTCTACTAGGAAACTGTACCAGTGTAAATACGAAAATTTGCTAGATGGGCTCTTAATAATGCTCTAGACACTTACACAGTCCCTGTGCATAAAGTATTGGATTTTTTAGCTAATCTTTATCAAACTGGCATTCAGTCTCTACCATTAGGGTCCATCTAGCCGCAATATCTAATTTCTATACTGGTTTCAATGGTTGTTCACTTATGTCACATACTTTGTAAAGCCTTTTTAAAGGTAATCTCTAGGTTAATAACGCCTTTTAAAGAGCCCATTGCTCCATGGGATGTACCCCCAGTTCTACAGTCTCTTACTCTTTCCCGTTTTGAACCATCAGCTACATGTGACTTAAAGTTTCTGACTTGGAAAACTTTATTTTTAGTAGCTATCTTTTCTGCAAGAAGAGTACCTGAAATTCAAGCCTTGTCCTGCAAACCTCCCTATATAATATTTCACAAAGACAGGGTCTCCCTCAGGACTAATCCTTCCTTCTTGCCAAAGGTAGTTTCAGAATTCAGTATTAGTCAATCATTGCAACTACTGACCTTTTTCCTAATTTCTCCAATAATGGAGAGTATTGTCTACATTTATTAGGCGTTCATAGAGAATTACGTTTTTATCTTCACAGAACAAAGGATTTCAGAAAATCTGACCAATTATTTGTTGCATTTTCCTCACTTTCCTTAAGTAAACCAGTTACCAAGGTTACGTTAGCTAAATTTATTTTTATTTATTTGCCATTTGTTAACCAGGTTAGTCTGGCTGGGCAGATGCCCTTTTTCAGCAGAGACCCGAGGAGAAAAGCTCCTGTAAAAAAAAACAATTAAATCCTGGCTCAGAGATTGTATCACATTTATCTGTTATTCAAAAGGGCTTCACCTTCCATGCCTGGTGAAAGCCCACTCAAAGAGAGCTGTGCCAGCTTCTGCAGTATTTCATGCTAGAGCTACTTTGGATGACATTTGTGCAGCAGCCACATGGTCTTCTCCTCATACCTTTATCACTCATTACAAATTGGACCAGATTTCTAGGGGACGTGCATCTTTCGGTTTGATGGTGCTAAGGAATATCCTTCTGTGAGACCTCCCAAGTTTCAAGTAGCTAGGGACTCTGTCCCACAGTCAAGGATTATGTGAAGACTGACAACATCAGATAAAGAAGTTATATCTTTAGTAATCCTTGACATTCCCCCTTCTTCCCCCAGCCTGAGACTCTTAGCTGATTGAATACTGCCTAGATTGGCTTCATAATAAGGACACCAATCTGGTCTTTTCTTGTTATTTACTACAGTAAACTCTCAGTTAACCGGCACCCATGGGGATTGGTAGATGCTGGATAATTGTAGTTTCTGGTTGCTTGAGAGTTACTATTAAAAATAGGCCTGACTAATAGTATATTCTATACTATTTGTTTGGTTTGACTTGTTCTCAGGTTGGGGAGAGAGGGAATTTATTCCTACTTTCCTTTTTAAAACTCTAAAAACATAAAGTATGTTTCTATGGGGGGGGGGGGGGCAGAAAGCGCAACACATGAAAATTGTACTGTATTTCTTCAATATTTTTTTGCCGGTTGCTTAAGTTCTGGTTAACTGACAGTTTACTGTATCTGTCTGAGACTATTTTAGGCAAACTCGATCTGAGGTAATTTAGAGAGGAGCATTATGGCTAGAGCCTAGCTTGAGAGTTTGGAAGGTTCGAGCAGAAGTAAACAGCCGAATCGCTTCCAAGGCTCGGAACCGAGCCCACAGTCAAGGATTAGTGAAGATCAACAACACAGATGGAATGTTATGGTAAGACATAACTTCTTTTTTATTTCCTTCATTAGACCTTAATCTGAGAAGCCTCTTAGTTTAATCTGTTGTAACAGCTATTTATTTGTTTTGCTAAGTTTTTTTCTCTGTTAGCTGTGATAAAAGCAATTAGACAAGGCTGCAACAGTTGTTATGACAGCTAAAGAAATTAATGGCTCTCTAAAGCTACCCCAACCTCTGCACATACTGGTTTTTAAGCATAAAATTAATAACAAAGAAAAATGCATTCATGGTGATAGAAAGGACCATATTATTACACATGCAGAAATTTAAAAAGTACTAGGAAATTCTGTAGCTGTAACCCTTGACTTGACTCATGTTGTCATGTTTAAAAAATATTTTCCCCATTGAAAATACTGTGGTGTGGGAGGAGGGAGAATCCAGCACAAACATGTGCCAGGCTGATATACTCACAAAAGAGGTAAAACAACAGTTGCTATATCAGTTCAGTAAACAAATGGCAGAAGGGGAGGGTGGGACAGCAAGACAGTGGCACACATATAGGTGCAGAATTAAATCCTTGAAAAGAAAATTAGTATAAGAGCTATGAAAGTGACTATAATCTTTTTGTAGTTAGGCAGAAAAATGATAATGGGTATTACCAGAAACCTATCCAAATGATGTACCAGCAGAAACCCTATAAGAGATGTCAGTATAGAAACTGAGGTGAAAGTGATAGCAAGCTGTAAAGTAAAACTCAGCACAAGACAGAACACTGCAGACAGACTTACAAGAAATGGTAGCACAAAAGAGAGGACAAAATATATGTACAGTACTTAACTGAGGCATTTAGAACAAAGACATTTACCGAGTACAAAAGGTAAGACAGGTAAGAAAATATAGAGTTAAAAACCCATTTCTGTTCAAGGGGAACAGATAGCTAAAGGAAAGGGGAATTCTCAAGAAGTCTGTCTACACAGTGGAAACCTTAAATCAGAAGGAGATTTTTTTTGTCTGTAACTACCCTTTGTAAGGAAAAACATTAAGAAGCTGCAGTGCCACTGTTTTTTGGAGAAGCTATATATTATCTCCGTCAAGACAAGTTAATGAGGAAAGTAATCTTGAATTGGTTGAGTTATAGAGAAACCACATAAACTTTAAAAAGCACAATGGATAGACAATACGTTTAAGCAGGGCAAGAGAGTATAATCAAAGATGTAGGAGAATATAGGGAACAAAATGTCACCATTATTTCTTACCCCCTGTGTTGGGTTTAAAATGGTGTATTACAAAGAGCAGGCAAAGCTAAGAAGGACATTTTCTATAGCAATTGTGAGTGCCAAAACCTTAAACTAGTAATGAAGCTAGCCCATATTCACATTAAGAAGTCACCTCTTCTTCTTTCAGCTGTTCCCGTTAGGGTTCACCACAGCGGATCATCTGTTTCCATTTCTTCCTGTCCTCTGCATCTTGCTCTGTCATACCAGCCACCTGCATGTCCTGTCTCACCACATCGATAAACCTTATCTTAGGCCTTCCTCTTTTCCTCTTACCTGGCAGCTCCATCCTTAGCATCCTTTTCCCAATATACCCAGCATCCCTCCTGAGTACATGTCCAAACCAACGCAATCTCACCTCTCTGGCTTTGTCTCCAAACCATCCAACCTGAGCTGACCCTCTAATATACTGATTCCTAATCCTGTCTATTCTCGTCATACCTAATACAAATCTTAACATCTTTAACTTTGCCACCTCCAGCTCTGACTCCTGCTATTTTTTTCAATGCCACCGGCTCCAACCCATATAACATAGTTGGTCTCACTACCCTCTTGTAGACTTTCCCTTTCACTCTTACTGGTACCCGTCTGTCACAAATCACTCCTGACACTCTTCACCCACTTCACCTTGCCTGTACTCTCTTCTTCACCTCTCTTAAACACTTACCATTACTCTGAACAGTTGATCCCAAATATTTAAACTCATCCATCTTTGCCAACTCTACTCCCTGCATCCTCACTATTCCTCTATCCTCCCTCTCATTCACACATATATATTCTGTCTTAGTCCTGCTGACCTTCATTCCTTTCCTCTCTAGAGCATATCTCCACCTCTCCAGGGTCTCCTCAACCTGTTCCCTACCCTCACTACAGATCACAATGTCATCCACAAACATCATAGTCCACTGGGACTTCTGGCTGATCTCTTCTGTCAACCTGTTTATCACCTAAGAAAGGGCTCAGAGCTCATCCTTGATGTACTCCCACTTCCCCATTAAATGCATCCATCACTCTTACTGCAGACCTCACCACTGTCACACTACCCTCGTACATATCCTGTACCACTCTTAAATACTTCTATGCCACTCCCGACTTCCTCATACAATACTACAACTCCTCTCTAGGCTCCCTGACATATGCATTGTCTAAGTCCACAAAGACACAATGCAGCTCCTTCTGACCTTCTCTATACCTCTCCATCAATACTCTCAGAGCAAACATCACATCTGTAATGCTCTTTCCTGGCATGAAACCATATTGCTGCTCACTAATCATCACCTCCCTTCTTAACCTAGCTTCCACTACTCTTTCCCATAACTTCATGCTGTGACTGATCAGTTTTATCTCTCTGTAGTTCCTACATCTCTGCACATCACCCTTATTCTTAAAAATCAACACTAACACACTTCTTCTCCATTCCTCAGGCATCCTCTCACGTTCCAAGATTTTATTAAACAATCTAATTAAAAACTCCACTGCCATCTCTCCTAAACACATCCATGCTTCCACAGGTATGTCATCTGGACCAACAGCCTTTCCATTCTTCATCCTCTTCATAGTTGTCCTTACTTCCTCCTTGCTAATCCATTGCACTTCCTGATTCACTATTCCCACATCATCGAACCTTCTCTCTCTCTCATTCTCTTCATTCATGAACCCCTCAAAGTACTCTTTCCATCTGATCAACACACTCTACTTGCTTTTGAGTATGTTTCCTGTATTATCCTTTATCACTCTTACCTGCTGCACATATTTCCCCGCGCAGTCCCTCTGTCCTTTTCTCCCTCCTTAGTGTCCAACCTTTCATACAACTCTCCATACATCCTACCTTCACCACCTCCCTCTTCACCATACACCTCATCTCCTTATACCCCTGTCTACTTTCTTCATCTCTCTGACAATTTCACTTCTTCGTCAACTTCTTCCTCTGTATACTCTCCTGTACTTCCTTGTTCCTCCACCAGGTCTCCTTGTCCTCCTTCCTCTGTCCAGATGTCACACCAAGCACTTTTCTAGCTGTCTCCCTTACCAGCTCTGCTGTAGTTACCCAGCTGTTCGGTAACTCTTCACTGCCACCCAGTGGCTGTCCTATCTCTTCCATGAACTGCACCTCATAATCACCCTTTTTCAGCTTTCACCATTTGATCCTTGGCACTGCTCCTCCTCTTCTTGATCACCAGCGTCATCCTACAGACCACCATCCTATGCTGCCTAACTACACTTTCCCCTATCACCACTTTACAGTCTCCAATCTCCTTCATACTGGCCCTCCTACAAAGGATATAATCCACCTGTGTGCACCTTCCTCCACTCTTGTACATCACCCCTTGCTGCTCCCTCTTTTTAAAATATGTATTCACCACAGCCATGTCCATCCTTTTTGCAAAATCCACTGCCATCTGACCTTTTGCATTCCTCTCCTTAACATTATACCTACCCATCACTTCCTCATCCCCTGTGTTCCCTTCACCAACATGCCCACTGAAATCCTCTCCAATCACCACTCTCTCACCCTTGGGTATACTCACCACCACTTTATCCAGCTCACTCCAAAATTTTTCTTTCTCATCCATCGCACACCCAACTTGTGGAGCATATGCACTAACAACATTCATCATCACCATCAATTTTCAACTTCATAAACATCATTCTATCTGACACTGTTTTTACCTCCAGAACACTCTTGGCATACAGTTCCTTCAGGATAACCCCTACCCCATTTCTCCTCCCATCCATACCATGATAGAACAATTTGAACCCACCTCCGAACCACCTGGCCTTACTCCCCTTCCATCTGGTCTCTTGCATGCACAATATAACAACCTTCCTTCTCTCCATCATATCAGCTAGCTCTCTCCCTACACCAGTCATACTGCCAAAATTTAAAGTTTCTACCATCACTACCACACTCCTAACCTTCCTCCTCTCTTCCTGCCTTCGGGCATGCCTTCCCCCTCTTCTTCTCCTTTGGCCAACAGTAGCCCGTTTCCACCAGCACCCTGTTGGCTAATGGTACTGGTTAAGAGGTCACCTTGGGATGGATAAAACTAAGACAAGTGTACTGTAGATCATTGAGTGTATTGTACCTAGTCAGCCACTGTAGCTAGATAGCACGTGCATATAAGTTACTGAGCATGTACAAGATCAGTGCCATTTTGTATAGTCAGTCAGAGTGAGTGCAGGCATGAATGGAGATGCACATGCGAGTGTGTTTGAAGTAATGAGTCAGTTAGGTTAAATATATGTTCCAGTTACAGCTCCTGATGTGTTTCTGTACAGTAAACAGCTTGAACACATCACAGTGCCTCAGTGTCCTATCTGAATGCAAGAGAATGCAACGAGTACTAACTACATTTTATTGACCAAGCATAGTGAAAGAGATAGAAATGTGGGTTTCTTGGTTTGAATGCCAGAAAACAGCAACGCATCCTGTATTTAAGGGTCAGCTGATTTTAATGCATATTATAGAGTTGCCATTTGAATGTATTGCTACAGATATTGTGGAACCACCAGTAAAACTAAATAATGTATATCAGTACAACATTTCAAGAAGCAGTATCTTGACTCAGAGCTACTGCTAAGGCTATTGCTAGAGAGCTGAGACTGTTACTCTCTAAAGGGGTTACTTGTAAAGAGTTATTTACTGCCCTTAGCACACTCTTTATGTCAACAGTATTGCATCTGTTATGCCAAGACCTTAGTCAGCCAGTTGGCATCATTTTGCAGTCTGTATACTGATGGATTAGTAGGCTTGTTCAACAGTCAAATCACTGTTACGGAAAGTTACTGGAGCAGACTGAAAGAACTGGAACAATTTGTTACCCTGCTTACTGTTGGCAGTAATTGAGGTGCCAAAGCTTCAGCTGGGGTTACTCTATCTGAACTTTTGTTCAGCAGGCATCCCAGAGGACTGCTTGACATTGTTAAAAAAATTTGGGAAGAAGAAAAGAGACCATTCAAATGTGTGCTAGAACACCGTCAGTTTGAAGAACAGACTAAAGCTGATTATGCCAAAAGCATGTCTTACTTAAATAATTCAACCCAAAAGATCAGGTATTAGTATGTATGCCCTCTATAAAGAACACATTTCTGGATAAGTGGCAAGTGCATTTTGAGGTGAATGAAGAAATAAAGGCAGTGATCACATGATTAGATTACAAGAAGATAAATATAAGGCAAGTCTATTACATGAAATGTACTGAAGCCAATGAAAGAAATTCTGTGCTTATTTTGTAAGCTGAAGTTCACACAGATGAGAACAGAGAATCGTTGCCTGAATTCCATGTAAGCCAAATAGTAACACTGTACTGAAAGAGGTTTTCAAACAAAGGTTGAAACAAGAGATGTTTATTAAGTAATGAAGCAGTGCTCCCAGATATGTGGGAGAAATAAACTGACAAAACATGACGTATATACAACACCTGGGAAAAAAAGATTAAACAAAGACCTGACAGTATACCAGAGTCAATGAATCGGGTTGTGAGAGAAGTTGTTCAAATATGCCCATACTAGGAGTAATAACAGATCAACACTACTAGCTCCTAAACCTGATAAAAGTATCCAGTTCTGTAATGATTTTAGGAAACAGAATACTATTTCAAAATGTGATAGATTTGCAATGTACAAAACTGATTTGTTAATAGAAAACCTAGGAAAAGCCAGATAACTGACAACTCTAGACCGGGATAAGGAGTTTTGGCAGATACCATATTTCCACTTCTGCTAAAGAAAAGAAAAAAACGTTGAAGACCTCTTTTAGTAGATTTGGCTTACATGGAGTTCCAGCTATCTTTCAGAGACTGATGGGTAAAATATTGATGCCCCATTTATGATACACTGCTGGAATGTTGTGGTCTTCCATTCAGAGGACATGGAATCTCATGTACCAAAAGTGCAGTCTATTTCAAACTGTTTTAAGACGTGAAGGCTTGACTTTCAAATCCTGAGAAAAGTAAATTGAGCAAGACTAGAAGCCAAATATTTGTGATACCTTAAATGAAGAGGATTTTTAAGACAACAACTAAAAAAAAAACAAAGGCCATATGGCCTATACTCTCTATTAAAAGATAGGTGAAGGGTTTTTCTTGGACTAGCTAGGTGCTATGGAAAATTTGCATCTAATTCTGCAACTACTGTCTATGTTTTCACAGAACACATGAAAGGCAAATCACCTATCGAAATAAAATACAAAAAATACAATGGATCTGCAGACAGATCATTTATTGAACTAAAAAGAGTATCATCTACTGAAGCAGTGTTAGTAATCCCTAAATCTGCTGTTGTCTTTTTTGTCCATACTTCAGTCTTTGGGTTTTAGATCTGATTTCGGCCATTTCTCAGACTTTGGATTTGTAGCTCAAGCTCCTCCCCTCACCCATAATCTTCTCCCAAACCCCAGATTACCTCACATCTCATTTGCCGCTATAGCTATCAGATGTGGTTGATGTAACTCTAGGGATCTTTTGGAGATAAATACTCGATTTTTGTGACTTCCTCCTTTCTGCTTCTCCTATCCTCCACCCCCCCCCAAAAAAAAAGTAAGGTATATATTTTATTTGTATCTGTAGGGTTGCCTTTCTATACCTTTCAGGCCTCATGCCTTTCCTCCCTTTTTCTTTTCTACTGGTTTCTTCCTGGTAGTCTTTTCTACCATTGTTGGAAGTTCCCTTCCCTTGTAGGGTATTTGTCATTACCATTGCTTGTGTTTCAACTTAACTAGGTATTTTTCTCTGTGTGTTTCTAGGTGTTATTTCCTTCCTGTTTTATTTATTTTATTTTATTTTTTTATGTCTGTGAGTTATCTTGTCAGATGTCTGACAAACCTAATGGTTTAAAAAAATGTTCCTGTTGTGGACATAAGATACCTCACTTGGATGTGCACTCCGAGTCTGTTTACTGTCTTGGGACCACTCATCTAGAAGTAGAGTGTGACATTTGTTCCAGCTTCAACCACAGAGACTTGGTTAAGCACTGGAACAAATTAGTTCTTAAGAGTCTGTTGCCTTCCTCTTTTCCATATCTGGAGTCCCCTCTCCGGTCAGAAACCAATGGAGAAAATTCAAATTGAAAAGAATGATAAGACCAAAGATAAGCCAAGGGAGTCTAGAAAACACTCATTTAACCATTCTCCTCATTTGGCTCCAATTTTGGTTCTCCCAGCCAAAATTTCGAGGGCCTCAGATATGTCCACTCCTTCAGATCCAAAAACTTCAGCTCCTACATCACCATCCCTTCAACATCCTTGATACTTTCCAGAGCTAATCTCATCCAGACTACACTCCCCTTTTCTGCAAGAGATTCCACACAGAGTGTTGAGACCTCGATGTACCTCCTCCTACTTTAGGTCTACCAGGAGCTTATCCAAAGCAGATGTGGACAGAATAATGAGAAAATTTCTCAGGACTCAGATTCAGTTGGAAGTACTTTTATCTCCATCTCCCATTGGACCCATGAGCTTTGTACCAACTCAAATACATTTACTCACTCCTGCTTCAATCTGCCTCAGTTTCAGAGGTACCAGATCTGAAAATCCTGGGATTGTCTATGTTGGATCCAAAGGCTTGGCCTTCATCAACTCTGGCACCTTCTCTGACCCATCTGGCCACTGACTTTGTCAGAGCTGGAGAAGTCATGGAGCTGTAGATTTGGTGCCAGATCTGGGGGGTAGCAGTTCAACTCCGAGGTTGCTGGGGCCATCTCTTCCCCTCAGGACTTCAGCATTAGATAGCTCAGCTTTGACTTCTGCTTCAAGACAGGGTCAGGGGGAGGTCTTGGACTTCTCCAGACAGGAGGCTTTACCTCCTGCTGGAGTGGTCCTGGGCTCACCATTGACTTCTGTCTTTGAGGCAGTGGAGAGAGCTCTTCACATGACTGGAGATAGAACATCCTGCTCACCCCCCAGGCCTCGCACCTACACCTGTCTGCTCTGGGTCCTACATCTACTCATTTTGTCCAATCAGGGTAGCCAGTCCATTATAACATCAAGACAGTCCTTTTACTGGACACCTCACACACTTCCTGGTCCTCCTTGGAGCATCTCCATGAGGAAGTTCCCTGGAAACATAAGTGCAAAAGGAGGCACATTGATTCCCCACAGACATCTTTAACAGAAGACACTGACATCAATGAAAGGGAGCAGTCTCCCAGGTCACCCCTTGAGGATGTCTCTTTATGAGAAATTCTCAAACTTCTGAGACAGAAAGGTGGTTGGTCTTCCAAAGCCTTTTCCCAGGAGGAGTTGGTGTTTCTTGAGGCTTTTCGAACTTGCTCAACTATGTTCTGGGTGGTACCCCCAACAGATGACATGGTGGACCTCATTTTCCATTAGGCTTGGAAGGATCTAGCTATGACAGAGACCATTCCTAAGAATCCAGGCAAGTACGTAGTTGCACCCAAGAACCATGCCCATTGGAGCAGGGGTCCCATTAGTTGATGCCATGGTGGTTGCCGCAGCGACCAAAGAGGAACGTGCTGAAGAAAGTCCCTGTATCCAACCCCTAACAGAGAGTATAGGACACCAGATAGATTTGGGAAGCAAAGATTTGCATCAGTAACTTTTGCTCTGCCATCACTGAATTACCTGGCACAATTCAAAAGGTTTCAGAGGGCTCTGAAGAAAGATCTTACAAAATCTCTGTCAGGGTCCATGTCAACAGAGGATCAAAAGACTGTTCACCACTGGCCACACTTCAGTCCCCATCAAACACTTCTATGCATCTGGTTTCATATGCTACTGAAGGTGTTTTGACAAGATGTCTTTCATCAGTGCACCCTTTGATGAATCTACTTTATTTGGACCCAGAATTAAAGAGTGAACATAATGGGAAAGCCCTATCTGCTGTAGAGTTACATTTTTCTACCCCTTCAGAGGACCTTTTCAGTAAACCAGAAAGGGGGTAGAATGATGTGAATCCAGAAATCGCAAGGATTCTCTCAGAACTCCTATGGAGATAGATCCTCCTGCAGCAGAGGGGGGATCTCTAACTGTGTACATTGCCCACATGGCAGGGGAGGCCAGCAAAACCAAGGCTTCAGAGACCCCTTTACCATCAAGCCTTTTCTGTGCCCCTGAATGATTGCCTGACTGATGCACTCTTGAGGCAGTCAGGGGCGCTTATTTCTGCACCCAAAAGTCTGGATGTCCATCACCAAAGATGTCTGAGTGCAGGTAATAATTAACAGAGGCTATTACATTCCCTTTTCCCCACTCATTCGCCCATGAAAAATTCCTGATGTACCACCACATCAGAGGAAGGCAGCAGTCTCAAAGATAGAAAAGCTGCTAAGAAAAAGAGTAGTTGAAGACGTCCCACCAGACCAAATAGGATTTGCAACTTATTCAAGATTCTTTTGGTGCCAAAGCAGATGGGGGACCTCAGGACAATACTGGACCTAAGCCACTTAAACCCATTTGTCAAACACTCCAAGTTCTGAATGGTCAAGGTTCAGTCATTTTTCCCTCTTTTAAGGAAGGATGATTGGATGTGCTTGATAGATCTCCAGGATGCATACTATCACATAAAAATAGACAGCAACCTGGATAACTGGATGGGGAACAGAAAGTACACCCCTAGGATTCCATCTATGTCCCTGCTGAACAGTGGCATAGGGTAATGATTTGTTGGAACATGGGGTAAATTCTTGGCTAGGCTTGTAAGGGCCTCAGGGCCAATAGCCTAGTGACTTCCTATGATCCTATGACAGATGATCCAGGAGATTCCTTCTCTTCTGGCTAGGAAACAGTCATTTTCAATTCATATCCTTGCCATTTAGTCTGAAACTCACCTGAGATTGCTGAGTTTCCGGTTGTTTCCATATCTTGATGACTGGCTCCTCACGGCTCCCACCAGGCATCGACTGACGCTCACAGGGACTATCTGCTCCTTTTATGTCTACACCTGGGCATCACAGTCACCTTCAACAAGTCTCACCTCCTTCCCACCCAAATCCTGGACTTCATAGGGGCTCACTTGGACACAGTCTCTCAAGTAGTTTGACTACCTCAGTCTATTTTGTCCAAATTACAGCTTCAAGTGAAAAGTCTGCTATCTCTTCAGTCATTACCAGCCAGGCTGGTCCTTCAGCTTTTGGAGTTAATGTCGGCCTCCATAACCCTTCTATCCTTAGCAAGATACTACATGAGAATACTACAATGGGCTCTTAACAGTCTAATGTTCTATGAATTGACATCTCATGACATCTCCATTCGAATCACAAAGATCTGCCAACAATTTGACTCCTGTTGGATACACACACCAGATGTTTCACAGGACCACTTCTTCATTCTCCCATTTCCCAAGACCACTGTGACTGTGGACGCTTCCCAGATGGGTGCGAGGGCATTACCTGGGACAGGCAGTTCAAGGCATGTGTTCCCGCTTAGAGTCCAATCTTCACATCAGTGTCTTAGAGATGAGAACAGTCCTACTAGCTCTGCAGGCATTTCAAGACATCCTATCTCAAGGGGTAATTGCTAAACACACAGACAACATGAGAATGGTCTGGTTCATCAACAAACAGGGAGGAACATGCTCTTACCCCTTGTGTCAGGAAGCAATGAGAGTGCAGCAATGGGCTGAATAGTATCATAATAACAAGATGGGGGGAGCAGGGGGCACAGTAGGGATATATAAGGGGATAGTGGACAGCAGGGGGCCCATTTTTATTTCACCAAAGGCTAGAGTCAAAATATTCAGTACTGCCAAGGACAGGCCCATTTGAGTACATCACTCAGTTTATCAACAATGTTTGCTACTCAAAATAAAACATTTAAAACACTGTAACATCTGAACAGGGAAAAAATGCACAATGCTTGGTTTTGTCAGATTTTTGGTATGCAACAATCATTTCAACTGTATCTTTATTTATTGCTACATATATACCTGGTTGCATAATAGTGCTAAACATGCACTTGCAGACATACTCCTCAAGCTGTTAAGTTTAGTTACTGGCTTTGTCCCTAATGAGTGGTGCACTGCAGTGGTGATGCCCCTCCATAACAGTGGCCTTACAGCTGACCTGGGAAGTTGAAGTCCTATCAGCTTTACAAGACTCATCTGCAAAACTATGGGGTGGGTGTATTATAACTAACCTCATAAAATGTGATATCAAGACTCCTGTTTGAAATTACCTCCAGCAGTTTAGCTTTGTGAAGGGCAGAGCCTGTCTATTTAATCTGGTAAAGTTTTTCAAAAGGGTTACTGAGGCTGTAGATAGTCACCACGCAGTGCATGTGATGTTTTTGAGCTGGTGAAGGACCTCAACACCATTTCTCTTGCTGGCATCATACAAAAGCTAATTGCTTTAAAAATTGAACCCATATGTGGTAAGATGGATGGCAAACTGGCTGAAGGACGGATCTCACATAGTGCGATTTGCAGGTGCCTCATTAGTAAGTATGAATGTGACCAGTGGTATCCCCCAAGCACGCGGTGCTGGAACATCTCCTTTTTGGAATTTTCTCCTCTGATCTTCATATGAAAAGCCAAGACCTGTGGCTAACAAAGTTTTCAGATGACTGAAAACTAGAGGTTGTTGTTAAGTCACAGTTTGACACCAAAACTCTTCTGAATGAACTCCTCCTAGTAAAAATACTAAAACTGAGCTCAGACTAAATGCTTAAAATTGTAGTGTAATGATAGACAACCCCTTCCCCCATTATACTGAGCATACAAAACACAAACATTGCCAGGGACCTAGATATGTGGGCTGATAACACCCCCTCATTTGACCTTCATATGACAGCAGTTGTCAGGAAATCCTTTTATTTAGCCCACCTAATTATTAGCCAAAGGAATATCCTTATAGTCTAAAGAAGTAATCAGTCCCTCATACTCAGCATTGATTAGGACAATTATTGAGTACAGTGCCCCCTTTGAGATATATCTCGTTAGTCATATCAGACAATTAGCAAACCCTTAAAGGTTCCTAACCAAAAAGATCAGAGGCTTAAAATCCCTGACCTATGAAAATATGCTGGAAGCTCTATCCATTTATTCAGTGTCTTAAAGACTTTTGATGGGAGATCTGTCTTGCTTGATGCACCTCTATAGACCCAGATGTTCTGCACTTCCTGTTTCTCTGTGAGTCCAATATCTCCACCAATACTGGAACCAGGGACCTAATTTTTTACCAGAAGATAAATATTGCACAGTACAGAGGCATGCTTATAAGGCAACACCTCTCAAACCTTTGAAATAAACTTTCCCTACATGTTAAGCAGTACGATTCATTATCTTACTTTTAACATAAACTAGGTAATGGATGGATATCCACAAATTTACTCTGGATATGGCCCTCCTGGAAATCTGAGCTGCTGCCTAATGGAGGATGAATGGTCATAAGATTTGTTGATCTTAGACTATGAATCTAAACTGATTTTATGGCTTACTCCTATAACTTGTCAGGAAATCTCTGCTAACCTCGACAATGATCCTGACTAGCATAAAGTGGGTGTAAGAGAATAAATAAATTAAATACAGAAAATGATTACTACACTGAAAGTGAGTCTAGATCCAGTGAAATTTACCTCTGTGGCTAATTCTGCCAAAAAGAGGTTATTAGGAGAGCCAAAGCAAATCATCCTACTCAGTGAGTGAAAGGCAATAAACTTACAGGTCTGCACCAGCTTATGGAAATTAAACATTCGTACAAACTGTGTACATGAATGCAATGTCTTATTGTACTTGTGTAAATTATTATCTTTACTGCTGTTGATTTCCTGGGTGTAGCTGAAAAGGGTCAATAGATGAGCCAACTTTCCTGGTACACAAACAGCAGTCAATAATTATCAATGATAGATAGCTCATTGCTATTCAAAAATATACATGCTGATTGGTCAGCCCACGCAGCATGCCTCTTGTAAATCGACCATATACAAATAGAAAATAGTCCGGTTGCTGCAGTACCACTGAGTGGCAAGACTTTCTTCTATTAGTATATGCTACAGCGGCATATGTCTCAACTGTCCAGATTTTTGCCTCATATTTTTTGTCTGTTCCTCATAAAATTTGTAGTTTTCTCACAAATTATTGAGAAGTAAAGTCACTAAATAATGACACACATTTCAGTTTCAGATTTTATATCCTTCAGAAAATGCACGATAACACAAATCATATTATTCTTGCGGTGTTCTAAGTTTATAAGAGCAACATTTACAACTGGTCCTTATTTGAGGACCTTTATCCCCTGTTTGTAAGGCTTTGTTCACATTTCTTGAACTAACAGGTTGAGAGGTATGGACAGACTGCAGAGCAAATACAAGTAAAATCAGGTATGTCATGCAAAACTAAAGAAATGCACCTGATTTTCCTTGTATTTGTAGCCTGTCTCTCTCTTACCTCTGAACTGTCTGGATTTTGTAGTTAAATTGAAAAAAAAATTAATGGAAATCTTCCTTTCTCCGTTGCTTGCTTTAATCAGTGCAATATACTGGGCAAGCATATTCCCATTGGCATGCACAGTATAGCAACACAAGTGGAAGAATGAGGAAACAGCATGAAGGAACGTTGCAATGCCATTATACAAAGACATTATTTAAGAAAAGTAAGCAATTTCTTTCTTAAATAATGTCATTGTATGATAGCAATAACCAGTTTGTGGGTGTTGGTATATGAGGATTTACCCATGGTTGGCTTTGTTTAATCACTTGGGCTTTGTCCTCGTAATCAACCCACACCAGTCATGGGTAAATTCCTTCAGAAAATGTATGCTAATGCAAAACCTACTATATTAACAGCTTTCTAAGTTGATAAGAGCAATATTTAAAATCTGTCCCCTACTATTATTTTTTGGATTTGCCCAGCATTCGAAAGCAAACGATTATTATAGTCAGTCACTAATGCCAGACATTAAAGTTTCATGCTTCTATTAATCAGAAAATGCATGTTGATGCAAAACCTGTTCTATTAAAATTTTAAATGAATAAGTAATGTTTAAAAATTGTCCCAGGTTTTGAGCCTTCATTCCTATGCAGATATGCTGCACCAAGACCATACTTCAAAGCATCACACGTAAGAGGTACTGGTTTATGATTATCATAATATCTCAGTGTGGGTGTACTGGTAATTTTCTGTTTCAGAACATCAGATGCTCTTTGGTGTTGTTTCAGCCAAGACCAGTTTAATTTTTGTGTGTCAACTCACATAAGGGAGCTGAAAACTAAGGTCTGAGATGAACTTTTTTAAATAGTTGACCTTACCAAGAAAACGTTGTAAAGGTGTGACATTTTGTGGAACTGGCATCTCAAGAATTGCGGCTTGCTTAGATGGATCTGGTTGTAAGCCAGAACTGGTAAACAAATGACCCACATAAGTAACTTCTTTCAGTTTGAATTTACATTTCTGAGGATTTACTTCATGAACATGGTCTAAAACTTTTTTGAGATTTCTATCGTGTTTGTCTTCACCATTGCCCCCTACAATAATGTCATCCACTGCAATAGCACATGGATAACCAGAAAATAATTTGTTCCATTGCACGTTGAAATACTTCACTGGCAGAATTTATCCCAAATGGCATTCTCAAGAATCTGTATCTTCCAAATGGTGTACTGAAAGTGATTAACAAGGAAGATTTGTGATCCAGCGAAATTTGCCAAAAGAAACGTTTGCATCTAAGACTGTAAAAACAGTGGCATTTGACATGAGAACGGCTACTTCTTTTACTGTGCACATCAAATGATGAGGATGCTTAACTGCTTTCTTGAAGTCTCTCAGATCAATACATATTCGAATATCATCTGTGCTTTTCTTATGAGCTACGGCAATGGAGGATACCCATTCAGTTGATGCTTTTACTGGAGTAAGGACACCTAAATTCATCATTTTGTCAAGTCCTGCTTTTACTTTGCTCTGCATTGCTACAGAAATCTTCTTTGCTGGTCTGATAACTGGGCTTGCTTCATGGTTTAACTTCATGGAATATATGACTGGAAGTTTGCCAAGCTCATCTGTGAAAATGTCAGCATATTCACTAAATATATTCTGTGTAAAATTATCTGTTGTTCAGACTTATATGGTGGATCTCTTTATTAAATGAAATCAGTCCCATTCTTAAACTACCTGGTCAAGCAAGAGCACACACGCACTATTGACTGCAGTGAGAATAGAACCCCTACCTATCTAAGGTACATAGACAACAGAACTCTGTATTTAAGGCAAGCGCCACAGCTCAAGTCTGACCTGGAGTGTCTCAGGCAGCTACCGCACCATCTGTTTGAATCTCTTCACCACCATAAGCAACTAGTTGTACACACTTTGCTGAATCGAGTTTCTCAACAGCTCTTACTTTAGCAAACATTTGTGCAAATATAGCATTGCACTTGGATCCAGTGTCTACTTTAAGCTCTAGGGGTTCCCCATTAATCCGAACAGTACAAAATATTTCAGTTTTTGCTGCCAACTAATAATCTACTGTGTTAACTGTTTCATCAATCACAGAAACACCATCAACATAAAAAGTTTGCTGACAGCTCTCTATCTGATCTACTTGCTTCTTCAGATGCTCTCCTTTAATAAAAGTATGTACCACTTTAAACCTGCAAAGCCTTTTGAAATGATTCCACTTTTTACATTTATGACACTGCTGACCAAAAGCTAAGCACTTCTCTTATTTAGATTCATGACTGCCTCCACAATTCGACAGTTAACAATAGGGATGGTGTTGTGGCCCCATTCGGTTTATAGTTAAGGTTGGGTAATGCCACACCCTTTGGTTTATGTTTCTTTTTCATCTTAGCTTTATGTTGTACAGTATTATCATTCACACTAACAGACACTCCATGCACATTTTTCTCATTCGTAAGCATATTCATATGCTTTTCTGTAAGCTCGTATATTTGGAAAATCTCAATGGCTTTGCTCAACATTAACTCACTCTCTCAAAGGAAAATCTTTCTCACTACATCATTATTAACACCACAGACAAGCCTGTCTTTTATCAACTCATCTCTCTGATCACCAGATCTGCACGTTTTTCTTTATTTCTTAAGTGGGTAATATATGCTGCTATAATTTCATCAGGCTTTTGATTTCTTGTGGAAAACATGTGCCTTTCCATTGTAATATTCATTTGAGGGTTACACATTTCTCTAAATTTATGTTTTAAGCACTCAGGTTCTTCCCGCATTTCAGCCTGTATCACAATATGGCAGTTCTCCCCTCCTCTGCATACACGGCAGGTGCATACACAAATGAATGTTCCCTCTCAGTGACTTCCAAGCCAGCTAAATTAAGAAGTATGAATGCTCTTGCACATGCATCTTTATCAGAAAATTCTGCTTGTATGAAAGTATCATATTCTTGCTCAAATTCTCACCAATTCTCAGCAATATTATTATCATACACCAGTGGTCCAGGTCTGCAAAATCCCTCTGCCATAACAACAAAATACATTTAAATATAAGCATAGAGCAGGTACTTGTAATTATGCTCAAATGTACAACAATCTCTCTGAAAAGGCTTCACTTTAATACTGCAAACACTGCAACCACTTCTAGACACTTTGACTACCTCGAAAAGTTTCAGTTAATTCAAAAAAGTAGTACATTGTAAAAAAATGTAGTTGTTTTAACCTTTTCATACAGTTCAATACTTCATAAATTATTTCGGACTCTTTTGTATTTATTTTGAATACATTTATCAGTAAATTGTAATTTTTGACATTTCGTTTATCTCGATAATTATTTCAAATGTTTTAAATGCTTCACCACTTATTCAGTGACTAAAAAATCATTTAAATGAGTTTAAGTACCTTTGAATAACCACTGACCTGTTTGTGAGTTGGCTCCTGTACATTTCTCCACTTCTAACTGTGTGCCTCATGGTTTGCGAGTTGCTTTACTTTGGATCCCATTCTGACACCACATCACATCTCTCATATATCAAATGAGACATTGAGGCACTGTGATGGGTTCAAATTGTTTATTGTACATAAACACATCAGGAGCTGTAACTGGAACATATATTTAACCTAACTGACTGACTCATTACCTCAAACACACTCGCATATGCATCTCCATTCACGCATACATTCTCTCTGACTGAATATACAAAATAGCATTGATCTTGCATGTGCTCAATGACCTATATGCATGTGCTATCTAGTTACAGTGGCTGACTAGGTACAATACACACAATGATCTCCAGAGATAACTTCTGCCTGGCATCCAGGCCAGTCACTGACCTTGCCCTGGTGTAAATAGCGCACATCCACAAATCAAATATAGCTTATGACATCAGCAGTGTCTGGTGAGGAGAATATGGTAATAAGTGTCCTACATGCTGGTGTAAAAGGCTCTCTGTAATGTCAAGCAAGAGTGCACACACACTATTGACTGCAGTAAGAATAGAACCCCTACCTATCTAAGGTACATAGACAACATAACTCTGTATTTAAGGCAAGCGCCTGTCTCAGGCAACACTTTATAGCTGATGACATCAGCAGTGAATGGTGAGGAGAATATGATAATAACAGTGTCCCACATGCTGGTATAAAAGGCTCTCTGTAATGCCAAGCAAGAACAGGAAACACACACATAGACACACACACACAGCAGTTGATTGCAGTGCAAATACAACCCCTACCTAAGTACACAGACTACAGAGCTCAGTACTTTATGCAAGTGCCATTGCACAAGTCTGACTTTTACAAGGCTACAAGACAACTTATAGTGGATGACATCAGCATTGCATGTTGGAGAGAAGAAGTTGGGAGGCCTGCATAGGTTCATAGGCTCATAGGAGTTTACTAGGCTAATGGCCCTAGGGCCTTTAAAATCCTAGCCATGTAAAGACCCAAGTACCCTTATTGAGCATAGTTAGATGATCATTGTTAGCAGAGTGATTTTGTGATCAGCACTGACTGCCCCTGTCCATGAGGGAGATAGGTGCCACTCCTGGGGTGAATTTACAATCACCCATCCAGTTGTCAAGGTTGTGCTTAAATAAAATCATTGAGAAGCACTACTTCATATGCAGAGGGAGCCTATTACAGAAGAGTGGCAATTGCTGGGAGATGTATGTGTCTCTCCAGCATGTTCTGTTTATGTAACAGTCTAGGTTGAGATCCTGGAGCAAGTTATTCTTGTCCCATTTGATTTGTGGATGTCCAGCATTTCCAGTAGGGCAGGGTCTAAAACTGGTCTGAAGGCCAGGCATAGGTCGCCTCTCAGCAGCCTGTATAATACTGAGTACTCTGACGTGTCCATCAGTCTTTCCATGTATATCATGTTTTGCAAACCGTGGAGTCTCCTGGTCAGAAACCTCTATGTTTTCTCTTGTTGCTGCAGGTGTCTGGAGGGGTACATACAGAAGAGATCATTGTACTCAATTAGTGGTCTGATAAGGGTCAGGTACAGCAGAGCTATGACCTCCCTGGTATTGGATGCGATACCCTAATTTATGAGGTGGGCAATGTACAATGTGTGTCTTACCACTATGGGCGCATAGTGATTGAAATTTAGATTGCTATCAACATGTGTTCCCAAGTCTTGCACCACTGAATTTGAGCTTAGAGGGGTGCTATGTATGTCATAATTATCAAGGCTACCTCTTTGCCAAAGGGGACAATGAGACATTTTTTTTCTTTAAGGTTCAGTATGTGAGTTTGGCACCAATCATTTGTCTGTGTCAGCCCTTTTTGTAATATGTTAACATCATTGGCGACTCTACATGATTGTGCCAGTTGACAGTTATCTGCAAACTTGGTAAGCCACAGGCACTCTACCTTCACCTGCACTTCAGAGAAATAGTTCAAAAACAGTTGAGGGCCCAGCACAGATCCATGTGGTATTCCACTGGTAATTGGTCTACTGGAGGAGGTGGACTCCACAACTTTGATAGTGTGCATTCTGTCAGTGAGCCAGTTGTCTGTTCATCTAATAATGTATGGGTTAATCCCCAGATGGGAGATTTTCTGTATGATACCTGAATGCGGCATTGTGTCAAAGGCCTTGACCAAAGCAACAGAGGTGGTATGTCCTGTTATCCCTCATCCAGGGCTTTGGGGACATTATCAAAAAAGTCCACTAGTTTTAATAAGCAAGCTCTACCCTTGACAAAACCAAAATGGGTTGGGTCAAGTGTGTTGAAGGTCACTTATATCCCTGTGGATAAGGTAATCGATGATTCTTTCCATAGCCTTGCAGATAAGGCTGGTTAGGCTTATGAGTCAATAGTTCCCAGGGTCAGTTGATGGATGTTTAGGCATGTTCAACTGTAAAGACAGTTCTAGTTCTGCATGTTATCAAATTGAGGTGTATTACATATCACACAGTATTTGATATTAATTTATGTAGTGTAGTTGATATATTTGTGAAAAAAGTACTGAGACACCAGGGTTGCAGTGCATGGGGGGAAGCAACACAGCTGTATTGTAAATATGTAAGATATTGTTAGGTAGGGCCTTCAGTTTGTTATGTTTCCACATGTAATTTCATGGTATAAAGAGTAAATGAACAGTAAACAGCACTAATGTATGCTAATATTTACTTTGCATAGCTCAGAGGCAAGCAGAGGGTTTGCCCATGCAAGATACACATTTCCATTACTTTCCCTGTTTGCAAGTAGTTAAGCAGTGTGCAAACGCGAACCACATTGCTAAAAGTCTGAGAGTTAGTATTGAGTCTATGAAACACACCTGCTGCTTAGCTGACTCTGTGGCAGCAGGTGTAAATGAATTGACACATTTCTTTTTGAGCCCAGTTGATACTGGGTTGGAATCCAGGTGTATGTAATACTTTTAAATAAACAGTGATAATGCAATGACATTATTCTTTATAGTACATTCACATAAGTTATTGTGTGTGTGTGTGTGTGTGTGTGTGTGTGTGTGTGTGTGTGTGTGTGTGTGTGTGTGTGTGTGTGTGTGTGTGTGTGTGTGTGTGTGTGTTGCAGTGCGGTTAAGCAGCATTGTATGGATGTAACTGCCGCTTAGCATGTTTGTCCAGTGCCCAACAGAATTAATTGAATGTACACATTTCCAGTTATTGGCTGTCTATATCCTTTCTGCAGGTGTTCAGTGACTGCAGGTGTTGGTGAACCTTGCTAACTGCAACACATCACTAAGCAAAGTTGCACAATGGAAAGCGGAAATTGTAACAATATATCATTTTTGAACTTTGCACTTTTACAGACACCCTGTCTGCAGGTGTTCTGTCTGCTTCCTGGGTGGGCCACTAGCCAGTTTGCCCACTGCTAAGCTTTGCACAAACATGATAAGCATAGCCAAACTTGACATTCTTTTTAGGGTCATAGGTGTGTACTAGGCTAATGGCCCTGGAGCCTTTAGAAGCCTAGCTCATTGGATTACCCTGGCATCATGCCACCTGACCTCAGTTCCCAGTGTCTCTCTCGAGTAGAGCCACTGGAGTGATCCCTGGGGTGCATTTTCTGTTTCCTATCCACTCATCAAGATATCTCTTGAAGATGGCCAGTGGTTTGACATGTATGGGAAGTCTATTCCATAGCATGGGCAGTCTCTGGGTTATGAACCTGTCCCTCCAGTTTGTTCTGTTGATTGTGATAATGAGGTTGAGGTCTCTGGAGCATGTGGTGAGGAGGGATTTCTTTAGATATAGCATTTCTAACAGAGCTGGGTCAGACATGGCTTTGTAAGTCAAGCAGAGATTGCCTCTAAGTAGGCGATATGAGACAGAGAATAGTTTGAGTTTTTTTGAGTCTGTCCATATAGAACAAGTGTTTACGGCCTAGGATCCTCTTTGTGAGGTACTTTTGTGGCCTCTCCAGTTGTTGCAGGTGTTTAGTGAGGTTCATTCCAAATGGGGCATTGTACTTGATGATTGGCCTAATGAGGGAAGAGTAGAGGGAAACAATGACCTCTTTCTTCCTGGATGGAACACCCTTAGTAATGTGATGTGCCACATAGAAGGACTTTCTGATCATAGTGGGAATGTGGTGGTCAAAAAAGAGGTTGCTGTCAACCTGTGTTCCCAGATCTTTTATAACGCCTTCTGTGTTCAGTGGACTACCACTGATGTGGTAATTCATGGGAACAGGGTTTTTCCCAAAGGGGATGATGGCACATTTTTTGGCACTGAGCTTAAGGCCATGGTTCTGACACCAGTCGTTGGTCTCAGTGAGGCCTTTTTGTAGGATGTCAACATCACTTGGGGAGTTAATAATAGCTCCCAACTTGCAATCATCTGCAAAATTTGTCAGCCAGTGTCTCTTCGTGTTGGCCTAGACATCAGAGAAGTAGATGCCAAACAGGAGAGGACCTAGGACTGAACCCTGTGGGACTCCACTTGTGACTGGTCAGCAGTCTGATTTGGAGTCAGCTACTTTCACACTGTGGGTTCTATCTCTAAGCCAGTTTGCAACCCACCTAGTGATATAGGGGATGCTGCTTAGCTTAGTGAGTTTTTCTATGATTCCTGAGTGAGGAATGGTATTAAAAGGCTTTGGCCAGATCAAGGTAGGCTGTATGAACCACCTTGCCTTCATCCACAACTCTGGTGACTGACTCAAAGTCGACCAGGTTGATCAGGCATGATCTACCCTTCACAAAATTAAACTCTATGGGATCCAGAGTTGAGGGATTCCCTATATCCTTGTTTATTAGGTCCATGATGATGCATTCCATAGCTTTGCGTATCAGACTCATCAGGCTAATGGGGCGATAGTTCCCAGAGTCTGTAGTCGTGCCTCCTTTGTGGAGAGGGATGACTGCAGCAGTGCGCATTCAGTAGGGACAAAGCCTGAGGTGAGGCTATGATTGAACAGGGCACACAGGTGAGGTGCCAGTTCACTCTGTAGTTCATGTAGAACACAGCCAGGGATAGTATCAGGTCCCATAGAAGCTGTATTCGTGGCCTTGGACAGTGCTGTTTTAACCTGTGTAGCAGTAATGCTGGATGCCTGGCAATCTACTGCTATTGTGATTGGTCCTTTGGTGGGGAGACAGTGGTAAAGTTGGAACTGAATCTGTCAGCCAGTATATTGGCAATATCTGTTGGCTTGGTATATGAGGTACCATTGTGCAGTAGGTCAGAGCAATCTGGGTATTGCCGTGGAGATTCTTTATATAACTATAGAAGCCCTTGTGGTTATCTTTACTATTTGTTGCAACTCTGTTTTCATAGCTAGTTTTAGAGGATTTGATGAGGGATCTCAATTTTTTTTACTGAGGCTGATAAGGGAGTTTTTCCAGTCTTGGAACTTCACCTTATTCTGCATCAGTTTCCTTCTCCTCTTGTAGAGTTGGTTTATGGCAGGGGACCACCAGATTGGCTTCCTTTTTTTGGAGGAGAGCATCTTGGCTCTATTGGGTATGGTGAGATCCATGCATTTGTGTACGTGGTTGTGCAGTGCATTGGTGTATGATTCAGTGGTCATACAACTATTCTCCATTTGCATGGGTGCTGTGAAGTTAGTCACCTCTATTTTTAGGAGTCCAAACTTAGCTTTGGAGAAGTTTTTCATGGTGGTTACTTTTGCAGGTTGGGTGGGAGGTATGTGGATTTCCAAGGTGATTAGTTTGTGGCTGGATTTAACCAGGGAGGAGTTGACTATTGGTGTAGAGCAATGGTCTCCCATGTTAGTAATGACCAGGTCAAGGATATTGCTACCTCTAGTGAGGGTAAGAACGAGCTCATCCAGGGCATTGGAATTAATGAATTCCAGGAAGCATTGGGCAAGTGTATTAGTACATGAGTAGTTGTCCCAGTTAATGGAGGGGTAGTTGAAATCACTCAGTATGAGAGTGTTAGGTTGGACCCTAATATTCTCCAGGGTACTTAGGAACATAGACTGTGAGTCTTGGGACATGGTTGAGGATCTGTAGCAGGCTACGACCTGAATCATTGTTTTACCCAATGTTAGCTGCACCTGAAGTGTCTCTGATGCGTTATGTTGGGCTACCAGTCTGGAGGTGTGCGCATCCTTTATGAATATGGAAACACCACCGCCTTTGGAGCTTTGGTCCAAGTTCTGGGGCCAAAAGGTGTGGAATGAGTTATAGCTTGGTAGTGCAGGAGTACTTTCTGCTGTCTTGAACCAGGTCTCTGTTACAGCACAAATATTGATGTTCTCCATTTTAAGGAGTGCTTCAAGTGAGTGCATTTGGAGATTTAGACTTCTAGCGTTGAGCAGCATGACCCTCAGATTGCATTTGTTTGTAGCTGTTACGGTGGTAATTTGGTCTTTGGAACACCACCTAAAAAAGGTACTATAGGGGTGGCAAGAGCCTTGGCCAGTATCCAGAAGCCCAGGGATGACAGATGCAGGCCATCTCTGGCAAAGCATCGAGGTCTGTCAGTCATGACATCCCAGGCAGACAGATACTGGATCCCCTTAAAATGACACCAGAAACTTAGCCAATTGTTGAAATCAGTCATTTTCTGATTGCACTGTTGTATCATTCTGGGTGATGGTAGGAGGCTGCTGAGGGCTAGGGTCATACCCGCCTGGGCTACATAATCTCAGAGCTCCTCCATGTCTCTTTTCATGTAGTTCAGGGAGGTATGTCTCAGGTCATTCATACCCACATGTAAAATGATAGAGTCATATTTGTAACTGTTGTTGAGGGACATGAGTGCATGCATTATGTGGTGGATCCTGGCACCTCACAGGTAGCTGACTGTTACTGTCTCCTTATTCAACCTGTGGGACATCAGTGTGCCTCAGTATCAAGTCACCTATGAATAGTGTGCTGGGCATACTGTTTTACCTTGGGGGCTTTGGTTGAGTGGCAAACTGTTTAGGAGAGTTATGTGTCTCATGATTAGTGTTGTGTTGTGATGGTGAAGTGCATTTCTGCCTTGGAGGTGTCTGCTGTTTGGGTAGATTTTTATTGAGAGCCTTCATGAAGGTGGGTGTGTGGTTTGTGTTTTTATGTGAAGGCAGTGCTGGTGTGTGTTCTGAATGGCTATGTGTTCCATGTGGTGTGGCTTAAGTGTTGACCTTCTCCTCTTGACCAGCTATTCCGGTCTTGGCTGGAGAGTGCATGGATTTGGATATATAAGTGCATCTCTCGCAAGTCTGAGTGTTGGGAGGAAAGAGAAGGGGGTTGTCAGTGTACATGAGGCAGTAGCTACATTGCCTCAGGATGCCCAAGTTCATCAGGTTAATAGGAGAAAGCACAGGGAACTGACCTTTAGACATGCCTGGAGGGGTGGGCATTAATAACAAGTACTGGAGCTGTTTCCTCGTAGACCATTTAGTGCTGGTAGCACTTTTATGTGCTACAATAACTGCTAAAAGAAGTCTGGTAAAGTGCTAGACTAATAAGGTAGTAAAAGTGCAGGAGAGGAGAGAGCTAGCAGATCTAAGGGAAAAATTGAAGAGCAGACTTTTTGGCTCTGCTCAGAAGCTTGCAAACAGTCATGTATACAGGAAATCTGTATCTGGACTAGACTAGTTACAGGTAAGGTGGGAAACCAGCACAAACATGAGCTTTTAAACCAGAAAGTTGAAAGAGATGGAAAAAATTCCCAATGGCCAATAAACTACAATTTCCGGGCCAGAAACCA
Organism: Protopterus annectens; assembly: GCF_019279795.1. Classification (NCBI taxonomy): domain Eukaryota; kingdom Metazoa; phylum Chordata; order Ceratodontiformes; family Protopteridae; genus Protopterus; species Protopterus annectens. The sequence continues at coordinate 176,914,218 of NC_056728.1, forward strand.
CTCCTCATGTGGTAGATAGGCTACCTAGTGCTTACCACTCCCACTGATAAGCTAGAAGGCTTCCCTCCAATACAGAAAGGCTTACGGGGCTCAGAAGCTTACAGACAGTCCTGGATACAGCAAATCTGTATCTGGACTAGACTAGTTACAAGGAAGGCAGGAAACCAGCACAAATGCAGGCTTTTAAACCAGAAAGTTGAAAGAGATGGAAAAACTGCCCAAAAGGCCAATAAACTACAATTTCTGGACCAGAAACTGCTCCTGTTGTGATAGATAGGCTACCTAGTGCTTCCCACTCCCACTGATAAGCTAGAAGGCTTCCCTCCAACACGGGAAGTCTTGAGAGGCTCAGATGGTTACAAACAGTCCTGTATACAAGTCTGTATCTGAACTAGACTAGTTACAGGAAAGGTGGGAAACAAGCACAAATGTGGGTTTTTAAATTAAAAGGTTGAAAAAGATGGAAAAACTGCCCAAATGGCCAATAAACTACAATTTCTGTGCCAGGAACTACTCCACGTGTGCTAGATAGGCTACCTATTGCTTACCACTCCCACTGATAAGCTAGAAGGCTTCCCCCCAACACAGAAAGGCTTGGGGGGCTCAGAAGCTTACAAACAGTCCTGGATACAGCAAGTCTGTATCTGAACTTGACTAGTTACAGGAAAGGTGGGAAACAAGCGCAAACACAGGCTTTTAAATTAGAAAGTTGACAGAGATGGAAAAACTGCCCAAACGGCCAATAAATTACAATTTCTGGGCCTGAAACCACTCCATTTGTGGTAGATAGGCTACCTAGTGCTTACCACTCCCACTGATAAGCTAGAAGGGTTCCCTCCAACACAGAAATGCTTGGGGGGGGGGGCTCAGAAGCTTACAAATAGTCCTGGATACAGCAAATCTATATCTGGACTAGACTAGTTACAGGAAAGGCAGAAAATAAGCTTGGAGTGTATTTTTTATTTATTTATTTATTTTTAGTAAAGTGGAAAGGGAAAAAGGAGGAACAGAAGATTATTCAAAGTTAAGAGCTTAAGTGGGTTGGCTTTCTCAGATGCTCTCTCTGCATTAGATAGCATGAGCTAATGACAGTAGCAAAAACACTTCAAATGCAGTACAAGCTAGCATACTTGAGCGTGTAGCAATATTAAGGCAAATACAGTTTAAATAAATGCAGATAAGTTAAAAATGACAAAAACAAGTGCAGAGGGCAGTAAGTTATGAAAAATCAAAATGGAGGCACCAAATGCAGAATAAGAGCACTTGAACACTTAAAAGAACACAGAACAGCAAATTAAGGTAATAAGGTAGAAGACAGTTATGTTAGAGCAGCTCAAGAAAGTATAAATACATTTTTTTGTGGAGAGGGAGGGAACAGAGCAGATTAAAATGCTATAGGGGATGTCCTTCCCAAGTGCTCTGTCTGTACACAGCAGAGGAAATGGGATTGGTAGGAGTGTATGAAATCAAAATATGATCTCACTGTACTTAGTTGAGTGAGCAAATGAGATGGGCCCAAGAGGAGTGTCCAAAAACAGATTTACGGCAGGGGCGGGCAATTCCAAAGCCACCAAGATTAACAACACAACAAGAACAGGGAGGGGGTAGGAGACTAACTGCAGCTAGACAGAGAGCACAGTATTCAAATGAAACAAATATCTACAAATATCTAATCTTAAATAAGTGCAGAGAAAAGTATACTTAAAGCAACTTTTGTCAGTTGATTTATGCAGGCGAATCTCAGCAGCCAACCACTCAGAAGATGAGCAGAAATGATTAAGAAATGTGACCAACACAGATTATAATGCAACCAGAAAGCCCCAGACTAAGAGTTAACACAGAATTTCAAAAGCAGTCTAACAACTTCATTTTCCTTGCTTGCACTAAGCTGTGCACTGTGCTAACACTGGCATTTAAAGAAAATGGAAAATTAGTTGAAATGAAGAACAGAAATCTATGAAATAAACACTACAAAATACTTGTTGGTTCACATGAAATATTTTTACACAGGTCTGGATTTGAACTCTCACCCCAGTGCCTTATCCCTCTTTGCCACACAAACAGATTTGCATCAGGCAACTAAAATCATTCTGCATACAACCAACTGCAGCATCATCCTCAATAACTAAGAAGACACAACAGATATTTTACATGTATTAAGTTCAGATGTAGTGCGCTGAGTTATCACACAACCATTTATGACTATTGCTTGCAAAAATGCAGCTCTGTCTTACCTCTCTGTGTTTGTTGATCATTCTTGTTTTATCTGACTAGTACTCTTAGACATGCAGTCTGTAAGGCATTCTATGTCCTTGTCCTTGTCCTTACAATTTCTGAGAATATTAACTGGCAATAATATACAGTTGTCAACAAATGAAGGGGAGGCTGGATATAAAGGAACAGAACCTAAGAAATGTGTGCTGCTTACTTACATTTCAAACCTTGATAAAATTACTTCTATATACTTTGTAAGTCTAACCTTACACACCCACTGGAGGTAGAGCAGTCTGCATTGTTGTTGTGTTTTTCTTCTCTCTACCAGTAATCATTCACAGTTGCAGTCCATTAGCAACAAACACTAAGGGAGTGCCTGCACTATTTTTACATCTGCTACACATAACCAAGCATTTGGCATTCAGTAATTCTAATGAGTTCATACCTCATTTGCATCTTCAGCATTCTAACAGCCCTGAACCTACACCATAAAAAGGCAACCATGTGGCTAGGGAGCCTGAAGGTGAGAAGACTTATTTATGTGGATAACACAGAAGAGGCTATTACTTTGGGATAGATCTGCACCGAAGACTACTGAACTGGAGAAGGTATGCTTGTATTTTTCAGCTATACACTGCACATGCTAAAATGTCATTAAGAAATGTATGTGTCATATTTATATAGCAATTAGCAAATGCTACTGCTATCTGTATGCATTACTTAGAAGTGTACTGATGGCATGGGTATGTTTGTCAGAGCATTTCACAGGTATACATGATTGGCAGTAGGTTAAAATGGAATGTTCTGTGATAAATATTTACACATTTCAGGGACAGTTCACTTGATAGCACTTTTAGCATTTCACTGATGGTTTGTTAAGAAAATGTGCCATCTGCATGTTCTATTGGGGGTGGAGGATCAAAGCTGTATTTCTGTTTTAGCACAAACAAGGATATGTTGCTATTGCTATTCTTCCTTATTTTGGATCCAGACTTGCTTTGTGTGTGAATGTAATATTTCACAAACTCACAACTCATGCTGTTCATATTTCACATATCTAGACTGTTTTATGTTTCTACAGTGGGCGATGCTGAAATGCAACATTTTCTGTTTTATCTGGGAACATGTGTTTTGTAGTTATGTGATACTTATGTGTATTATCCTTCTGTTGTGTTTTAGGACAACTAAGACTATGGTACCCATGCATCTCAGTTCCTGAAAACCACCATTGAGTGACCCTGAGAATCAAGTCATTGTGGAAACTTTTAGGCAACATGGTGCCTTTCTGCTTGAGAGGGAACATGGAGATATGTCAAGCAGAATTCAAATTTGGCAGCAGATAGTTGCAGATGTAAATGCAGTAGGCAGCCACAGCAGGACATATGATCATGTGTGCCATAGGGCCATTAACATGATCTCTTCTGCACAGAGGGGAGCAGCAGCAGTGGCCCATGATCAGATGGCTACTGTGGGGGGGGGGGCATGCTATAGAGTCAACACTAACAGCAAATGAAGAGTTCCTGCCCACTGTCAGGGCTCCGGACAACTCATAGCAAAGTGCTGAACAGCATGTCCTTGACATTGGTGCCACTGTTTCAGGGACAGCAAGTATGTCCTAGGAGGAGCTTCCAGGTAGACTTATATATCGCAATTGTTAAATACTCTTGTATAGTAAAATATTTACATCAATACATTAGTTCTGTTTAACAAGAAATTTGTTGGGGGTATTGCAGACTGCTGCAATTAACAACACATTCTGACTGATTACAAATGGGGTTTAGGTTGGACTTGTCATCCAAGTTCTTGTTGAAAGTATAGTTAATGGACATTATTATATTACTATATTAATTCATGTGCAAAATTTCATTAATTAATTACCATAAAATAATACCTATTATATTATGTAGATACAAATACAAACATAATTGTAAACATACCAAATACATAAAAATAAAGATGAATGTGTGTATATGAAAATGTATATGCGTAAATAAATAAATAAATAAATAAATGAAGCAAATAAATATATGACAAAATGCCCATACTCCATGAAACACTACATTATACTTATTAATAAAGCAAATACTGATATTTTAATTATAAATAAATATATTTATATAAAGTGTAAAAGTGTAAAAGTGTAAAAACCTTCATTTATTACTACGTAATATAGTATATAAGGTATTTTTATTTTTTATATTTTATTTTTCTCATGTCCTATATGTATCTATTTTTTATATGCGTATATATTATATATGTATTTTTGAAAAATATACGCTATGAATGATGGGTGTTTGGTGATTTTAAAGTATTGTTATTTCATCATTTCTATCTATTTTATTTGATTCCACCATTCTGTGGAATGCACAGTTATTTGGAGGAATAGGATTTTTAGGTATGTCTCATTCTCTCTGTGCTTTCTACTTGTAGAGCTCACAGAGCTATCAGGAAGCTGGTATACTTTATTGTACTGCACTGATTATTTAATTGTTTAATTGTTTAATTGTTAAATTGATTGGTTAATTGATCAATTTTGAGTATGAGCCTTTGTATAAAAGTGGTTTTATACATTTAGATGTTAAGATCTGAAGAAGCATACTGGTTGGTACGCGAAAGTGCTCATCTGTTCTTTTTATTTAATAAATCAGTTGGAATTTTATACAGCAGTATTTTTTCGTGGTGGTTTCACTCGTGTATGTTCTTTGATCCTCCTCACACACTTAGAAATGTAAGCTGTGACCGACTCAGTGTATGTGTTCAAGTCAATATGGCTGCTTGTCACAGCAGCCTCTCTAAACACTGACCGGTCTGTACAGTCGAAGCAGTCTTGTAGAGCTGAGATTGCTCCCTCAGGCCAGATCCTTATTTGTTTTCTAGCCGGTGTACTGGTTTTCAGTATGGATTTGTAAACTGGAACCAGCATGATGGCTAAGTGGTCAGAGCTCCCTATATGTAGATAAGGTTTTGCTTTATATGCACCTTTGATGTTAGTGTAGACCTTATCCAGTATATTTACCCCCCTTGTGGCAAAGTTTACATGTTGGAGCTAGTGGGGTAATACAGTCTTTAGGTTAGCCTGATTGAAGTCTCCAGCAGTTACTACTGAGTGCTCTGGATTTCTGTTTTGCAGGTCACTTATAGACTGATATAAGGTAGACAGAGTGTCACTGATATTCAGCAGCCCAACACACATAGTCTATTATATTTCTGGTTTGAGCATGTGCCTCATTATGGCATTCTTCAGCAGGTGTGTGTGTATTTCTGTTGGGAGTCATCAGCCACTGTTCCAGTGCATAACCTGCATCCCCTAGTAATTGAACTTGTAGGATACCATCCCTAGTGAACATCTGATGCAGCTGGAGGTGTGCTAGATATGTGAGTCATGATAACTGCCTAGGTTGCCAGCATACACATTCAGGATGATTCCCTTGGCATTACACATGACTTGTCAGTTAATAGAGTGGAAGCTCTTTCTATTTATGTAGAGCCTTCTCTGGTGTCAGAGTGGTGACTTAATGGATACTCCTTCTGGGCCCATCTCATTTGCTCACTCAACTGAGTGCAATGAGATCATATTCTGATTTCAGGCACTCCTACTGTGTACAAAGACAGCATCTGGGAAAGAGAACAAACAAAAAAATAAGCTTGTTTCCTGCCTTTCCTTTTAAGTGGTCTAGACTGTTTGTAGGCTTCTGAGCCCCCAAGCCCCTCTGTCTTGGAGGGAAGCCTTCTAGCTTAGTTTTGTTTCTTATAACTAGCCAGTTTTCTAGTTTCAGCACTCAAATTTGTTTCTTTGAACTCAGCACTTGTTCAGAACTCATTGTAAGCACTACATAAGCTGCAAATTACTACAGCACTCAACTTTCCTCACTTGTCTAGTGGAAACCAGTTTTTAGTACTTAATAAATAAGCACTTATCCAGGCATGTCTAAGGGTCAGCTCCCAGTGATTTCTCCTGTCTACCTCATGAATCTGGACATCTTGGGGCAATGCAGCAATTGCCTCATGTACACAGACAACCCTCTCCTCCTACCACCCAACACTACAACCTGTGAGAGATGCACTTATATAGCCAAACTGGAAGCAAAGCTCTCTTCACCAAAGACTGGCCTAGACAGTCAAGAGGAGAAGGTAAACACACGCACCACACCACACTCATCACATAGTCCCCCAAAACCTACACCACCAAAACACACACATAGAAACACAAAACACACACCTACATTCACGGAGGCTCTCAATAAAAACCTGCCCAAGCATCAGGGACATCCAAAGCATAAACTCAAGCAAATTCCACCCCCCCCAACACAACCCATATGACACATAGCCCACAAACTCAGTGTGCCACTCAACCACAGCCCATAAGGCATAACAACGTACCCAACACTCTAGTCATAGGTGACTCTATAATCAGGCACACTGATGTTCCACTCACTAGACTAAACAAGGAGAAAGTTAATGTCAGCTGCCTGTCAGGTGCCAGGATCCACCACATAATGCATGCACTCAGGTCACTCCACAATAAGTACAAATATGACACTGTCATTGTCCATGTTGGTGTGAATGACCTGAGATGTACCTCCCTGGACTACATGAAAAGAGACATGGAGGAGCTCTCCGATCTTGTATCCAAGGCAGGTATGACCCTAACCCTGAGTAGCATCCTGCCATCACCCAGAATGATACCACAGTACAAGGACAAAATGATTGACTTCAACAATTGGCTAAGCTTCTGGTGTCATTCTAAGGGGATCCAGTATGTGTAGGCCTGGGAAGACATGATCGACAGTCCACGATGCTTTGCCAGAAATGGCCTGCACCTGTCGCCCTTAGGATTCCGGATACTGGCTAAGGCTCTTGCCACCCCTATAGTGCCATTTTTAGGCAAGGTTCAAATGACAAATTCACCACCGTAACAGGTACAAGCAAGCAAAATCTGAGGGTAATGCTACTCAATGCTAGAAGTCTAAACCTCAAAATGCACTCACTCGAGGCACTCCTTAAAATGGAGAACACTGACATCTGTGCAGTGACAGAGACCTGGTTCAAAGCTCCAGAGAGCACGCCTGCATTACCAGGCTTCAATTCATACCACACATTTCGGCCACCTAACCCAGAAAGAAGCACTAAAGGCAGAGTCGTGTCCATATTCATTAAGGATATCCACACCTCCAGGTTAGTGCTCTCACCAACACAGCTGGTGATTCCCTGTTTTCTAACACAGTGGGAAAAAACTGGAACCTACTCCCCAACGAACTAACCTCACTTTCTTCCTTGCCTCTCTTTAAACAAAACCTCAAAAGACACCTTAAAACAACCTGGTTATGCCCCTGCACTAACCCTGACTAACCTTCTGGTTTTTGCTAATATTATTTCCACCTCCTACTATGTATTCCCAACACTAATGCATACTCCTGATGCAGAACAGGAACTGGTGAACACAATAGAACACACTGGTGGAATCTATCCTGTTGATTATCACAAAACATTCTTATTTTCAGATTTTTATCATACCCTTTGTTGCTTTTATATCGTGTAAATAATTTAACACACACATTTGTCACTTTTATATTAGTGTAAATACCTTCTTTCATCTCCATTTTTTATTCACTGTTTCTTGTATTTTTTATTGAACTACTTTCATTTACTATGTATCAACTATAATTTGTATCATTTGCATTGTATTTCAAATTTCTAATTAAATTTTTACTACTGGAGCTTTTCTCCCCGGGCCTCTACTGAAAATGGAAATATATCCAGTTAGACTAGCCCGGTTAACAAATGTAAAATAAATAAATAAAATAAATAGTTGCACAGCATAATGCATCCGAGATTATCCAAGTGCAACTAACTCTGGGCAAGACCGCAATCCAAATTGTAGCTTGCTACAGACCCCCCACCATGCCCCAGGATTCACACTCCTCATTTCTTGATACACTGGAAAGTATTAGGGTACAACCCAACACCCTAATAATGGGCGATTTCAACTACCCCACCATTAACTGGGAAAACTACTCATGCACCAACTCTTTTGCTCAACGTTTTCTAGAATTCATAAATTCCAACACCTTGGATCAACTTATTCACACCCCCACCCAGGGCAGCAATATCCTAGACCTGGTCATTACCAACATGGGAACATGTTCCACACCAGAGGTCAATTCCTCGTTGGTCAGATCCGACCACAAGCTAATCAGCCTAGACATCCACATCCCACCTCCAGTCCCAGTTAGGGAAACCATCATAAAAAACTTATCCAAAGCCAACTTCACACTTCTTAAGACAGAAGTGGTGAACTTCATGACACCCATGCAGACGGACAATAGAGGTATGACTGCCGAATCCTACACAAATGCACTTTATAAGCATTTACACGAGTGCATGGATCATGCTATCCCTAACATAACCAAGATGTTATCCTCCAAAAAATGAAGCCAATCTGATGGTCCTCTGCCATAAACAAACTCTATAACAGAAGAAAGAAACTGTTGCAAAAAAGAGTAAAATCCCATGACTGGAGGAACTCCCTGGTCAACCTCAGTAAGAAGCTGAGATCCCTCATAAAATCCTCCAAAGCTAGTTACGAAAACAAAATTGCCACTGACTCTAAAGACAACCACAAAGCATTCTATGGCTATGTCAAGAATCTAAATGGGAATGCTCAGATCTGCTCTGAGTTACAGCACAATGGCACTAAATATACAGAACCAACTGATATTGCCAACATCCTATCAGATAGGTTCAGTGCTAACTTTACCCCACTCTCACCCCCTAGAGGGCCCATCTCTATACAGGAAGAATGCAAAGTTCCTATAATCATGGCTGCACAGGTAAAAAACACACTCTCCAAAGCCAAGAACACAGCATCCATGGGACCTGACAATATACCAGGCTGTGTTCTACATGAACTACAGAATGAACTGGCACCCTACCTAAGTACCATGTTCAATCAGTGCCTCACCTCAGGCTTTGTACCCACTGAATGGCGCACCGTGACGGTTATCCCACTCCACAAAGGGGGAGCCATGATGGACCCCGGGATCTACTGCCCCATTAGCCTGACGAGCCTGGTCTGCAAGGCAATGGAATGTATCATCGTGGAACTCATAAACAAAGACATTGGTAATCTCCAAACTCTGGACCCTACCCAGTTTGGATTTGTAAAAAGCAGATCATGTCTACTAAACCTGATTGACTTCTTTGAAGCAGTCACCAAAGCCATAGATGAGGGTAAAATGGTTCACACAGCTTATCTAGATCTCGCCAAGGCTTTCAACACCATCCCCCACTCTGGAATTATAGATAAGCTCACTAAACTAGATATAAATCCCTATGTCACTAGATGGGTTGCCAACTGGTTCATGGCCAGAACCCACACTGTGAAAGTAGTGGATTCCAAATCCGACATCAGACCAGTGACAAATGGAGTATTGCAGGGTTCAGTCCTGGGTCCTCTCCTGTTTGGTATCTACTTCTCTGAAGTGCAGGCCAACACAGAAGGTCTTTGGCTAACAAAGTTTGCAGATGACTGCAAACTAGGAGCCATAATCGAAACTCCTAACGATGTGGACAAAGTACAAAAGGGCCTCATTGAGACAGATACCTGGTGTCAAAGCCATGGCCTGAAGCTCAATGCCAAAAAGTGTATTGTCATCCCCTTTGGTAAATGCTCTGTACCCATGAACTACCACATAGCTGGTAGTCTACCTAATGCCAAAAATGTGATAAGAGACCTTGGGACACAGGTGGACAGTAGTCTCTCCTTTGATAATCACATTGCCACAGTGGTCAGGAAATCCTTCTACGTGGCTCATCTCATCACAAAAGGATTCTCATCCAGAAAAAAAGAGGTCATTGTTCCCCTCTACTCATCACTCATTAGACCCATTATAGAGTACAACGCCCCTTTTGGTATGCATCTCACAAGACATCTACAACAACTGGAAAGACCACATAAATACCTCACAAAGAGGATTACTGGCCTCAAACAGATGCCCTATGCAGACCGTCTCAAAAAAACTACAGCTTTACTCCATCGCATATCGCCTACTCAGAGGCGACCTCTCCCTAACATACAAAGCTATGTCAAACCCAGAGCTGTTGGACATGCTCCACTTAAAGAAATCCCAATCCCTCCGAGCTACACGCTCTAGGGACCTAAACCTTGTCACCACAATAAACAGAACATGCTGGAGGGATAGATTCCTGTCCCAGAGAATTCCCATACTCTGGAACAGACTACCTATCTATGTCAAACAGAGCTCCTCATTAGCACTCCAAGAAAAATCTTGATGATTGGATGGGAAATGGGAAATTCACCCCGGGGATCACTTCTGTGGCTCTGCTCGATAGGGGCACAGGAAAATAAATTTCTTGGGTGGCGAAAGCCAGGGTACATTTTTTGGCTAGGCTTGTATGGGCCCTAGGGCTGATAGCCTAGTACCTACCTATGAACCTGTGAACATGTGTGCAATCTATGGCACCCAGTACTTCAGGGTAGTGTGCTACAGGGTAGAACTCCTGCATATTTCTGGCCCTGTCCTCAGGGGTATGGGGAAAATATATGTGGTCACTAGCATGTCAGAGCATAGCATTCAGGAAATGATGGCGGATCCTGGATACTGATGCCTGTGACACCCCCAGCATGTCCCCTGTTGGTCTTGGAAAGGTACCTGTAGCTAAAATTCTAAGTGCGACACATACCATTGTCTCCACTGGGATGGGTTCCCCTCACTTTGGGCTGGATCTGAGTTGAGGATGACAGAGGCTACAGAGCTCCTGTAGTGTGTCTCCATCCAGCCTGTAGCACTGTAGAATTTTCACGTTATGTAGATTGTGATAGGTTAACTGGGGTCTGAAAACTATTCTCCTTCTTGGCCTTGGTCTATTAGCAGCAGCAGCAACAGCAGCAGCATAGACTTCATCTGTTGCACATACTCATAAATTAAAGCAACAGCAGCCCCTAATATTGTTTTTGTGTAGATTCCTTTCCATGGCTATATTCCAGTAGGTTTTGGAATTCGGAGGAAAAAACAGCACTGAGTCTACATAGCTGCTTTATAGCTTGTTGAATAGCTTTTCCATCTTGGATTGGTTGATTAGCATACAGTTCAGCTGCGTATGCTATAATTAGCATGCCCACAATGTTTACCTTATTTGCGTGGCTCTGTTATTGAATCAAAAACAGCGAGCTACCATGTGCGTGTCATGCCACACCATGCCATGCACATGGTACAAAAAGGTCTTATTGAATCTGGCTGCAGATTTATTCTTCCCTTAAATTACTGGAAGTCATCTCTTGAACCAAAGCTGAAACTCGAACTGCTTTTGGCTGAACAGTTGGAGAATCCTTCCCAGACAGTGTTTTCTCATCACTTTTTCTCATTGATTTTCTTTCAGATTTTCCAAATTTCTTCTTTGCTGACATCCAGGCAGTGTACTTATTGGCCAGTAACTGAATTTTACCCAAAAAAACAGTTTCAATGGTATTCCTTTTTCTCAATTTCTGTTGTCACACTGGGAGAGCTGAAGTCAAGTTGTTGATCAGTGTGCAGCCATCTTGAAAGTCCATAATAAACCATTTTTTTATCCATTTAATTGTATAGCAGCTAATTTTTACATTTTAGCTTCTCCAGTTTACCTGTATACGGGGTATCCTTCATCTATAATATTAGTTATTTGTTAAGAGAATGCTAAATAGTATGTAAAATGCAGCTTTTTCTTCATGAATGTAATCTGATCTGTTTTCTCTTCCACAGGACCAGCAAAATGAATTATCTACCTGTCCTCATTTCATGCATTTGTTCTGTGAGGTGAAAGCCAGGCATACCTAGGCTATGTGAGAGCCCTAAGGCCCACTTGTCACTCCTCAGGTAGCGGAACTGGCCTATTCATTCCCCACTGGTGAGAGTCAGATAGCAAGGAATAGGCCATCTTGTAGGACCTACCTCTCCCCTAGTGAAGTACCCCCCCCCCATAATGACTCTATAAGGACTGCTAGAACTCCTTGCTGTAGGGATAACACCTCTACATACTCATTCAGCTACATGAAATGCATGTGATAGCATGTACTCATGGCCTTGTGTTCAACAGGTGCAGGGATAGCACCTCTACCTACTCACTCAACTACATGCAATGCATATGACAGCATGTACTCATGGGCTCGTGTTCCATGGGTGCAACATTTAATGTTCCCTCTGTCACCCAGGGGATGTGACAATGAAGGAGCAGCCACTCTATCCCATCCCTCTTTGCCAACTCCATCAGACACCCAAGTCACTCACTGAATTTGAATCACCTGAGCTATAGTCAGGTCTCTATTTCTTTATGCCACCCACCTTGCAAACACATTCTGATCTTGATCTAAGATCAAGGGTTTCCTGTTTCTTTTTGTAACAGATCCAAAACTATACTTTCAATTACTGTGTAAAATATGCATGTTAAACTGATGACTTAGTAATTGTGTCACTTCAAATAACCCCATTTACTGATTGAGAACCACCAGTGCTTGTCACCAGATTCGCAGCACATATGCATCTTTCATTAATTTATTAAAAACTATTTTAATAAGGCCAGCACAATGGCATAGAGGGATAAAGCCCTAACTACGGCCCAGGCAATCCAGGTTTGAGCCGCTAAGGCATTTGTGGAGCTGGCGGGCTGATCGTGCCCATCCCTGTAAGGAGGCATGGGCCATAGACGGAATACATACCCTCAGATATAGACAAATGCAGGGGGGGGTTGAGTAGATCATTACAAACTTCCTCCTTCCACAGCAGCAAGGATGACATGAGTTCTGGGATTCCCTAATGATTCTTGTTGACCCCCACCTTTGATGGGGCAAGTCTGGGGGAGATTAGGAGAGTAGATAGACCTGATGTAAGATTAAAGCCCCTAGAATATTATCAGAACACACAGAATTAGTATTCTTGATATTCAAAGCTGTTTCTACACATTCAGTGATGAGTCGTGTATGATGCTTTAGTTCTGTCTCCATCACCCTCTTTATTTTGCTGTTTTAAAATTATCTCCTTTATGTGGTATACTGGGGGCTGTCTTTATGTCACAAACTATTCCAGTCTCATTTTCCAATCTATTGGAATCTTGACTTTAACCTGTTCTTTTTCTAATAAAGAAGAAAGTCTTATTTTGAGTCTGATAACTAGGATGTTTTCATGGTTTATATTTACATTTTGACATTTAATGCTCTTTAAATCTAGTCTTAGTATTTACTGAGGAAACTCTTTAAACAAAACAGGCATGCAATAATGATACTGAAGGATTTTTTTAAGGATTCAGTTCACAGTTTCCCATAAGTGACAGCCTTACAAATTAAACACTTTGAATGTAACAGTCTTTTCATACCCAATATCATAGTTTACATACAGATTGCAGTTTTAGGGATTCATTTAGTATATTAACCTCATTTTATCAAACTTTAAAAAAGGTTCATTTAATTTTCATTCATCTGTAAATGCAGTATAAAGTCTTCTTCTTCTTCTTTCGGCTTTTTCCTGGCTAGGGGTCGCCACAGCAGATCACATGTCCGCTCATGATTAGTAGTGGAGTTTTACAGTGTCGAGTTGCCAGCCCTGCACCCAACCTTCCACAGAAGGTACACACACACGCATGCACTCATGCCTAGGGCCAATTTAGAGTGTCCAATCCACTTACAGCATGTCTTTGGGATGTGGGAGGAAACCGGAGCACCCGGAGGAAACCCACGCCACCACAGGGAGGACAAGCAGACTCCACACAAAGCACCCCAGCCGAGGATCAAACTGGAGAACCTCTTGCTGTGAGGCGACAAAGCTCACCGCTGCACCACTGTGGCCGCCAGTATAAAGTAATTTTTTTTAATTTGACTCTCCCATTTCAGACCATCAGTGTCTTTCCTCACCCTTCTAACTGATTTTTTCTCCCAGTTATTGATTGTAGCCGCCCTGTTAGCTGAGGAGAGAGTCTGGCTAAGGTAAGCTGCCACCCTTGGATGACTTTCATAATTTTATTTGGCCCAGTCTTAATCCCATCTCAGTCCCCAATGTGTAGTTGCATCATTGTGAGGAAGCTACTTTTGATCTTCTGGTTTGTTTCTTCATTATCTCTTGACAGAGTTAAAACCACCTCTCTCCACAATGGCCTATAGCCCTTGCTAGAAATCCTATTCCTTCCTCTGGAATAAGAAAGTCAGCAAAAAGCACAGTTTTTCAATCATTTTTTTTTTTGTTCTTTTGACAAAAATACATTCAGATCAAGTTGCATTTGGAACACTGAATCAGTCTTTCCTTCTCAAAACTAACCCTCATAAATCAGACTTCCAGTTTTCTGGCATCACAATCATGCAGTCTCCTCTTCTGGTAAATTTCTTCCTCAGCTATCAATTTTGTGTCTTTAGTATGTTTTTTATACTCTGTAAGTTGCACATTCTTTTCATTCTGAGGGATGTACTTTCATTCTTATTTTATATTTTTAATTTATTAAACTTATACAGACTATTATAATTGATATAGTTGATATTAATATCAAATTTAAAGAACAACTTTGGAAACTATTTACAATATATACAAATGCCTGAAATCAGTATAAGATGGTTACATAAGATAAAAATTCCAGTTAAACAAATTTCAAAACAATAAAAGTAAAAAGCCACGAAGGTAGACCAAAAAAGCAATGCTTCCAAATAGCGTACACAGAATTTATTTGTCCGCTTTCGTAAAACACTTCCTCAGAATGAAAAACACAAATAAAACCACAGTTAAATACACGTGTCAATTAATTAATGAACCAATTAAACAAAGATGTAATAAAACAATTACTTAAAAAAGAATGAAGCTACTTTCTTTTTGTCAGTAATACATAATTTACGTTGTTTTAAAAAACATTTTACATTAATACACTCATTTAACCCAGGTGGCTTATCGGATTTTAATTTAATTTGCCAGATTGCTTCTCTTTGTTCGAGATAGCATTTAGTATCCCCTCCCCTAGGATCAACAGGACAAACTTCCAGCACTGTAAACAAAAATTTCTTAAAAGAACAACAATCAATGGAATGCTTATATAAAGCATTTGTAATGTCCTTACATTTAATGGCATAATTATGTTCTTTAATACGAGTGCTAAGTTTCCTGGTGGTCATCCCTACATAAAATGCAGGGCAACCAGAACAAAAAGAGATGTAAACAACATTGGTAGCATTGCAGTTAACCAAACCAGGTACTTCAATAGTATAGGCAATAGAACTAACAGCTATATAGGGACTAACTAAAATGAATCTGCAGGCAGTGCATTGATGGCAACAATGCATGCCTCGTTTGGTGGACAAAACATTTCTAACTACCTTTTTATTCTTTTCCAAAATATTTTTCAAATTATATTCATTCCGAAAAACAAATCTTGGTTTGTCACCCAAAACCTGAAATATTTCGGAATTACCTTTAATGATTTTCCAGTTGCTCTCCAAAATAGAGGACAAGTCAGTACTGTCTGCACTCATCTCAAATGAACAAATTAGACTAGAACCAAATGAACTTGCAGGCTTAAATGAACCAAAACCATTGATATTACTGACTAAACAACTTAAAATAGCAGGAAAATCTGTCTGGCATCTATCAAAAATCTCATTTGCTGTATTAACCAAAAAGGGAATATCATATCCTCTCTTGGAAAATAATTCAATAATAAAGTCAAATTCACTAGCTAAATCATCATCCCTCGTAGTCATACGGCTCGAATGAACTGGCCCTTAGGAATATTCCTGATCATATGCTTAGGATGTCCACTAGAGGAATGTAGATAGCCGTTGGTAAAGGTGTCTTTACGATGTATTTTACTTTGAAATTGACAGCCAGTAGAATCCCACCACAAATGGATGTCTAAAAAATTAATGGCTGAACCATCGTCCCCTTTAGTAAACTTTAAATAGGTGGAAAATGAATTAACATACTCCATAAATTGGTCAACAATATCAGATCCACCTTCCAAAATAAACACTAAGTCGTCAATAAATCGACAATAAAATTTTACTTGAAATTTCTTCGCTAATAATGGAATTATTTCACATTCCCACCAAGCCATAACAATGTTAGCATATGCTGGAGCAGCCGGGGAACCCATCGCTACACCTCTATTCTGTTTGTAATATTTGTCCCCAAACAAAAAGAAATTGTTGTCCAAAATGGTTTCAATAAACAAACAAATGGTGCTAATGGTAGAGGTAGAAAAACATTGTTTCTGGCATAAAAAACTACGCACTGCATCCACACCGTCTTCGTGGGGGATGCAGGTGTAAAGAGACACAACGTCAATGGTGAAAATCGTGTGTTTCTTGACATCAAAAGAAAAAGTTTTCAAAAAATCATGTAACTTACTTAGAAAATGCCAAGAATCTTTAATATAAGATTGCTGGTCCACTAATAAAGGTCCTAACATGGAATCAATGACTAAAGCAACACCTTCTGTGACCGAGTGGGGGGGGTGAAGAAACAATCGGCCTGAAAGGAGGATCTGATATATCTTTGTGTGTTTTCGGTATACCGAAAATAACACCAATTTTGGGTTCAGTGATGACACCAAAATCATATAACTCAAATGCAATGTCCCCAGACATAAGACAGTCATATAAGAACGAATGTATCCTTCTAAACTGACGCTGTATAAAATGTAGGGGAACCTCTTCATATTCTGCAACATTGTTCAATAATCTCAACATACAAGTTTTATATTTCTCCCGAGTCATAATAACAATGTTAGACCCTTTATCACTTTTCATGAACCTGATTTGGTCGGTTAAACTTTGTAATTTAACCAAAGAAGACTGTATTTACACGCAGTCGGACTTTTTTGGGGTCGACGTCCTCAGGGGACGAAATTTAACAGAAAACTTGGACATGTTTAATATTATTAACTTGTCAGATTATGTTTTTTCAGAGGTGCAATTAAAAATTTTAAAATTGGAATTGAATTTTGTGCCATCACATAGTGGTAATTATAGTAAAACAGTCATAGACATTATGAAGTTCACTAGAAGGTTAAATTTAACCTATTTGATGCATAACATACATCAAAAAGATAAATTTCTTGTTAAACCATCTACTTACAATCCCACCTTACATCATACTCTGAAAGTATTTCAGGAACAATGTATTCGAGATGTCAATGACCATTTATCTAGAAAGAACATGTATATGAATCACAATTTGACTATTTCTGAAAAATCTGCTTTGGTTAAATTACAAAGTTTAACCGACCAAATCAGGTTCATGAAAAGTGATAAAGGGTCTAACATTGTTATTATGACTCAGGAGAAATATAAAACTTGTATGTTGAGATTATTGAACAATGTTGCAGAATATGAAGAGGTTCCCCTACATTTTATACAGCGTCAGTTTAGAAGGATACATTCGTTCTTATATGACTGTCTTATGTCTGGGGACATTGCATTTGAGTTATATGATTTTTGTGTCATCACTGAACCCAAAATTGGTGTTATTTTCGGTATACCGAAAACACACAAAGATATATCAGATCCTCCTTTCAGGTCGATTGTTTCTTCCCCCACTCGGTCACAGAAGGTGTTGCTTTAGTCATTGATTCCATGTTAGGACCTTTATTAGTGGACCAGCAATCTTATATTAAAGATTCTTGGCATTTTCTAAGTAAGTTACGTGATTTTTTGAAAACTTTTTCTTTTGATGTCAAGAAACACACGATTTTCACCATTGACGTTGTGTCTCTTTACACATGCATCCCCCACGAAGACGGTGTGGATGCAGTGCGTAGTTTTTTATGCCAGAAACAATGTTTTTCTACCTCTACCATTAACACCATTTGTTTGTTTATTGAAACCATTTTGGACAACAATTTATTTTTGTTTGGGGACAAATATTACAAACAGAATAGAGGTGTAGCGATGGGTTCCCCGGCTGCTCCAGCATATGCTAACATTGTTATGGCTTGGTGGGAATGTGAAATAATTCCATTATTAGCAAAGAAATTTCAAGTAAAATTTTATTGTCGATTTATTGACGACTAAGTGTTTATTTTGGAAGGTGGATCTGATATTGTTGACCAATTTATGGAGTATGTTAATTCATTTTCCACCTATTTAAAGTTTACTAAAGGGGACGTTGGTTCAGCCATTAATTTTTTAGACATCCATTTGTGGTGGGATTCTACTGGCTGTCAATTTCAAAGTAAAATACATTGTAAAGACACCTTTACCAACGGCTATCTACATTCCTCTAGTG
The DNA here is from genome assembly GCF_019279795.1 of Protopterus annectens. NCBI lineage: Eukaryota > Metazoa > Chordata > Ceratodontiformes > Protopteridae > Protopterus > Protopterus annectens. The sequence continues at coordinate 176,932,679 of NC_056728.1, forward strand.
GACATCCTAAGCATATGATCAGGAATATTCCTAAGGGCCAGTTCATTCGAGCGAGCCGTATGACTACGAGGGATGATGATTTAGCTAGTGAATTTGACTTTATTATTGAATTATTTTCCAAGAGAGGATATGATATTCCCTTTTTGGTTAATACAGCAAATGAGATTTTTGATAGACGCCAGACAGATTTTCCTGCTATTTTAAGTTGTTCAGTCAGTAATATCAATGGTTTTGGTTCATTTAAGCCTGCAAGTTCATTTGGTTCTAGTCTAATTTGTTCATTTGAGATGAGTGCAGACAGTACTGACTTGTCCTCTATTTTGGAGAGCAACTGGAAAATCATTAAAGGTAATTCCGAAATATTTCAGGTTTTGGGTGACAAACCAAGATTTGTTTTTCGGAATGAATATAATTTGAAAAATATTTTGGAAAAGAATAAAAAGGTAGTTAGAAATGTTTTGTCCACCAAATGAGGCATGCACTGTTGCCATCAATGCACTGCCTGCAGATTGATTTTAGTTAGTCCCTATATAGCTGTTAGTTCTATTGCCTATACTATTGAAGTACCTGGTTTGGTTAACTGCAATGCTACCAATGTTGTTTACATCTCTTTTTGTTCTGGTTGCCCTGCATTTTATGTAGGGATGACCACCAGGAAACTTAGCACTCGTATTAAAGAACATAATTATGCCATTAAATGTAAGGACATTACAAATGCTTTATATAAGCATTCCATTGATTGTTGTTCTTTTAAGAAATTTTTGTTTACAGTGCTGGAAGTTTGTCCTGTTGATCCTAGGGGAGGGGATACTAAATGCTATCTCGAACAAAGAGAAGCAATCTGGCAAATTAAATTAAAATCCGATAAGCCACCTGGGTTAAATGAGTGTATTAATGTAAAATGTTTTTTAAAACAACATAAATTATGTATTACTGACAAAAAGAAAGTAGCTTCATTCTTTTTTAAGTAATTGTTTTATTACATCTTTGTTTAATTGGTTCATTAATTAATTGACACGTGTATTTAACTGTGGTTTTATTTGTGTTTTTCATTCTGAGGAAGTGTTTTACGAAAGCGGACAAATAAATTCTGTGTACGCTATTTGGAAGCATTGCTTTTTTGGTCTACCTTCGTGGCTTTTTACTTTTATTGGTTTCTGGGTGCTTTTATTCTTTTTTAAATTTCAAAACAATATAATAATTTTACACAAACTATAGTTAGTCTGTCAGCGTAGAAAACAACTTCAAGAGGCGAGGTTGTGTTGAAATAAGTCAATAAGTGATGTCATTTTAGTCCAAGGATTCTTGATGGGTGATTTGCATTTTATCTTGCTTCGTTTTATTCTAGTCTACTTTTAATGAAGACAGGAATTCTTTGAAGTATTTCTCCATTGTTTGGTTATACTTCTTGCCACCTCTAGAATTGGCCATAAGAAATTAAGATTTTCTTTATGCATTTTTTTTATTTCCTCTTATATTAAGTAAGACTAATACCTTAGTTAAGGAAAATGAATCAGACTGTAAGGCTTTCATAAATCTTCTATTCCATTCCCAAATTATTTTAAAGAAGGAAAATCAAAGCAAATATGAGCCAGTCTGCTTTACATTCCTATGTACATCTCCAGCATTCTGTTTGTCCAGTTTTACTAGTTTTGGCCATTCTATTTGGGGTTTAAGAGGGTGTGTACAAAGGGATGAGGATGATGATAAAATGGGGGGAAGTTCAAGAAACAAGGAGAGCCTGGAATTTTGGATGCAGATTTTAAAGAGAATAACAATGATATATAATATTATATTCATAAAGTAGCAGAAAGTAATCTAAGAAGTAAGCCAACATAGGACTGGAGAAAGGAGATTCTGTCGATAAGGATGACTGCAATTAGGAATACAGACAATAGGCAAGAAAGGGCTGGAATTTATTGGAGAAAACTGCCAAAGGAACCAAGGTATTAGGAGCAAATGACTAGACAGGGAAAAGTAATAGAATGGGAAGGTGCCAATAATTTATTTGGACTGCAGGTTAGAAATTGCATTCCCTATCAATGATTGATATCAGAGTACAAGCAAAGAGAAATAAATGGGGGTGGGGTCCTAAATGAAAGACCAGCATTGGTAGATTTTTTTAGCAGAATTTAGAACAGATTTCATTAAAAAATGGAGTAATTAGTAGAGCATATGAAATATTGCATGATAACTCTAAGAACCAATCAAAGAAGGTTAGAAAGGACTGGGAAGAGAGACTGGATAAGCAATTCACAAAGAAACAATGGGGGATATATGTATGTCTCTCAAATATGTAGCAAAATCTAGAAGATTTAGGATTTTTGCTTGGAAGTGTTTATATAGATATGTTTATATCCCAAGTAGATGTCAGAAAATTCTTCTACAGGTAGACAACAAATGTTGGAAGTGTGATGGGGAAGAAAGAGGTAATTCGGAAAATATTTTCTGAGAGTGTAATGAGTTGGCAGACTTTAATGATTCTATGCAGACTACTCTGTTGGGGATAATGGGTGAGGAAATTGGTGTAACTAGGGAAATCATTTTTCTGAGCTATGATACAGAATCAGAATTGCCTAGACATACTAAGGCCTTGCTGAGTCTAATTAAGGTGGCTGCCAAAAAAGCAATTACTAGAAAATGGAAATCAAAGTGTAAACTAACTGCACTAGAAGTAGTGAATATAGTAACAGAGATAAAACAACTGGAATTGGGATCTTTCAGAAAGGGTAGGAGCAAATTACATAGGAAAAATTGGAATTTTGGGAACAATACACACAGAGGAGGAATGAGATTTAAAAGAAGGCAAGACTTGAATGAGCTATGTAATGTTTGACTGACAAAGATTAGGTGGATTATAAGTGACATATAATGTTTGCAGCTATGATTGTGTCAGTGTGGTTTGTGATTTAAAATGCTTGCAGATGGGTTTATGTCAATATGGTTTGTTTTCATTAATACAGATGTGTAATTGCCTATGTCATAAGTGATAATTTAATAAAGATGTTCCGGGTGTGTGTGTGTGTGTGTGTGTGTGTGTGTGTGTGTGTGTGTGTGTGTGTGTGTATATATATATATATATATATATATATATATATATATATATGTGTGTGTGTGTGTGTGTGTGTGTGTGTGTGTGTGTGTGTGTGTGTGTGTGTGTGTGTGTGTGTGTGTGTGTGTGTGTGTGTGTGTGTGTAATATATATATATATTTATATATATATATATATATATATATATATATATATATATACAGAGAGAGAGAGGGATAAGGGAGAAGGCAGGATTTGAATAATTTATGTAATGTTACATGGACCATATGATATATAATGTTTGTAAATGTGAACTTGTTAATATAGTTTGATTACTTTTATATAAATATGCTTGCCTATGTCACAAGTCATAATTCAATAAAGATGTTTGGCAAAAAAGGCTCTGTACAGAAATTTCCAAGTAAAGATATGCCAGTAAGGGGTCCAAGATGTGTTTCTAAGTTTTTTTTCAATATTTGAGCCTTGTTCTCTGTTGTTAGAGAAGTTTGTGGCATAGTGTATTATGTTTACAGAATTTGTCCTATAAATTGTTGTTATAAGTCATGAAGGTTTTGTAAAGATTGGAGGTTAGGTTCTATATTTTAAATTTTTATATGTTATGTCATGAAAAAGTTGACTTAATTTAGGATTCGCTTTGATTTGCAAACATAGAATAATTAGACATCTATCTTGTACCTTTGCATTTATGTTTTGTAAATATATCTAATCCTGAAAGTCTAGTTCAAATTCTCTTATGAGGTATTTACTTTGCTTTCAAGTCTTTGATACAGTGTTGCCAACAGACAAAGATTTTAGTTTCCCAGTTATTAGTTTTGTGTAGGTAGGTTGTATGAAAGACATCTTTTGTTATTTTAAATGGAATAATTTTCTCAAAACAAAGTTTTAGATCTATATTACCCAAGATAGTATTTCTAAATGCTTTCAGAAGTGATTTTATATAATTAGATGTTGAAGTGGTTCTACTGAATGAAGTAGCATAGATAATACCAGAGTTATTTGCTTTGACTAATATTGCTGCATTTTACTGAGTTCTGTTTGTCTTTGTTAAGGAGGTAAAAATGATAACTCTTCCAGTCTGAATTGTAATTTGGGTCAATCCAATTTGATACAATCTTAAAAATTGTTGGTTTAACATAAATCTCTATATCTGGAAAGTTAATTCTTTCTAAATCCTATGGTTTAATATGATGTTGGAAGGCTGTCAGTTTGTTTGGGAACCAAAAGAATTTTAATATTTGTTTGTTAATCTGTTTAGTTTGGGATTTATCTGTATAGAGGCATAAGGTTTGTATTGTATATAATATTTTCTAAACAAGAACTGTTTTTATTTAATGCAATCTATTTTCAAAGGAGATTAGCGTTTTGTGCCATTTATCAGTTAATTCTGAAATTGTTTCTGAGTTTCTTTTATAATTTACAGATCTGGTGTTGTCCTTTTCATTCTTCCTCTACCTATGGATTTGGATCTGATCCTCGGATCTGACTCGTTTGCATATTACAGACTTTGGATCCATTTCTCAAGCTCCACCCTCTATCCATAATGTACTATTCTATCCTGATAACCTCAGAACATATTTTCTGCCATTGCGAACAGATGCAGGTTCCTCTGTTGAGCTATAATACTGGTGTTGTGAGTGAATTTATTCATCTTTTAAACTAATCTAAATCCTTTGTTACCTCCTTCTTAGTATTTTCATAGGCTGCTAGGAGTTTTTAGCTAATTTTTCTGATACCATCTTTTTCTCTTTTCTCCTTTCTACTATTCTGCTGAATAGTAAATCTTTTGTACCATCACTGGTATTCCTTCTCTCTGACTATCCTTTTATATATCATTGTAACTGTGATCTGCCACTGCTGGTAGTTAAAGTTCCGTTTTTCACTTGTTTGCTTACTAGGAAAAAAAATTGGTTTTCATTTCTATCTTTTCTCTTTTCTTATTAACATGTTGGATATATCAACCAGATTTAAGAAATGTATTTCTTATGGGCATAAAATCCCTATTTCAGATGCCCACAAGGAGTGCGTGTAGTGCCTTGGAGCTGGGCAGTTGGACACTTCATATTCAATATGCTCTTGGCAGACAGGTGAAACAAATTGATTTTGAAGGGCTTACTTCCATCTTCATCTTCTTCTGCGGTCAAACCCCCTCCACATCAAGCAAGTCAGCTCTGCTGGAGCATAAGAAACACTTCCCACTGAAGTTCCAAGGTCTTCTTTGGAGCCACCAACTAAGACAAGAGAAACTTCAGATCCAACATTACCAGACCTGAAGATCTGATCCTCGGATATGAAACTCTCAGATTTGAAGGCTTCAGCTCCTATCATTATCTCAGTATCTCCTTACACTACACCCATAGATCTTAGGTCCTCAGATCTGTAGCCAGCTACTTCTCATAAGAGTTGTACTCCAGAATTTGCTATAAAAACCGTATCGTTCACCCTGCCTTCTCCATTGTTTCAGACTCCAAGGAAACATTCCAAGCCATCATCCACAACTTCCTCTAGGTCCTCCAGCAGTTTATCAGAAGCAGGTGTGAAAAGGATGATGCAAAAATTTCTCAGAGCTCAGATAAAGATGGGAGTTATACAAGCTCCATCCCCTGTTAGATCCATGAGTCTTCCTATGATGTCCAAGACTATTTTATCTCCTTCTCCAATCCGCTAGTGGTTTCAGAGTACCAATATCCAAAACCCCCAAGAAGTATGGTGTCAGAGCTGAGGAACATCTCTTCTTTGACTCCGACTGTCTCCCTGACTAGTTCTGCTCCAATACCCTCAGATCAGAACAGGTCCTAGAGCCAGTGTTAATGTCAGATCTGAGGGTCTGGGTTCGGCCCCGATTTTGTCATATCCATCACTTCCCCTCAGAGCCTCGGCCTTGGAGATTTTGAATCTAGTTCCATCCACAAGGTGTGGATCACAGGGTGGCTGAGATCTACATTCATCAGAGTTTAAGCTCCAAGAGGGCAGATCAAAGCTTCTCCAGGTCTGACAGCTTTTGAGATGGTGGAAAGAGCTTTTCTCTCTCCGGAGAACCGCCTTCTAATTTTTCAGATCCTTCCCCTTTTCTCTCATCAGTTCTGAGCTCTGAGTTGATCAAACCTACTCCACAGGGACATCCAGGTCCAACAAGCATTCAATTGATTCTGATAGAGGAACTTCCCCTCTCTTCCGATACCTCCCCTGAACATCCCACAGAGAAGGTACATAGGAAGAGAACATGCAAAAGAAAGCACTTAAACTACCCAATGGAGTCTCTCATGGAGGATACCAGTTTTGACGAAGGAGAAGAGTTCCCCAGATCACTACTGGATGACATCTCCTTTGGAGACATTTTAGAGATCCTTAGACAAAAAGGTGGCTAGTCTTCTGAAAATCCTTCTGAAGAACTGGTATTTTTGGAGGCTTTTGTTTCTGGCCCATCTACATCTTGGGTTATCCCCCACCAATGGATGAACTCAATGACCTAGTTTCCTGCTGGGCTTGAAAAAAGCCAGATACTGCTGAACCCATTCCAAAGAGCCCTGACAAATTTTTCGCCCCTCCAAAGGACAGACCCCACTGGAGCAAAGGAGTCCCAGTTGATGTATTTCTTGTGGGCATAAAATCCCTAAGAAAGCGCTTGCAGAACACAGGTCTGCTGCCCATCCAAAAAATAGGGTGTCTAGAGCATTGGACAGATTCGGAAAGCAAGTCTTTACCTTGGCAACCTTTGCCCTGAGGTCATTAAACTACCTGTTACACTTTAACTAGACTTCAGAGAGATTTGACCAAAGGGTTATCAACTGTTGTCTCAGAGTCCATGTCTGCAGAGGATTTCAAAAGAATGTCCTCGCAACTGGCCACTCTGTTGTCCATATCAAATGCTTTGATGAGGTTTATCTCTCTCATATAGCTAAAGGAACATCACGAGCAGCTGGATCAGGTATTGCCATAAGGAGACATGCCTGGATGTGGCTATGTGACTTTGCGGAGCCTTTTAAGATGTCCTTTATCAATGCCCCATTCAATGCTGCTTCCTTGTTTGTTCCATCAGTACAAGAGATGCTTACCTGCAGCAAACAAGATGGAAAGACTCTGTCTGCCATGGGAATCAGGTTTTCTACCCTTCAATGAACCTTCTCCAAGAATCAGAGAGGTGGGAAGAAGATGTGGTTCTGAAATTCTCAGGGACCTTTCCAAGGCCAGTACAATGATAATTCCTCCATAGACAGAGAAGGAAATTTTGATGAAAGACCACTCTATAGGCAGAGGAGACCTGCAGAAACAGGGTTTCAGGGATTCTTTTCCAGACAGGCCCTTCCCACACTCCTGAAGTGCTGCCTGACTGCCCAACTCTGGAGGCAGTCAGGGGCAATTGTTCTTGCACTCAAATGCATGGGCAAGTGTAACAAAAGATTTATGGTTGCTAAGAATAATATCCAGAGGTTATTACATACCATTTTTCCTACTCCCTTCTTCCAAAAGAAAGAAGCTTCCTGCCGTTCCACCCAGTCAAGGGAAAGCAGCAGCACAAGAGATCCAAAAGCTGTTAGAAAAAAAGAATCATCCAAGAAGTCCCACCAGACCAAATAAGATTCATAACTCATTCAAGCTTCTTTTTAGTGCTCAAGAAAACAGGGGACCTCAGACCCATTTTGGATCTAAGCAATTTGAATCAATATGAAGAAATCACAGTTCTGAATGGTCATGGTACAGTCCATACCACCCTTTCTTCACAAGGAGGATTGGATGTGCTTGTTAGATCTTCTGGATATGTAATATCATATCAAAATAGACATATGCTTCTGAAGACAGTTATGCTTTCAGCTGGGAGCCAGTCATTACCATTTTAGAGCCCTGCCCTTTGGACTCGCCACAGATTCCAGGGTGTTCACCAAATATATGGCAGTGGTGACAGCTCACTTGAGACCAAAAGGATTCCAAGTGTTTCCATAACCTGACAACTGGCTCCTCATCGCCATCTCCAAACATCTCCTTCTACATACCAAGGACTATTTGCTCCAGATGTGGAAGTCATTGGGTATAACAATAAACTATACCAAATCAAACTTAAAACCAGTCCAGAGCCTGCAGTTCATTGGTAAACGTTTGGATATGACAACAGAGGTAGCATCATGACCTCCTCATTGCATTTTCACTATCAGAAGTCTGGATCATCTTCTCCTTTCCCTACCATCTCCTCCAGCAAGATCAGTGCTTTAAGCACTAAGTTCCATGGCAGCAGCCACTGCATTAATTTCGTTGCATGTTTTTTATGCATGTTCTCCAATGGAGTGTAGCTGTTCAGTCGTCCATTCTGCATCAACCCCTATATTTTCCAGTCAAGCTTACTCCAATTTGCAAAGAACACTTCCACTGGTGGATACAATCAGATGATAATCATCTAGGCCAACCCTTTGTTCTACCATCCCCAATGGCCACAGTGACTATGGATACATCTCAAATGGGTTAGGGGGGCATTTCTTGAGAAGAACAGTTCAATTCATGTGGTTCCCCCAAGAGACCAATCTGCAAATCAGTGTTCTACAGATGAGAGCAGTCTTGCATGCATTGCAGGCATTTCATGATGCTCTCCCTCTAGAGACTATTGCAGTTCAGACCGACAATATGTCTGTAGTCTGGTTCATCATCAAAAAAGGAGGAACTTGATCTTAACCCCTCTGCAGAGAGGCCATGAGAGTGTGGGAATAGGTAATCTCATCAGACCGCTTTCTAATTTTGATGCACAATGTGGGGAAAACCAATGTGCTAGCGGACAAACAAAGCAGGTCCATCTTGGTGCCTCATGAGTAGTTTCAATCAATCTGTGGTGAAAATGATCATCCATAATTGTGGCCAACCTTGCTGTGACCTCTTTGTGACTCTCCACAACAACAGGTGCAGCAAGTACTTTGCTCTTATTCCCCTTGAGGGAGAGTCATCAAGAGATGATCTAGTCCATGCTTTGCCCTTGGGTCTCCTTTATGCTTATCACCATCTCCCCTTGATTCACAACTTTCTACAGAAAGGAAGTCAGCTGAAAAGCTCAGAAACCCTCATTACCACTTTATGGCCTCGACAAGTATGGTTCCCCTTCCTACAGTCTCACCTTTGTTATCCTCCATGGATACTGGAGCCAACTCTGGATCTCCTCTCTCACCATTCAGGGATCCAACATCCTAATATACAGGCCCTCAAACTAGCCGCATGGTTTCTTCACTTCCAGTAATAGTTAGACAGCCCAGGCTCTCTTCCCCTGTACATACCATTATTTTGGCTTAAAAAAAAACTACTAAAAAAGTATACAACAGCAAGAGGAAAAGATTCTCCCTTTGGGCTTTGAATAATGAGACTGACCCTTTCTCTGCTCCAATTTCTGCAGTTTTTCTATTTTTAGCAGCCCTTTTTAAAGAAGGAGCAGGTTTCTCTACGATTAAACTTCAACTGGCAGCAATTTCTAATTTCATACAGGGAAGAGAAATTAATTGTTGGCTTTGTCCAAATTATGCAAGACTTTTCTGAAAGGTATTTTTCTTCTATGACAACCATTAAAGGATCCCTCACCATCTTGCGATCTAACAGTTGTACTACAAAGTTTAACTCAAAAACCTTTTGAACCTTCAGCTGAAGCTGATTTAAAATTTCTTTCCTGGAAAACAGTTTTCTTAGTAGCCGTTACTTCAGCAAAGAGAATATCTGAACTTCAAGTGCTTTCTCCTAAAACCCCTTACATCATTTTTCATAAAGATAGGGTAACTTTACAGCTAAACCTTTCTTTTTTATCAAAAGTAGTTTCTGAAAGTAGCATGAATCAGTCCCTTTATTAACCAGTATTCTTTCCAAACTTTTCAAATAAGGGGGGGTACTTGCTTCATTTCCTTAAAGGGCAGCAAAGAGATTCTGTTATTAAATGCTCAAATTCTCTATCCTTTTTCTCCCTATTTACTGTCCCTGCTAAGAATAAACAACATTACAGCATTTAAAATATTTTAAATCTACTGTTTTTCTCAACTAGAACAGTACTTTACTGTACTGTGGTGGTTTTACTTTCAAAAAACTTTTATCCCACCCTGGAAAAGCTTGCTTCAATCTTCAATTCATTGATGTCATCAAGGCCTATGAATACAGGGAGTTTTCTGGCCAATTCCCTCCCCAAACTGACATCGCCACGACCATCCAAAAAACTCACCCATGCTGTGATGTCACAGCTCCCTGGTTCTTCCCCTAGGGTCCCTACTCATACAGAAAGTAAGGGCTAGAACAAGGAAACAGTATATGAGTCAAGTCTGCTGTGAACTGTCAATCACAGCAGGTAACAGCTCAAATTACCTTTAGCACTTTGACAGCTAGGGAAGTTTGGTGTAAAGGGGATGGGAGATGAGTCAAAGTAGTAACATTCAGCCTTCACAAAAGACTGCAATTTAACCATTCTAAAAAGAAGCAGCAGTTAAAACCACTTTGAAAGTCTGTTTTGTGGCATTTGCACTGTTTCTGTGTTAAGTAGTCACTGAATGGCATGCAATGTTACTTAAAGGACCACTACGTGCTTTTGAACATGTTTCCTCATTCCACGCATGTGTTTTGTCCCTGTCTTTTGACTCTACTACTCTAAAATATCCCCTCTGCTACTTGAAATCATCAATTTGACAGTTTCTCTCATCCTCTGTGTTTACAGGTCCGGTACTGTGAGCCATCTTCCAGCTTCTTATACTCTCGCAGTGCTATTTTCAGTCTAAAGGCGCTGCAAAGGTTTGCTAATAATGCCCTTCATTTTTTGCCTTTGCTGCTGCAAAAGTACTGCCCAAGAACCACCCTCCTCCAGTCCTTTCAACCTGGAAACGCCCACTTTAATTATGCATTCAGCCGAGTCTTTCAACTCAGCTTTTAGAAACCATAAAAAACAAGTGTGCTGCACAACTTGAGGAACGACTCTCCCACCTTCAGTTTCTGGACGGATGTGTTTTGTTGATGGATAATCCACAGTAGCGTCAAATCGTGGATGTAGTGTTCTGAAAATATTTTATTTTTATTTAATTCAGGTATGTGATTGAACATTGCCCTTCTTTATAAGATGTGTAGACTATATTATATTACTGAATAGTGTGTTGCTATATATATATATATATATATATATATATATATATATATATATATATATATATATATATTGCATTTTGTTTACTATTCCTTATTATACCATGATCCCCCCAAAACGTGCACGCTGATTGGCCAGCGTGCCCGTTGTAAATCGAGTTATACTAATGGAAAAAGGTCCGGTCACCCAGACTTTTTTCCATTAGTATAACTCGTTTTTTTAAAACACTGTCTCGCTATGTTAAATGGGTTTAACATAGAGACAGTTTAAATAAGCAACGGAGATCTCCGTTGCTTATTTTAAAGCTGTCTCGCCATGTTAAACCCATTTAACATAGCGAGACAGTGTTTAAGCAACGGAGAAAGCAAGATCTCCATTGCTTTTTGAGTGTTCGCTATGTTAAATGAGTTTAACATAGCGAACAGTTTTAAAATAAGCAACGGAGATGTCCGTTGCTTATTTTAACTGTCTCGCTATGTTAAACTCATTTAACATAGCGAAACACTAAAAAGCAACGGAGATCTTGCTTTCTCCGTTGCTTTTACAAGTCTGATGTACCGCGCAGGCGCAGTACATCAGAACTGCCGCGGATGCCAGACATCTGCGGAAGGGCAGTAAACAGGCATTATACTATGCCATTATTTAAGAAAAGTAATAGTTTCTTTTCTTAAATAATGTCATATAATAGCAATAACCACTTCTGGGTGTGGTAATGCTAAATTACACGGTTGGCTTTTGGTCTCGGCCGCCTCGGGACCAAACCACGCCAACCGTGGGTAAATTTAGCATTACCCACACCCAGGCGTGGGTTATTGCTATAATATGACTGTTACTATAAGTAATCACATTATGGAACATTAAAACATAAGTGCAGTGCTTGTTGTTTCAATTGTGCTGTGTTCCTGTTGAGTTTGTGAATGCTCGTAATGCTAAAAGTACTTCTCAGCTGCAGACGTTCGTTAGGCAAGCAGTACATTTTTTTCTCTTTTTGGGGAGGAAGGAAGTTACACCTGATGCGCTTATTTTACTAAAGATTCCATATTTTTGCTTCATATTTATGGTCTGTTGATTATAAATATTCAGGTTTCTGTAACTGCAGTCTTATCAGCTACCCAGTTTGTGGATTAATAGCTACACTTTATCATTAAAAATACGGACTTTCAAGTACCTAGTGTGTTTTGTTTTCTCGGCGGCATTGCGATCTCAGTGTTAGTATGCAGACTCCGTATTTTCGATCATACAGTGCAACAAAGCTATTAGTCCTCAAACTGTCCGCTGCATCTTTTTTTTTTTTTTTTTTTTCATTTCTAAGATTACACCAAAACCAATATCAGCTGTACTTTCACCTAGAAAAATTCCATGGACTCTTCCTGTAAAATATTTGTGTTTCTGGCAAGTCATTGAGAGATTAAGCTGCCTTACTACAACTGCAATCATTTCAACTAACAAGACTGTGGATTAATAGCTTTTCTTTATGATAAGAAATGCAGACTTTCAAATACCAAGTCTGTTCCATTTTCTAGGAGGTGTGGCGATCTGAGTTGGTATGTGAAAGTCTGCATTTTCGATCATGCAATAAAGCTATTAATCCACAAATTGGATGCTGATCCTTTTTTGTTTAGGATCATGCCAAAACAGCTGTCAGCCATACTTTTCAACTGATAATAATATCACGGACTGTACCCTGTACATTATTTGGGTTTCTGGCAAGTTGTTAAGGGCTGTAGTCACTAAATAATGAAAGAGGTGCTACACTCCTCTCTTGCATGGTAGGCTGTATATGTGTGTGTAACTGTGTTTTAGAATTCCACCGATTTCATCATATTTTTATAATTTTTCTTTTTTTTTTTTTTTAATTTGCAACAAGTTGAGCAGACGCTAGTATAGACACTGGAGTGTGACATTTCATATCCATCAGGAAATGCATCCCAACACAATACCTGCCATTCTAGCAGCTGTTTGAGCTCATATATATGAGATGGGTGCTATAATAGAGTCTCCGGCCGACATGGAGATCCTCCAGAAGGGCCTAAATGAGACTGATGCATGGTGTCAAAGCCATAGTCTCAAGCTAAATGCAAAAAAATGCATAGTAATCCCCTTTGGAAAAAAACAGAGTACCCGCAAACTACAACATAGGAGGTAATCCCCTGAAATCTGAAGAGGAAATAAGGGATCTAGGGACCCAAGTAGATAGTCAGCTTTCCTTTGATAACCATGTTGCCAAAGTGGTTAGAAAATCCTTCTATGTGTAACCCATCTGATCACGAAAGGGTTCACATCAAGATCTAAGGATGTATGGTGCCCCTCTACTCTTCCCTCATCAGACCCATTATTGAGTACAAAGCACCAATTGGAATGTACCTGGCTAGACATCTCCAGCAGCTGGAGAGACCACAAAGGCACCTAACCAAGAGGATTAGTGGCCTCAAACAGTTGCCCTATGCAGCACGATTGAAAAAGCTAAGACTGTTCTCTGTTGCATACCGCTTTCTCAGAGGCGATCACTGTCTAACATACAGAGCCATGTCCAACCCAGAATTGTTGAACATGCTCCATCTTAGCAAAACCATATCTACTTGAGCTACACGCTCTAGGGATATAAACCTCAACACAACAATGAACAGAACATGCTGGAGGGATAGATTCCCTTCGCAGAGACTTCCCTTACTGTGGAACAGGGTCCCGATCTACATAAGACAGAGCCCCTCACTATCACTCTTCAAGAGGAACCTTGATGAGTGGATGAGTAACAGAAAGTTCACACCGGGGATCACACTAACAGCACTACTAGATAGGGGCCAAGGGTACTAGCTGCTAGTACAAGGGTCTAGGGAACTACTAAAGAGGTGGTGAATACCGCACAGTGTGGCTGGGCTAATATATGCCTTCGGGCAGATAGCACAGTACCAACCTATGAACCTATGAACCTATATGTGTGTGTGCATATATATATTGCATAAAGTCTATGAGTTGTTTATGAACTGCTTCCTGTTGGACAGTGTTTGGTTCCCTAAGTCTTCATTTGCTTACTGTGTCACCTTGAGCAAGTCATTTATCCAGACAGTGCTTTATGGCAATTAGGAAACTTGCTTTGGATAAATTCATCTTTTAGACTGGCATTTTTTGTGAGATATTTGTCATGTTTTCATTATTCCAATTTATCTAGTTAGTTTATAATTTAAACTTTTTGACAAGTAAATACATTTGTCTAAGGACGCTTAGGCATGATAGTGGTAATAACACCCACAATTTTAGATCCAGTACACACTGGTAATATGTTAGCAAGCATATTCAATACTGTTTTTACATAGACCAATAATCCCTGAATCCCCTAATGACACTAACATGTTTTGAAAGGGCTTTTTAAGACAAAACACTTTTCCATGTGTCCTGGCTGTGTCCCTCATTGTCTGCTATGGCATTCTCAGTAATGTTTCTTAAACAGTCTTCTCAAACTGTTTGACCTTAGTTTAACTGTTGTCTTTGAAGTTTGGTACAACGCAATGGTGAAGCGATACCAGAAGGGAGGAACTACCTTTTATCCTAGAAATTACAGACCCATCAATTTATAGGTTCATAGGTACTTCCTAGGCTATTAATCTGTGTTGCCTGCTTGTCATAATTGTTAGCCCTTACATTTTGCAACGCAGATATCCAGAGATGGGCCAAACAAGTATATGGTGGGGTAATTACCATGAGTGTCAGTGGTGCCAAATCGGGGGGAGAATTTGTGGTTGCCCATCCATTCATCTAAACTACGCTTGATTAGAGGAAGAGTAGGACTATACTTTAAATGGAAAAGAAGACTGTTCCACAGAAGGTGTATTCTGTTTGATGCATACCTGTTCCTACAGCATTTTCTGTTAATTTTGCAAAAGCGATTGAGGTCATTAGCGTTGACCCCTGAGAAGTAAATGCCAAAGGTGAATAGTCTGAGGACTGATTTTTGGGGCACTTCACTAGTGAGAGGTCCTTTAGAGGAACAAGAGCCACCCATCCTTATTTCCCAGATTCTGTTTGCGAGTCAGTTTGATATATAATGCATTACATAGCAGTGAAAATTTAACTGGGAGAGTTTACCTGTGATTCTTGAGTGCGGAGCTGGTGATGAATGCCTTGGCAAAGTCCAGATAATCAGTGTTCCCTAATTTGCCCTTGTCCATTTCCACAGTGACTGGAAAAATTTAACTAGATTTAGTAGGCAGGTTCTTCTCTTGATGAATCCAAACTGGGTTAGCTTGAGAGTCTGCCGGTTACCTATATCCTTTTTATTTGTTCCATAATGATCCTTTCCATAGGCTTATAGGTAAGAATGGCCATGCTTATGGGTCTATCACTACCTGAGTCAACTGAAGCCAAACTTTGGTGCTAGAGAATGACTGTCACTGTTCTCCCTTCGTCAGCGCAAAGGCTGTTTTGAGGCCAATACTGAACAGCCTCTGTAAGAAGTCCAGCAAGTTATATTTCAGGTTAACCAGTAGGCAGCTTCATATGTGATATGGCCCCATAGATGTACTACTGTTGAACTTGGATAGTGCCTGTAGTACTTGTTCTTGTGAGATTTTAGAAGGGGTTGATGCAAGTATTTTTCATCGGAGAATATTTGAGGAGAGTAGAGAGTGATGTAGCTAAATTTGTCCACTAGTACATTTGCTATTTCCTCTGGGTCTGAGCATGTGATATAATTTACTATTAGCTCTGTGCAATGCTGGGCATTGTGTCTTGAGATTTCTTGCATAGGTATAGAAGGCTTTATGGTTGTCTTTTGCATAGATGGCTCTTTTTACCTCATATTTGTCTTTGGTTAATTTAAACAAGACCCAGAGTTCCATGGTTAGTTTATCAAAATTGATTTCGGCTTCTTCAGATTTAGCTTTGTTTTTGTGTGCTGTGATTTTTTTCTTCTGTTATAGAACCTGTTTATATTGGGGTTCCAGCATAGGGTTTTATTTTTGAATTTAGTATTGTATTTTTTTCTGGCGGGGATAAATGTATCTGTGTAACTATTTACATATGGACAGAATTTGGCAGTAAAGGATTCCATGTAAGCAGTGGGATCATACACATGGAAGGGGCTTTCAAATTTACCCACGTCATCACTCAATGTTTGTAGATTAACTTTTGTGTAGTTCCTGAATACTGGAGGATATTTCAGGCTTCATTCTTCAGTCGGAAGGTGAATGTGACTGACTTGAGGTCTGAATTGACTGAGGAGGAAACAACATTTGGTGGGCAGCAGATTTGCACCAGACTTATGAGGGACAGGAATTTATGGCCTCTGGTTGGGGTGTGGACCAACTGGTCTAGATAGTTTGTATTGATGAAGTCCAGACCTCTCTTTAGATACATGTTTGAGGACTTACATACCTTCCAGTTTATGAAGAGATAGTCAAAGTCTTCTGGGAGGATGGTGTTTAGCTTAATACACAGGGACTCCATGCTGGTTATGTAGGAGGTATGAGCTGAGTGCGACATAGAGGAGAACTTGCAGTTGCATACGATGCGATAAGAGATTTTATTTATAGTAAGCTGAATGTGGAGGCATTCCATGTCATTTTTTTTTTTAGAGAACATAAAGAAATCTCCGTCTTTAGTGCCTTTGTGTAATATCATGTGCTGTATGTGTGATGGGTATTGAAGCACTGATGGACTGCTTTCACTGGTCTTGAACCAGATCTCTGTGATGACACATATATTGATGTTTACCTGAGTACATAGTGCTTTTAGGATGTGGAGTTTTTTGTTAAGGCCTCCTAATGCTAAGCAGCACTATTGTAATGTTGTTCAGATTCTGTTCCGCTATGTTGAAAGTTTTATGCTTTAGAAGACTAACATTGGCCAAAAAAGGCACTATGTGGGTTGACAAGGTTTTAGGCAGTATACACAAGCCTGGGGGAAGAGGTGCAGGCATCCCTGGCAAAACAGTTAGGACCTTCTGTCATCTCTTCCCAGGCCAGTACATATATTGCACCCCCTTTGAATGACAGCAGAAGGTAACCCAATTGAAGTCCATAGTCTTCTAACATGTGCATGATAATTTTCATCCTGTCTCAGTGCATGCTCCTCTGCTGGAGGCTTCTTTCTTTTCAGTAAGTGTGCACAATTGTGTAAATCATCGTGGCTGTAAACTGTTTTTTGCAGACAGAAAGACTCTGCTAGGTGGTCAGATGTGGGGAGGGTAGTATTATGAATTCTGTGTTGATTGTATTTGCTGTTGATTTGTGTAGATGAAACTGTGGTTTGCAAAAGAGTGACAGATACCCCTAATAACTGCATTCTGGCAGCTGAAAAGCTTTTAGATGTGACTTACTTAATCAATGTATTTGAAGGAAGGCAAACAAGGCAAATATTATGTGCCATACAGATTGTAGGACATGGTAATAAGGTCTCCCCTGATCAATACAAATTGCATTATGTAGTCTTGCATGATTTCTTTATTTTCATTTAACAAGACACTTACAAACAAAAGAGAAATTGTCCCACATATTCCTGTGCACCTGTGATGAACCTGGCAGTATTATCTTTGATTGCACAGACGTTGCATAAATAGACTAGTGTATATATTTGTGATAATCTTCAGACGTCTTGACCATCATTATGTACGAGTATTAACTCTGCATCTTATGTTTAAGCACTGGTTTCCAGTGGCAGCTTTTTTACATTTCAGGTGATGCTACTGTCTTGAGACATCTAAAAGTATTCTAGGTCATTGTCTCTGACTTTCACACTCTCTTCTCCAGTGTCTTTTGTTAGCAAGCCATTACAATCATTCACTGAGTCAATATGTTTTGCATAATCAATGCATCTTCTCAGCATGACAACTGCTACTTTGCTGTCCCCCTGCAAGTTTGTGTCATTGTTATTCATCACAACTTATGCATATGCATCTCTAAGGCACTGTTATAACCTTTGACTTTATCCATTACTGCTACCAAAAACTACTTTTTGGAGACTTTGAGTCTGTACTTCACTTTGAAGATATAGCACAGCTGGTTAAAAGAAAGTTTGTCCTTTGTAGTACAATACAAACAGATGCACCCCTTTTCTTTTAACACTTTCCCCCAAACTACACGTTCTACTTATGTACATTCCAGCTAGGTTTTGTCATCACATTATGAGGATATTTGATGTGGTAATGATTCCAGGCAAACTACCCTTTCCAGTTTGATCCCAGCATTACCATCGAAACATGTTTTATTATAAATAAAGTATAGTGGAATTCATGCAGTCCACAGGTTTCTGCTTTTATTTTGTTACCGAACTGGGACTGAGTAGGCTTCATTGCTGTTATTTCTGCCCATAGGTGGAGATAACTTACGCTTTGATATATGAAGTGAAAACAATAGCAGTTGTTGTACTATGTCATTTCCACCTATTAGTTTCTCTCGATATGTAATTTGCCAAAATAAAATTAGTTGGGAGGGTGTCTTAATGGTTAAGGTGTTTGCCTTACAAACACAAGGTGCAGGGTTTAAGTCTCACAAGGAATAATTGGCTAGGATTAAAATGGCTTGCAAGGGCAGTTAGCTTAGTACTAAACTATGAACTATAAAAAAAAAAAAAAAAAAAGAATGCACCACTACAAAGGGATAATGCTGTATTATTTATTACACAACATTCTCTTCTCAACTTTAACTCCTTTTCCCTATTCTACTATTTACTGCCTTATATACCTTTCCTCCCTCTCCCCTCACTTCCATAGCATATATATTCATACAGATCTTTATTTAAAAAAAACATTTTTTTGATTGAATGGTTTACCTATCTGTATGTATTTCATGTGCGATATTCTCTAGACCTGTCAATTATTTAACCTACTCTATGTACAGATATTCTATAACTGTTGATTTTCTTATGTTTCAAGGTGGTTTTAATTTTTTACTTTTATTTTTATTTTTGATTTGATTTTTATTGTAAAAATATGTAATACTTCTGGAGCTTTTCTCCTCAGGTCTCCACTGAATATGGGCCCCTGGCTCAGTTGGACTAACCCAGTTTACAAATTTCAATAAATAAAATAATTTATTTTTAAACAAGTAGCACAGTGCTTATCTGCATTGAAAGTTATAATTTCAGATCAGTATAAGCTAACAGCCATCACAAATGTTTTTGTAAAGGTCTTCATGGACATTATTTTGTTTATCTTGGTTAAAAAAACAGCTTTTTTCATTTTCTCTCATCACTGTAAATCCTCTTTGGTCGACCATTACAAGTATTTAGTGACAACACCATAGTGATGCAATACATAAACAGGGAAACCATATCCTATCCTCTGTGCAGACTAGCCCTTGGTAGCCAGGGGTATAAATGGCTCTGCTCCTGCATCTCACAAAGCTGACTGCCATAATAACAATATATTTCATCTTTTCTTATCTCAAGAATAAATCCTGTCTGCACTCCTTCCCTCACTTCTGATTTTCTCATTACAATAATATGCTCCTACTCTCACTCAGCTATATCTTTCTCACCATTACTGTCTTCCTAATATGATTTTTCTCTCCTCTTAGAAATATTCCCATAAAGTAAAGTCATTGCTGCTCATAAACTTTCTTTGTATAAATATCTGCTTCTTATATGTTATTGCTTAATCTCATTTATGCATAATCTTATGCTAGATATAATTATCCAATTTCTCACTAAACTATTGATGGAACAATATTTGGAGCTTCTCTCCCCGGGCCTTTGTTGAAAAGGAGTTAATACCAAACCCAGCTAGACTATCCCAGTAAAGAATGGAAATTTAAAAAAATAAAAATATTGCTTTTCATTGCAGTCTCACTATGCGGGCATTATGGTTACTGTTGGAGCAAAATCTTGTAATAGGCAAACTGAGCAGGACCAGGACAGAGCTTCACAAATTAAAACTGAAATTGAATCACTGGATCATCCAGGAATTGATCCATCTATGGAGAAGACCTCAGATCTTTTTGCTTCCAGTCACAGTAAACAGCTAACTAAATTATGCTCCAGGACTCCATGCAAGAAACCCTGAAAAACAGATTTGTTTTCCCCTTGGATAAGACCAATCCTGTATGCTTTTCCACCCATTCCACAAAAATCCGGAGTCATGTAAAGACTTCCTTTAGGCCCAGGAATCAGTGGTTCTCCCTTCTATTGGCAATGGCCAAGGGCAATTAACACAAGGTTATTCACAGACTGTAACTACTCACACAGAGGACAAGGGGTGTTTGATACATCCCAGCACCAAACAACTGGAGCTAACTGCCTGGATGAAAGAATCCTATGTTTTAAACACAAGTTTTCTGAGGATATGCAACAGGTATTAAGGGAGGATGGAAAACATGCTACTACAATATCATATATGAGTAGATGTAAAAGACTTTCTAGTTGGTGCCAAGACAGGAAAGCAGCATCTTTTCAGGGCTAGTGTTTCTCTGGATTTGCATTCATTTGAAACTTACAATCTTCTGTCCCTATCTTACTCATCCATCAAGATTCATTTGCCTGCCATTTCAGCATGTTGGCACATGGATCCCCTACTTCGCTGTAATCTTATTTATTTATTCCAGTTTGATGACCGGGGAGGTCCACTGGGCCTGGGGAGCCCGTAATTACATGATTAATTACAAAGAAAGTTAGGATTACAAACAACAGGTAGCATTATAAAGAGAAAAAGAGAAAAACAATATTTAGTTTAGTTCACTGGGCTTAGGGAGCCTACTTTCAGTGGAGACTCGGGGAGAAAAATCTACACAATACAAAGTTTAATTACATGAATACTTTCAGTGGAGACTCGGAGAGAAAAGCTCCACAATACAAAGTTTAATTACATGATTAATTACAAAGGAAGTTAGGGTTGCAAGCAACAGGTAGCATTCAAAGGAGTGAGAAAAAAAATAAACAGTTTAGTTCAGGAGTAAAAACAGGCATATAGGCCTTCTACCAGCACCTACAGGACTGCATGGATCAGGCAATCCCAAACAAAACTAAGACTCTCTGTACCAAAGGCAAGCGTCCAGTCTGGTGGACCCCAGCCATAAACAAGCTCTACAACAAAAGGAGGAAGCTACTACAAGATAGAGCAAAATCCTTGAAAGGTAAGACACCTTTGATCATTATAAGTAAAAAACTAAGAGCTCTCATAAAATCATCCAAGGCAAATTTTGAGAGAAAAATCGCCAAGGACTCTAAAGACAATCATAAGGCCTTCTTTAGCTATGTTAGAAACCTAGGAGGAAACTCCCAGATATGCTCAGAATTAGTTCAAAATGATGTGAAAATTACTGAACCTACACACATTGCTAACATACTGGCTGACAGGTTCAGTGCAAACTTCCCCTCCCCAAAAGGAGAGATATCTATTCCAGAGGATTGTAGCCCCCAAACATCTCCAACGCCCAGGTGAGAACTGCCCTCACTAAGGCAAAAACACAGCATCCATGGGACCGGATGGTGTCCCCGGCTGTGTGCTTCATGAACTCAACGAGGAATTAAACCCACAGTTAGGACAGCTGTTTAATCTTAGCCTCACCTCAGGATACGTACCCAAGGAGTGGCGACGCGACTGTGGTCCCACTTCATAAGGGTGGTGCCTCCACAGACCCTGGAAATTACCGCCCCATTAGCTTGACAAGCCTTATCTGCAAAGCCATGGAGAGGATCATAATGGAACTCATAAATAAAGACATAGGGAACTTGCAGACTTTGGATCCAACCCGGTTTGGCTTTGTCAAAGGCAGATCCTGCCTCTTAAACTTGGTTGACTTTTTCGAGACAGTCACCAAGGCCATTGATGAGGGAAAGGCAGTCCATACAGCCTACCTCGACCTGGCAAAGGCCTTCGACACAATACCCCACTCAGGTATCATCGAAAAACTCATCAGCTTGAATGTAAACCCATACATCACAAGATGGGTTGCAAACTGGCTAAGCGACAGAACCCACAGGGTCAGAGTTGCTGGAGCCATGTCAGACTCAAAGCCTGTCACAAGTGGTGTCCCACAGGGCTCAGTCCTGGGTCCACTCTTGTTCGGCATCTACTTTTCTGAAGTACAAGCAAACACAGGAGGGTTATGGCTGACAAAGTTTGCAGATGACTGCAAACTGGGCGCCATAGTCGAAAACACATCTGACACAGATATCCTCCAGAAGGGCCTCACAGAAACGGATAACTGGTGCCAGAGCCATGGCCTGAAGTTAAACGCCAAAAATGCATAGTCATACCCTTCGGGAAAAACAAGGTTACCCCTAGCTACCATACAGGTGACAATCCACTGAGCACAGAAAAGTCATCAGGGATCTGGGGACCCAAGTTGACAGTAGTCTTTCGTTTGACACTCATGTTGCTAAAGTAGTTAGGAAAACCTTCTATATCGCCCACCTGATCATGAAGGGATTCACATCTAGATCAAGGGAGGTCATCGTCCCCCTGTACTCATCACTCATTAGACCTATGATTGAGTACAATGCCCCATTCGGAATGTATCTGACCAGACACCTGATGCAGCTTGAAAGGCCCCAAATGTTCCTCACCAAAAGGATAAAGGGTCTCAAAAATATGTCTTATGCTGCCCGACTGAAAGAACTCCAGCTTTATTCAGTCTCATACCGCTTGCTCAGAGGTGACCTGTGCCTGACATATAAGGCCATGTCAAACCCAGATTTGATGAATATGCTTCACCTCAAAAAATCTAGATCCCTCTGAACCACAAGGGCGGGAGACTTAAACCTTGACACGGTTATAAATAGAAAGTGCTGGAGGGACAGATTCATCACCCAGAGGCTCCCTATGCTGTGGAACAAAATCCCGGTACATGTGAGGCAGAGCACCTCGCTGGCCTTGTTCAAGAGGAATCTTGACCAATGGATGGGAGATCGCAGATATACCCCAGGGATTACCTCAGTGTCTCTGCTCGACAGAGGCACAGCAAAATAATGGGTATAGTTCCCCATACTAAAGGGGTGGCGTAAGCCACAAAACGATGGGCTAGGCTTGTAAATGCCCTCGGGCAGATAGCCTAGTATGAACCTATGAACCTATGAACCTATAGATTTTGCTGTTTGATTACATATATAATCAACAATTTAAAGTGAGGTTAGGAAGGTAAGAAGGTTAGCCTGGAGTAAAGGGAGAGGAGAGCTTGAGAGGAATGGGTGGAAGAGTACAGTTGCATTTCCTGTTTAGATAGAGGTAAGAATGAAGTTGAGTTTTGAAGTTATTAAGGTTTTCACAGGTCCTCAGTGTGAAGGGCAGAGCATTCCATTTTTTAGCTAGAGAATAAGATAGCAGAAGCTGCCCAGCAGGGCGCTTGGGTTTATGGATGGCGGTCAAGTTTTGGTGGGTAGATCTAAGGGGTCTGAGGGGGTTATAAGGTTGCAGAATATTGGATAGTGCAGGGCAGTTAGTAGGTTGGAACAATAATTTGTGGGCTGTGGTGATTTGGTGAAGGTTAAGTAGATTGGGGAGTGTAGGGAGGTGCAGTGATGAGAGGAGGATTTGGCATTCGTGGCAAATCTGGTTATTTTATTATAATATACTTCCAATTTGGAGGTGAGTGTGGAAGATAAATTAGTGAGCAGAGGAGCACCATACAGTAGAGAGGGAAATAGATAGGTTGTGGCGAGAGTTAGTCTGGTGAAAGGAGAGAGGAAGTGATTGTTTCTGTAAAGTAGGCTTAGTTTTACATGGGTTTTCTTGATATTTAGCTGGATATGATTGTTAAATTTTAGGTGTTCATCAATGGTTACACCAAGAAGTTTGGCGGAGGGTACGACCTCGATAATGGAGTTGTTAAGGCTGGTGATTTGGAGTAAGTTTTTGTCAATAGGGAAGGATTTTGAAGGAGAGAATAGAAGGATCTTAGTTTTGTTGGCATTTAGTGAGAGGTGATTTTATGTGAAAATGTTTCTGAAATGGATGTGTACAAAAGCTTCTACAAAATAGGTGGTGCCTGTTTGAGATCTTGTGAATTGGATGAATTAAATGTTGCTCTTTTCTATATCATGACATGGAGTCCACGTTTTGATGGCATCTTGCATTGATACAAATACATTATACTGTTATCCAAAGTTCTGCTATCATGAATGAATCACATTGGGCTACATGGACTAATTTAATCATCGTAGGGGATGGGGGCAATGACTTCAGAATGAGCATGTAAAGGGCACTCTGCCACTTTCCTCCCTGGCATTCTGTTGCACTTCCTTAGAGTCAGATTATGCATTTCTGTGTCTTTGGCAACAGGTTGTTGCACACAAATTGGTTCTGAGACTGACTCAGTGGGAAGAGATTAGTCTTGCACAGGACGTTCATTATTTCATGTTCGGAGACCTAACCCCTGTCTTCCCTCCTGTCCTGCAACACATGCTTCATTGGGGGGTATATGAATAGTTCCTTTAACCCAGTGGGTAGAGGTCTTAACACCTGAATATTTCTATAGCCAAAAAAGACTATGCCTGGAAATCAGTTTTGGACCTTTTGTCTTAAACCACTTGACACAGTTAAAGAGCCTCTCATAACACAATCTCTTACCCCTTCTTCCACATTTGAGTTGGTTGGTATTGTACACATTTTAAGAAAACAGCAACTGATAGTCTGATGGTACAAGATGGTACTGATCTCAACTGTGATGTCTATTAATTCCATTATGTTAACATCAAAAAGTCCTCATCTAACAAGATGCTGATATGGACTCACACGTCCAAGTGGAAAACATGGTTGTTTCCTAGGCCAGTGGAAGGGAGGCTGCACATATAGGGATGCACATTTGCTTGGAGCTACTTTCTGGAGTCATAACTGTATTGTGAATCAAACATGACTTGAATATCAATGTGTAATTTTGGTTTAAAAACTGGTTTCCTCAGTGATACTTCAAATGCATCTTCTGATGCCATTGTTTGGACTCCTGTGAATATGCTAAGTTGTTGTCTGACTTACAGTTCCCATGAATATCACCTCCTTCATATTCTGTTGTTGAACAGTAAATTGAAGTTACACTGAGGAGTCGTGATGTCTACATAGTGAATTCATCTCCTCAGCATGACACCTGTTAGCTCAGCTTGCCTATTCCTCTTCTAAGAGACAGAGTCTTTGTTATTCATCTGGTTTCACAAGTTAGCCACTTGTAGATACTAAGACACATGAAAGGTATGTGTTATCTGCATAATTTATCTGTCCTTAACATTAGAGAGTGTCTTATGATGTTATGTCTTTCTGCAGTGTTGTTGCCATGGGCACTTTGTACATTTGCTGGTTTGACTGTACTTTGAAGTTACAGCTCATTTGTTTAAAACCAAAACTTTGCATTTTGCACCCTTTCTCTTTTGATGAAGCCATGACCCTTCCTGATGGTACATATGAGTTAATTCTTCTTTCGGCTTTTCCTGGTTAGGGGTCACCACAGCAGATCACTTGTCTGCTCATGATTGGTAGTGGAGTTTTACAGTGTCAAGTTGCCAGCCCAGCACCCAACCTTCCACAGAAGGCACACACATGCACACACTCACACCTAGGGCCAATTTAGAGTGCTCAATCCACCTACAGCATGTCTTTGGGATGTGGGAGGAAACAGGAGCACCCAGAGGGAACCCACGTGATCACAGGGAGAGCATGCAGACTCCACACAGAAGGCACCCCAGCCAAGGATCAAAAAGGAGAACCTCTTGCTGTAAGGCGACAACGCTAACCGCTGCACCACCGTGGCCGCCCTTGGTACATATGAGTTAATGTGTGGGTATAATCCTACTAAGTGTGAAGTTCCTGTGCAAAATGGCATTGAGATATATATGTATAATATGTGTGTGTGTGTGTGTTTGTGTGTGTGTGTGTGTGTGTGTGTGTGTGTGTGTGTGTGTGTGTGTGTGTGTGTGTGTGTGTGTGTGTGTGTGTGTGTGTGTGCATGCGTGTGCGTGTGTGTGTCTGTATGTGTATATATATATATATATATATATATATATATATATATATATATATATATATATATATATATATATGTGTGTGCATATATATAGGTTCATAGGTTCATAGGTTCATACTAGGCTATCTGCCCAAGGGAATTTATAAGCCTAGCCCATAGTTATGTGGCTTTCGCCACCCCTTTAGTTTGAATAAAAACTATGCCTATCATTTTGCTGTGCCTCTGTCAAGCAGTGACACTGAAGTAATCCCTGGGGGATTTGCATATGTGCATAGATATATATATATATATATATATATATATATATATATATATATATATATATATATATATATATATATATATATATATATATATATATATATATATATATGGTTCCACTTCATATCATCAAAATATTTAATCGAATTGCAAAACATCAAGACCAAATCGTCGAAAACTCAAATCATTGAAAACTCATAACATCAAATCTCAAATTAGTGAAAATTATAAAGCAACTAGAAATAACATTCCACAGAGTTTTTACTACATTTATGCCCCTTGCACCCCCCATGTGGGGGGGTGGCGCCCCCATAAATAAATATACCAACTCCATGGTATCACTACATTGCGACCTTGCAGTTGGTATATTTATTTATGGGGGGTGTGGGGGTGGAGCCCCCCACATGGGGGGGTGCAGGGGGGCTTGCCCCCCCTGCATAAACGTAGTAAACAGTGTCTGGGATGTTATTTCTAGTTGCTTTATAGTTTTCAATGATTTGAGATTCCATGTTATGAGTTTTCGACAAGCTGAGTTTTCGACGATTTAGTCTCTATGTTTTGCAATTCGATGTTATGAAGTAGAACCATATATTTTATTTATTTATTTATTTATTTGCAGTTGGTTTACCAGGATAGTCCACTGGGCCAATAAGAACCCGTTTTCAGTGGTGTTCTGGGGAGAAAAGCTCCAAAACAAAGGTTACAAAAAGATTACAGCAGTTTACAATTTTAGTAATTTGTGGGTTCAAGACAAAACAAAGATTAAGCAGTTACAATGCAATTTTAGGTATCATTTTGTAGAAAACCAAGATTTAAGCAGGTGCAATAAAAATGTTCAGGTTAAATTTTGTAGAAAAACAAAGCATTGCTGTAGTAAATATATAGTATCCTGAGTGGAATAGTAGGATTAGAGAATTGTAAGATGTCATTACAGTTGGCTTATTATTTGGTGTCTGGTAATATATAATATAGTTGCCTGTAGGAAGTGGAGAATAGGGTATGAGGGGTGGAAGCAGGAGCATTCCCATGAGGATGTTAAATGTGAGTGCAGTGATTTTTTTAAAAGCAGGGAGGTTGGTGGTGATACGGATGGAGGGAGGAAGGGAGTTCCATAGGCGTGCCAGGGCAAAGGACAGGAGGTTTTGTCCTGAAGAGCGAAGGGGTTTGTACAGCTCTATTAGGTTTTGGTTATTAGATCTTAGGAGTCTTCTGGCAGGTGTATTTTAAAGGTAGAGCTGAGAGAGGGACAGAGGGAGGGATGAAAAATTAGTTTGTGAGCAAAAGTGAGCTGAGTATAGGATTGATAGTTGGGAAGCTCTAGCCAGTTAAGTTTGTGGAGAGATGCACAGTGATGGGTAGATGATTTGTGGCTAGTGGCAAATTTGGCAATTTTATTATAACAAGAGGACAGTTTTTATATATATATCTGTGTACATATACATATGCAGGTTTGCATAGGTATCTGTTTATATATGTGTGTCGGCGTGGCACAATTGACCAGGCCATGTGCAGATGTGACCCAGGGGAAAGCTCCAAAATCTGAATATGCACTATGTAATATATTATCAGTGAAATATTGTTGTTCAAGTAATAATCAGTTTTAGGCTATCAAAGAAGGCATCTGTATGCAGTTCTATAATAATTTTGTACAGTTAGTCTAAGAGAGATGCAAGTCCTGAAAAAAACATTTCAATAGCTTGTAAAACCAAAAAATAATACTCATTGAGGATTACAACAGATTTTTTTCCATTTTTATTAATCATATATACAGCCACAAAATGATACACCGAGTAAAAAGCCAACATGTACACATGCTTTACTTATTTGTGCCCTTGCACAAACCCTGACTAATTGCTTCCTCTTTCACTTCTATCTTCCTACTTCCTTGGGTCCACTTTCACCCTTTTACCCCGCTTATGTCTATACTGATCTCCTTTGTTTGCTCTCTGACTTTTCCATTCTTCTACCTACTTCCTCTTCAACCTTCCTATAATTCTCCTGTATACAAAGGTTTGCATATAATTACGATGTTTACAAGTATATTATACCTTTTTTAACAAACTACCCTTAAACGATTTTCATTATGCCACACTTACTAAGAGTAGTTCATCCTCCAATTAAAAAAAAAAAAAAAAATATATATATATTTTTAAATCAATTTATTTTTCCTCTATATTTTTATTTGGTTTCAATGTTTTTATGTTACAATTACTACTGTTTATAATTGTTAATGTAATTCCTCTATTAATCTTTCATGCTTTTAATGTTTGTCTGGAGCTTTTCTCCCCGGGCCTCTACTGAAAATGGACATGTATCCAGTTAGACTAGCCCGGTCAACAAATGTAAAATAAATGTAAAATAAAATAAAAATAAATAAAATAAAGTATTGTCCCTTTACAGAAAGTTCATATGAAGTAATAGAAGTAATACATCATAGGCACTTGTGTATTAATTTACAGACGTGCGTGCGCGCGCGCGCACACACACACACACACACACACACACACACAGACACACACACACACAGACACGCACACACACACACACACACACACACACACACACTTTTTATATGCAATTTACTTAGGTTTAGACTCATTGGTCCTTGACTTCAGGAAGTCAGGAGTTGATCAGTTATTAAAAAAAAAGAAAGAAAAAAAATTCCTTTTATGTGATAAGATTTACTACAGGAGAGCACTGCACATTTCAGGATTGAGACAATTGTTTTTCACTTCCTCTACATATGCCCAATAATGCTGTCCAGCTAATGGCTCACATAAAAATGTTTGCTGTCATTCAATAGCTGGTGTTGCCATGGTATACACGAAAAACAAATTATCATGAAAAAATCCTCCGATGTCAGCTACTGAGATATGTAAGTGAGAGGCAAATACATTTTGTTAGTCCAAATAATGTTTGCGCAAAGTCAATAAGAAATGCTATTTTTAAAATGTTTTAACTGATACATTGTACCAGAGATCGCAACCCTCCCCTCCCCTGTGACTTCAATTGGTCGCCGACCTAGTATTATCTGTATAATATTCTGAGTGTTATTTTATAAATTTGTGATATCTATGGCTTTCACTGTGTTATGTATACCACTTGTAAATGTATCCTGTATTGTCTTATCTGTGGAGCATTTCTCCCCGGGCCTCTACTGAAAATGGACATGTATCCAGCTAGACTAGCCCGGTCAACAAATGTAAAATAAATAAAATAAATAAATAAATACATTATCAATGTGGAATCCTACAGGACATCAAGGGTTTGCCCTCAAATAGATGCCTGTCACCTGTTATGGAAAATTACAAAACTTGAGCAAGATAAGTTGTGGGTAATATGGTTTGTAACCAGGGAACTGCACCACTTCCATCTGCATCACCTCATTCTCCAGAAAGGGCATGTGCCTTTCCCACTAGAAAAATTACTACTTGGTATTAGTGACTGGCAATTTGAGATGTTCTATAACTTACTTGGAATTACACAGAAAAGAGATCCACTTATGGGTGCATCCATTGCCCTGGATGTGAGACGGAAACTGTTTGTACTTCAGTCATTGGTCCTTCTACTTAGACAGCACTAATTCTAAGAATGATTCTAGGAATTTGAACCACCACAGTTCTGCCCAAGGCAGCGTTCTTGGCATCTTATCTGTATTACCAAAGCACAGGAATGAGAATTAGGACTCTTTCCTCATCTCTAGCTTCGTAGCAACTGTCTCACTGCAAACATCGGCTCAGTTGGGCTGCATCCTGATCTGAATACGAACTGCTCATCGCCCTTATTACATTGTACTATCCTGCGTATCCATTTATGAATCACCCTCTTCACAACTTTCATGTAAGGTGACAGCAGTATGATGCCTCTGTATGGATCACAGTTGTGGATGTCCCATTTGTTCTTGTTAACTGGCACAAGTATGATTATTCGGCACTCACCTGAGGTACGACTTTCTCTCCACACTGCTACAAGTAGTTTCAGGAGCCAATTCTCCCCTATCTCAGCCAGCGTCTGTAGGATGTCCACTGTGACCTCTACTCAGCCTGCTGTTTTCCCTGACTTTATTTCCCTTAGTGAAAGTCTTACTTCTTCCAGGGTAGTATCCTGTTTATGTCTATCATAGCCTGTTTCTGAGGAAGTGCAACATCTGTGGGGTTAATGTGATTGTTAAGCTGCTGTAATACTCCCTCAGTCTGCCTTTGATGTCCAGCAGAATGGTGAGCATGTTGTTTTTGCCATCCCTTATGAAGTGTGTTTGTCAGTTTTCTTTATCTGGATGTAGTGGCCTTGCAATCTGATGTAGTATCTTTGTGGTAACTACAGAGTCTCTTTGCAGTAGCTGGCAGAGTGCCTCCAATGCCCTTTTTCTGTGCTAATGCAACTGCTCTTTTACATTCTTTGTTAATCAACCTCCACTCCTTCCTAGCCTGGGTGGTCAATCCACTCTCCCACTCTTTCTGCACTCTATATTTCTTTTGTGGAGATCCTTGACTGCTGCATTACACCACACACTTTCCTTATGTACCTTATAGACATACATGGACATGCCACAACTCTGTTCGGTAGTCCTGACATATGCTATTTTAAGGTGCTGCCATTCTTCCTGTAGACCTATTTCCACCATTTCCTAGGGAGGTATAGGCATGATTGAATATTTGAACTGACATAATTTATCTCCAGTCAACTTCCTGGTCTTCACCATGGTCTCTGTTGACCTTAGCACCCTCTTTGCCCACTGCTTGCAGCTGATTGTGGAAACCAGTGGTTTATGCTGTGGGACACCTGTTTCACTGAGGAAGACTATACAATCTATGTTCATATCCCAGTACCCTTTTCTCAGTAGGGGAACTTTACCTTAGTTGGTATAGGCCATTCATGTATGTGAAATTGTGACTGTCCTTCTTAAACCTGTTGTGGCTACTATCAAGCCATTTGCAAGACAGAGGTCTAGAATGGCCTCTCCATTATTCCTGTTGCCCCACCCATGTGGTGCCTGGCAGTCATGATTTCCTTTTCTGTATGTCATGATATGTGCATTCAAGTCGCCCATTATCTAAACCGATTCGTGACGTCCAGTTTTATGTAGTAGGTACTGCAAACTGATGTCTGGCTGCACTCTTTGGCTCACTGTCAAAACCCGGCAGTGGGGCATAGAATGAGATTATGAGTACTGCACTCTTTGGCTCACTGTTACAACCCAGCAGTGGGGCATAGGATGAGGTTGAGTACTGCACTCTTTGGCTCACTGTCACAACTTTGCAGTGGGGCATCGGATGAGATTATGAGTACTGCACTCTTTGGCTCACTGTCACAACTCGGCAGTGGGGCATAGGATGAGATTGAGTACTGCATTCTTTGGCTCACTGTCACAACTCGGCAGTGGGGTATAGGATGAGATTATGAGTACTGCACTATCATTACAGTGGAATGTGATTGACATGAGTCTGTCACTTAGTCAAACAGTATCCCTCACTGCCTTCTAAACCCTTTCTCTTACCACAATTCACAGAGCATTTCTAGCCTGTTCTCCTACACAGAAGTAGACTGTGGATCCGAAGCCAAGTGCCTTGGCTGCACTGCCCTTCCATCCTGTCCCCTGGAAACAGTGGATGTCCATCCTCCTCCATAGTAGCATCATGTCATCCATTTCCAAACTGCATCCTGTCAGTGAACCTACACTGAGTAGCAATTGACAGGCCATTTTTTGCAGGTTCATTGGTTATGCATCCAGTTGTAGCTCAACACAGCTGCCAAAGATAATCCAGAATGGGGAACTACAGACCGGCCGGCCGGCCATTAGCTTATTGATATAAGGCTGCTGAGTTTTATGGTAGTCACACAGCCAATAGAGGGCACATGCACGCTTTATGGAGTGCATTCAAACCTTACCATAATCTTTTTTTGGTAGTGGATAAACGTTAACAGGAGTAAGCAGTAAAATTCAAATTTAACACCTATCTTTGTTTGCACCAAAAAATGGAGCATGGTGATGTCTTAAAAGGAAGAAATGTCTTGAAAATATAAACAGAGAGTAGAAGATGTTCTAAATGTGCAGTCAGTGAGAACTATACACATGACCAAGGGTCATATCTTTTCTCCCTAACTGTTCTTGCCCAGTTGCCATCAGTGATTAGAGACACTGATGCCAGGTTGTTACACATGATTTGATAGACCTACAGTGGCAGTGCAGAAGAAAGGTGTTTCCAGTTCATAGGTTGGTACTAGGCTATCGGCCCTAGGGCCTATACAAGCCTAGCCATAACAATTCCCTGGATATTTCTTCCCACAATATTTACTTCTCTGGACCACTGTCTAGCAGGGCGACTGACATGATCCCCGGGGTGAATTTCCTATCTCCCATCCAATCATCAATGTTCCTTTTGAAGAGGGGCAAGGAGGCTCTCTGCTTGACATGTATGGGCAGTCTATTCCAGCGTATGGGAATTCTCTGGGTCAGGAACCTATCCCTCCAGCATGTTTTGTTCATTGTGGTGACAAGATTTAGACCCCTGGAGCGTGTGGCTCTGAAGGATTGGGATTTCTTTAAGTGGAGCATGTCCAACAGCTCAGGGTTTGACATGGCCTTGTATGTTAATCAGAGATCACCTCTGAGTAGACGATATGCCACAG
This sequence comes from Protopterus annectens, assembly GCF_019279795.1. Lineage (NCBI taxonomy): Eukaryota > Metazoa > Chordata > Ceratodontiformes > Protopteridae > Protopterus > Protopterus annectens. The sequence goes on from NC_056728.1 coordinate 176,965,578, forward strand.
AGTATAGCTGGAGTTTTTTTTAGACGGTCAGCATATGGCATCTGCTTTAGGCCTGTGATTCTTTTAGTGAGGTATTTCTGTGGCCTTTCCAGCTGTTGCAGATGTCTTGTGAGGTACATACCAAATGGGGCATTGTACTCTATAATGGGTCTAATGAGGGATGAGTACAGTGGGACAATGACCTCCTTTTTTCTGGATGAAAAGCCCTTAGTGATGAGGTGTGCCACATAGAAGGATTTCCTGACTGTTGTGGCAATGTAGTTATCGAAAGTGAGACCACTGTCCACCTGTGTCCCTAAGTCTCTCATCACACTTTCGATGTTTAGTGTACTGCCACCTATGTGGTAATTCATGGGTACATGTTTTTTTCCAAAGTGATAACTATACATTTCTTGGCATTAAGCTTGAGCCCATGGCTCTGGCACCAGGCATCTGTTTCTGTAAGGCCCTTTTGTAGAATATCCACATAATTTGGGGATTCAATAATGGCTCCCAGTTTGCAGTCATCTGTGAACTTTGTTAGCCAGAGTCCCTTAGTGTTGGCCTGTACTTCAGAGAAGTAGATGCCAAACAAGAGTGGTCCCAGGACTGAACCCTGAGGTACTCGACTTGTCACTTGTCTGGAGCTGGATTTGGAGTCGGCTACTTTTACAGTTTGGGTTCTGTCAGTAAGCCAGCTGGCAACCCATCAAGTGACATAGGGATTTATGCCTAGCTTAGTAAGTTTATCTATGACTCCAGAGTGGGGGATGGTGTTGAAGGCCTTGGCGGGGTCCAGATAGGCTGTGTGGACCGCCTTACCCTCGTCCACACCTCTGGAGACTGATTCAAAGAATCAATCAGATTCAGGAGACAAGATCGGCCCTTCACAAACCCAAACTGGGTGGGGTTTAGTGTTTGCAGGTTGCCAATGTCATTGTTTATAAGTTCCATGATAATGCGTTCCATGCCCTTGCAGATCAGGCTTGTCAGACTGATGGGACGGTAGTTCCTAGGATCCAAGGTGGATACCGCCTTGTGGAGTGGGATAACTGTAGCTGTGCGCCACTCAGTGGGCACGAAGCCTGAGGTGAGGCTATGATTAAACATGACACTTAGGTGAGGTGCCATTTCATTTTGTAGTTCATGTAGTACACAGCCTGGGATGTCATCTGGTCCCATGGATGCTGGATTCTTAGCTTTGGAGAGTGCGGTTACTACCTGTGTAGCCATGATTACCGGAATTTGGCAATCTTTTGATATTGAGATGGGTTCTTTAGGGGGTGAGGGGGAGGGGTGAAGTTGGCATTAAATCGATCTGCCAGGATATTGGCAATATCCGTGGGATCAGTATATTTAATACCATTCTGTTGTAGCTCAGAGCAGCTCTGAGCATTGTCAGTGGTGCTTCATACAATTTTAGTAATGCATTACAGGTGGTCAGTATGCACAAATATACAACAGTGGCTTCACTTCATCTAACATGTTCTGAACAAGGTTTGCATGTCTATATAGTCATTGTCGGGAAGAAGAATTTCTCATAAAGTGTGCATACCTGACATTTGACATTGTGCTATAAACTGTACCTGGAAGCCACAGTGATACTGCTATGTGGTCTGATGACTGCACTTTAGTATATTTCATAGTTGTGTGAACCTGCCACAGTGTGGTCTGAACAATAGTCAGTGTAAACTATAATGCCTGACATCCGTTTGTTGACGTGCCTTACTTTATGTGATTTTCATAAACAATCTGGAATTCTTGTAAGGAAACTTGTAATGTAAAGTCAGATGGTATAGTGGAATAGTAATTGCAGAAATATGGCTGTCCATTTAATTGTAGCTAATTTCTGGTGAGCTGTGTATGCTTAAATGTAACTGTTTGGTGACAGAAGAACTAGGTAATTATTGGCATTGATTTCTTCTTTTGGTTTAAAAACCTGTTTCCTAAATGACTCTGCTGATACCTCATCTGATGCTATTGTTAAGATTCCTGTGAATATGCTAAGCTGTTGTCTGTGACTTAGGCTTCCCACACATATGCATCACACCTCCCTCTTCATCTTACGCTGCTGAACATTCAATTGAAGTTACTCACTGAGGAGTCTTGATATCTGCTAATGAATTCATCTCCTCAGCATGATACCTGTTAGCTCAGCTTGCCCCTTCCTGTACTGAAAGCCAGAGTCATTGTTATTCATTAGGCTTCACAAGTTACGCACTTATAGATGGTAAGATAGCTGAAAGGTGTTTTATCAAACTTTATAAAAGGTCTCATAACTTTGTGTTTCTATAGTGTTGTTGCCATGTGCTGTTTGTACATTTGCTGGCTTGCCTGTACTTTGATGTTTCAGTTCAGCTATTTAAAACCCAAAGTTTGCCCTTTGCACCTTTTTTTAATTAAGCTAAATTTACCCAGCCCTGTTATAGATATTAGTTGGTGTTTACACTTTTAACATCTCATTTGCTTTGTTGATGTTTCTGGGATAAAGGGACACTCATGCTTGATCCCTGCTGTAAGAACTAAATTCATATAACAAGTCACAATTACAGAAAAAATGACTGTTGTGTGAACCATACTGTTAGAGGTAGTCTGGTTTATATAGCTTCTTGGAGAAAAGTGATAATTTCTGTATATTGATGAGTAGAAAAGCATGTTGTGGCAACCTGCAAAAGAAAACAATTTTGAGAGAAAGTAAGAACATTGTGCACACTGTATGGAACAGTGAGAGTAGGCAGTGTATAGCATGAAGTAAAGAATATGCCAAGTAGTTTCAGAAACATCACACCAGCAGGGAATATGTGCACACAACAGCAGTAGTAACTGCAAAGAGAAGGACATCAGTGGCATGCCTAATGGGTAAAAATGCAGAGGACTTCAATTCTGTGTAAAGCAAATATGAGTATTAATTTTGGTTAGAGTATGAATTTGCAGTCATAGCTAAATCTTTCAGTGGCCCAGATTAATTGCTATCTGTGTATATTATTTATTTATTTATTTTATTTTACATTTGTTGACCGGGCTAGTCTAGCTGGATACACGTCCATTTTCAGTAGAGGCCCGGGGAGAAAAGCTCCACAAAAGGACAACAGATATTATGCTTGTTATACAAAAGAATAAAATGTACAAGTAATTACATTGTTAGGAAAAAAATATATATATGTAAAAAAAAAATATATATATATATATATATATATATATATATATATATATATATATATAATTTTTTTTCTCTCTCTCTCATTATTAGTAAAATTGGAAAAACAACAGCGCTAAAGAAAGTTAGTTAAGATTAGACAGTGTGGAAGATGGAAAAGGAGAAAAAAGTTTAATCAGGGTTAGTACAAGGGCAGAGCCATTGGGAATTTAGCCAGATTATAAGATGCTTCTTGAAAGTATTTAATGAGGTCATTGCAGTAATTTCCTTAGGAAGTTTGTTCCAGACAGGTGCAATACAGTTGGCAAATAGACTATTCCCAGCTTTGTTGCTGGATTTGAAGGAGTCTGCTAGAAGCTTGGTGGCAGAGCGTAAGGAAGAGATGTTTTTATAAGGTGTAATAAGAGAGCTAAGTATAGTAGTATTTGAAGGCTGATAGAAGATTTTGTGGGTGATGGTTAATTGCTTAAGTAGAATCTGATTATGACGTTCGAGCCAGCCTAGTTGTTTAAGATTAGAGCAATGATGGGTGCGAAAGGGGGTTCCTGTTGCAAATCTGGCTATATTATTGTATGCTGTTGCTATTATGGGCATGTTCAGAGGAATACTTAAAAACCTTTACATTAAGGATTGCTAAAAGCATATTTCTACCATGACGTACTGTGAAAGTGCTATTCAGATGATAGCAGTGAGGAGAGTGATGAGGGAACAGTTTCAGAGGTACACCTGGCTGACTGCAAGCAACTCTGATGTGTATTGTCATTCAAATTAGCTGAACCTTGCAGGGCAGTAAATGTGAAGCTCTACTAGCTGAGGGTGGGAATATGGGAGGAGTAACTTGAGAATAAACTGAAACAGATCAAAGTTGAATGTCTAAATAAACTCTTATTTTAGCAATGAGCTGGCAGTTCAGGAAGATTTTTTCACAGAATGTGTAAGAATGTGTAAGGAAACACATTTGTAAAAGGCACTGTGTGACAGTAAATTATACTTTTACTGAGGCCTGTCAAACTTAGCTGCTCTTTCCTATTTTTCCATTCTAAGTGAATGGAAGCCTTATATGACAGACCACTATGGGCACTATAATCTCAGAAACAATGGACTTACATCTTTAGAGCAAAACAAACTCTCATCAGGATGTCTGCCCCCAGGAGGTCAGTCAGGGTTACAAAAATAATAAAATTAGTAGTAACTACTTCTGTCTGGTGCATACAGGTTTGCAATGAACCAAACGTAAGGAAAAGTAAAAAAATATATATTTTTCATTTTTTTCCCCGTAGTGGTCCTTTAAAACTAACTGACTGAAAGACAGCAGTGCATGCATGTAAAATCAATGCAGTGACAGGAGCTTTAGGAAGAGAGAGGCCTGTGTGATGTCATTTTTACAGAAAAGCACTTCATTGTGGGATACATAGAGGCAGACTAAACAATCAGAATTACTTCAAGATGCCAAACTCCATGTGGTCAGACTCAGAAATTACATATAAAATATTAAAAAAAACTATAATTAATCCCAGAGTGGTGTTAAAATGTAGGAAACACCAAACCATGATGAAATAAACATGTTTTTTTAGTCTGTGGATGTGATTCTCCTTTAATCTACACAGACAATTATGTTTTTATCTTCACAGGACTGAGCAAATTAGAAAATCAGATCAACTTTTTGTCTCTTTTTCACCAAAAAGACTAGGTCGTCCAGTCTATAAAGTCACTCTAGCCAAATGGATTACAGACTGTATTTCTTGGATTTATTTGCAACAAGGCATGACCTTAACTAAACCACCCAAGGCTCATTCAATGAGATCTATGGCTGCTTCATTTGTTTTTTAGTCAAGAACATCTATTGATGATATTTGAGCTGCAGCCACATGGTCCAGTGCTCATACCCTTGTTACTCATTACAATCCCCCATTAATTTTTTCTGGAGAGACTCATTAGACTGTATTTGGAACCCACAGTTCCGGGTTTAAGCCCTTCCTTTCTCTATCAGATATATCTCTGTTTTAGTTATGGGGTTATATGGCAGCAAACTCGATCTGAGGTAATTGGGATGGAATAGTACATTATGGGTAGAGAGAGGAGTTTGAGAGCTGGGTCTGAAGTCTGTAGTATGCGGTCAAATCTGATCTGAGGATCATATCCAAACCCATGGGTTGAGGAAGAATGAAAATGGACAACACAGATACCTAGCTTTGGTGAGTACATAACTTTTAATTCTTGTTTCATCAAGTGTTTCCGTTATAATAATGCCAAAGAAATCTAAAGATGATATTTGATTACGGTTCCCTATCAGACGATCAAAACGCCATTTCTGCGAATATGAAATGATTGACATGTATTGCTCGGACTACGTAAATGCAAAATGTCCAAAACAGCAAAATCTGAAATGTCGAAGTGTTTTGGTTGGCCCGTCTGCAGTATAGCTCCGTAAGGTAAGTGTGCGATAGGTATGGACCTTAGGGTTAGGGAGGGGTTAAGGATAGTGCATAGATGGTTGTGTATGTGGGATTTAGTGTAGGGTTTGAAGTTGGGTTTTGGTGCTTTACTTTAGGGTTAGAAGTAGGGTTTGGTTAGTGTATGTATGTGGTTTATTTATTTTGTTTGGATAGATAGTATGTAGCAGGTGGTGGGGTTGGATGACTATGACCACTTGATGTTTTAAATTTCGCAGTTTAGTGCGTTCAGTCTATTCACGGTTCGATTAATACGTGTCGCTCTTTTGGTATTCACTGAAATGGATTTTCGCGGAACTGATATAGACCCTTTGATTACCCATGATGATGTTTTTGTCTGCTTGTAGTTTACTTTTTTTATTTAGAAATAAATACTATAAAGCTGGTATTGCTCAATAGTGGAGTCTGATTATTTTAGTGTAGTTTGTGAATCTGAAAGAGTTAACAGGATATTCATTTAACTATTCTACACCTTTAATTTTTGGGTTTCCCAAATTAAAATTGCAAGAGTTTCCATAGCTATAGAAAATAAAATAGGAACCGACAACCCATCAGTGAGGAATGAATGAAGATCAACAACACAGATGGAACATTATGGTAAGACATAACTTCTTTTTTGAAAGGTTTAACTTGCTGTAAAAGTTTATAACTGAGACTGAAAAAAGAAATACTGTAGAACCATGAAAATATTACTTATTTCAGAGCTTTGGACTACAACTAAAAAGAAAATAAATGTGCAGTTTAGGACTTCATTTATGTATAAGCATGAGTTTAATACTGTTTTCTTTTTCTTTCATTATATAGCAAAATACATAAATTTAAAGAAAAAAAATGTGATGAAAGCAATGTATGGACTGGGGGTTGGGAAGTTTGTGTAGCAATGGATGTGAGGATGGGAAAATTTAACATATTTCAAATATAATAATTGTGAATGTTAGAGAGAGGATTTACTAGGTACTGGGACCAACCCAAAAAATGTTATTTCTGTGGGGATGTAAATCATTAAGTACAAGACTGTAGCAAAAGAAGATGCAGCCAAAGCGGGCAGTGGGGACATGCAGCAAAGAACTGTAAGCCTTTTTGTAGAAAATGTAAAATATTTGGACACTTCTAGTTTGGCTGTCCCATATTACAAAAGGAAAGCTTAGAAGAAAGATAAACAACAGAAAATATCACTGCAGAAAATGTTGAAAGAGAAGGTGGTATGAGGGAAGGGGATACTGAAGAAAGGTTAAATAATGAAGAGGTAGTTAGGAAAGAAATAATAGCTATTCAACAAACACACTGCCTTACTGCTATATGGGTAGTAGTGCCCTGCCACCCTCCAGCTGGCAGTCTGTCAAAGCTCAGAACTACTCCCACTGCTTGTCCATGGGTGGGAAGGACCTATCAGCTGCTAGAAGTAGCACAGTCCTTCACAATCAAAGAGAGAAGCCGTTCATTTTTTTAGTGCCATTGGAAGAAATGGATCTCTCAGAACACTGCTTCTCTCTGGCTTACTTCATCTTCAGAGCTCAGGTAAGAAACCCTTCAGGTTTTTTAATTTTCCCTCTGCCTTTTTTATCAGTGGTTGAATTGTGCTTAATGCTGATTTTGGCTGATTTGTTTGTTTTTGTAAGAAAAAAAATTTTTTTTTCAGTACTTTATCCACTGTTACAGTATATGCTTATACCATGTTTATTAAGTTGATTGCTAGTTGTGGGGGGGGGGGGGAGGTTAAACCCTTTCCATTTGTTTTATGGTCTTTGGTGAATGTTTTACAGAGGTTTTACACTGTTGCTATTTTACTGCTATTCTGTCATTGCCTCATGCTGGCATAATTGTGAATAAATCGCTACAGTTATTTCAACTGATTTAAGGCTTTATTATGAATCTTTTGGTAGGAAAACTTGCTGTTTTTTCTTCATACCTTCAAATATATAAGTGAATATTATAGTTCTGATGACTTTTTTAAACAAATAAGGAAAAAAGCGGCAACCTCCTCCAAAAACCAAAACTGTACAAAGAGAGGAATACCAAGGAGAAGCGGTCCAAAAGTTGAAAAGTTTTATTCACAAAATAAATGAATGAACGCTATTACAAAATCATGCGTTTTCGTCCTCCATGGACTTCATCAGATGCAGTGTGTTAAAAAACTGTTGATTTTTATATATGCATATCATTACCCCAACCAATCATAAATTCCATTTAATTAATTAGTTAATAAATTATTTAAATTAAAACTCATTTATTTAAATAATACAATTCATAAAACTTATTAAATAAAATTATTATGTTATCTTAAAATACTAAAATGTAAAAGTACTCTACTATTTCAAGTTTATTCAGGATATTTATTACATAAAAGAAACTCCTTTGTGAATACATAAAATTTTAAGCAGATATATTGCCACCTAGTGGTAATTTGGATAACTGTTATTCCTTACTTGCTTTCAATTTTAGGAATGGCTGAATCGAAATATATTCGTTCAATCCTGGATCTTTATTTGCTTCAAGAAATAATTGCCACCATAACTCCCTATAACCAATACATTCCTCCCAGGGCCCACCCCTCAATTCTTTTTTAATTTGTTCCAGGACAATGAATCTAAACTTGTGTTCCCCACATATTGTGGTGTGCCTGTAAAGTGCGTTCGTCCCCTTACACTTTTTTATGTCATACATATGTTCATATATACGTCTCCTCATTGTTCTTTCCGTTTTTCCGACGTAAAATGATGTGCATGTGATGCACATAGCTAGGTACACCAATCCCCTGGACTCACAATTAAAGTAACCTTTGCCATTTATCCAGAGCTGTCTACTTGCTAAAAAAATACTCTCTTTGTTTATAATATATTCACATTGGTTGCAGGAACCACATTTAAATGTACCTGTCCTGCCCGAATTTGATCTATCACCTACTTTGCTTGTTTTGTTGTTCCCTTTCTCCAAAATGTGTTTAATATTTTCTGGATTTCTAAACACAACTCTGGGGGGTACCCCGGAAAGTCCTTTTAAATCTGTCAATAAATTAAATTTCTCCCATTCCTTTTGAAACACTTCTTTTACCTTTATATTTAAAGCATTGTATTCCAACACTAGGGCTTGTTGGAAATTAGTCCCATTTTGTTTGGTATTATTTTGTTCTATTTCTTTTTCCCCTTTTATCGGTTTAAATCTTCCTTTCCTACCTACCAGGACCTCTTCTTTTATTTTGTCAACAAAGTCTTTGGGGTAACCCCTTTCCAGAAACATACCACTTAAAAACTCACATTCCATTTCGAAATCAGAATCCAAGCTGGACATTCTTGAACCCCTAACCAATTGCCCCTTCACCAAATTTTTCTTGCAAGAAATAGGGTGCCCACTATCGAAGTGCAAAAAAGAATTAACATAGGACTTCTTCCTATGTACCCTAGTTTCAAAAGATGTTTCTCTTTTCATAATTTCCACATCTAAATATGAAATCTTCTCATAAGATGAGGTATAAGTGAATTTAAGGAAGTCGGTAGTTTGCCCTATGTATGTAATAAATTCCTCAAGTTTTTCATTACTTCCCTTCCAAAAAAATATAATGTCATCTAAAAACCTCTTGTACAATGTACAGTAACTAATGTATTCAGATTTAAAGATGTATCTTTCCTCCCAATTTGCAAGGACCAAATTTGCGAAAGTAGGGGCGCAAACTGCACCCATCGCTACCCCTTCAATCTGTTGAAAGTATTCCCCTTTGTGTAACAAGAAATTATTCCTTAATATTATGTCCATTAAGCTAGTGCTTGCTATCTTATCATCATGTGTGAGTTTGCCGTCCCCATACACTTCCTCTTCAAACATCAACATTCCTTCTTCATAGGGAATTGATCCGAAAAGATCCACAACATCAATCGTCACAAAGGTTATCCCCCTATCAAAAACCCCTGGGACTAAACTTCTCAAAAGATCCCATGAATCCTTAAGTATGTTTTCTTTGTTTGTCCAAATGTGCTTAACCTTCACATCAACAAACCTGGCAAGTGGTGTGGTTTTTGAGCCACTTGCCGATACAATGGGTCTAAGGGGTGGGTTTAATTCATCTTTATGTATTTTCGGTATACCGAATATGATGGGGATCCTCGGTTTCTCTTTTTTCAAAAATGTGAGTGTTTTAGGATCTATAATTTTCTCCATAGTCATACCTTCCAACTTAACGTCAATATTCCTATAAGCCAAGTTGATTTCATTTCTTGAAACCACTTTGTATTTACTCTCATTCCTAAGTATATTGTTCATCCTACCTTCGTAGTCAATAGCATCCATGATAACAATCCCCCCTCCCTTGTCAGGTTTCATTACCCTAAGACCCTCGTCATGTCTTAATTCATCCAATTTGTTCTTTTCATTAGCTCCTAGGTTGTGTCTGAATCCTGATCTGTGTTCAGCTTTCTTAATGGCTGCTTCCATCACCTTTTCAAAATTTTTTAATTGTGCATGGATGGGTGGGTTGTAAGTGGACCTATTTCTTAACAATCTCTGTTCTTGGGGAATTTGATTCCTATTCACAATTGCATTTATATCCTCATTGGAAAATAAAATTTCAAGGTTCATTTTCCTTAAGAAAATTTTCAAATCCAGTAGGGTTTGTGTTCTGTTGCCTTTTACTTTCGGTATAAACTTAAAACCTTTTTCTAACAGTGTAAAATGTTCATTGCAAAGAACCAGGCTACTAAAATTATAAATGGTAAAACCATTTAAAGTGCATTTATTGCCTGAGTAGTTAATAACTTGAGGTAATGATGATAAGGGTGCTTCATTAACTTCCCTTAATGGTAGTTCTCCCTTCCTCTTATCCCCCCCCATCTCGGAAAATTTCCATTTTCCCTATTGTCCATTCCTATTTCCCTTTCATACCTTTCTAAGGGTGGAAAATCTATGTCATAATCATAGCTAAATGTGTTCCTGGACTACAACTAAAAAGAAAATAAATGTGCAGTTTAGGACTTCATTTATGTATAAGCATGAGTTTAATACTGTTTTCTTTTTCTTTCATTATATAGCAAAATACATAAATTTAAAGAAAAAAAATGTGATGAAAGCAATGTATGGACTGGGGGTTGGGAAGTTTGTGTAGCAATGGATGTGAGGATGGGAAAATTTAACATATTTCAAATATAATAATTGTGAATGTTAGAGAGAGGATTTACTAGGTACTGGGACCAACCCAAAAAATGTTATTTCTGTGGGGATGTAAATCATTAAGTACAAGACTGTAGCAAAAGAAGATGCAGCCAAAGCGGGCAGTGGGGACATGCAGCAAAGAACTGTAAGCCTTTTTGTAGAAAATGTAAAATATTTGGACACTTCTAGTTTGGCTGTCCCATATTACAAAAGGAAAGCTTAGAAGAAAGATAAACAACAGAAAATATCACTGCAGAAAATGTTGAAAGAGAAGGTGGTATGAGGGAAGGGGATACTGAAGAAAGGTTAAATAATGAAGAGGTAGTTAGGAAAGAAATAATAGCTATTCAACAAACACACTGCCTTACTGCTATATGGGTAGTGCCCTGCCACCCTCCAGCTGGCAGTCTGTCAAAGCTCAGAACTACTCCCACTGCTTGTCCATGGGTGGGAAGGACCTATCAGCTGCTAGAAGTAGCACAGTCCTTCACAATCAAAGAGAGAAGCCGTTCATTTTTTTAGTGCCATTGGAAGAAATGGATCTCTCAGAACACTGCTTCTCTCTGGCTTACTTCATCTTCAGAGCTCAGGTAAGAAACCCTTCAGGTTTTTAATTTTCCCTCTGCCTTTTTATCAGTGGTTGAATTGTGCTTAATGCTGATTTTGGCTGATTTGTTTGTTTTTGTAAGAAAAAATTTTTTTCAGTACTTTATCCACTGTTACAGTATATGCTTATACCATGTTTATTAAGTTGATTGCTAGTTGTGGGGGGGGGGGGAGGTTAAACCCTTTCCATTTGTTTTATGGTCTTTGGTGAATGTTTTACAGAGGTTTTACACTGTTGCTATTTTACTGCTATTCTGTCATTGCCTCATGCTGGCATAATTGTGAATAAATCGCTACAGTTATTTCAACTGATTTAAGGCTTTATTATGAATCTTTTGGTAGGAAAACTTGCTGTTTTTTCTTCATACCTTCAAATATATAAGTGAATATTATAGTTCTGATGACTTTTTTAAACAAATAAGGAAAAAAGCGGTAACCTCCTCCAAAAACCAAAACTGTACAAAGAGAGGAATACCAAGGAGAAGCGGTCCAAAAGTTGAAAAGTTTTATTCACAAAATAAATGAATGAACGCTATTACAAAATCATGCGTTTTCGTCCTCCATGGACTTCATCAGATGCAGTGTGTTAAAAAACTGTTGATTTTTATATATGCATGTCATTACCCCAACCAATCATAAATTCCATTTAATTAATTAGTTAATAAATTATTTAAATTAAAACTCATTTATTTAAATAATACAATTCATAAAACTTATTAAATAAAATTATTATGTTATCTTAAAATACTAAAATGTAAAAGTACTCTACTATTTCAAGTTTATTCAGGATATTTATTACATAAAAGAAACTCCTTTGTGAATACATAAAATTTTAAGCAGATATATTGCCACCTAGTGGTAATTTGGATAACTGTTATTCCTTACTTGCTTTCAATTTTAGGAATGGCTGAATCGAAATATATTCGTTCAATCCTGGATCTTTATTTGCTTCAAGAAATAATTGCCACCATAACTCCCTATAACCAATACATTCCTCCCAGGGCCCACCCCTCAATTCTTTTTTAATTTGTTCCAGGACAAAGAATCTAAACTTGTGTTCCCCACATATTGTGGTGTGCCTGTAAAGTGCGTTCGTCCCCTTACACTTTTTTATGTCATATATATGTTCATATATACGTCTCCTCATTGTTCTTTCCGTTTTTCCGACGTAAAATGATGTGCATGTGATGCACATAGCTAGGTACACCAATCCCCTGGACTCAAACAAATGTTTCATTGAATATTGAAATAATAGTTTTGGCTCCATTTTGTTTCTGACAGAATTTGTATCTTACGTTTATATTCAGTTCTTGGTTTAAGGCTGATTTAGGCTGTTCTTCTATACTCTGGCAAATGCTGGACTGGGGGGGGGGGTCATAGAACTGGTCTGTCCTGCAGAGTGAATGAGTGTTTTTTACTCGACAATCCTCCTGGTTCCCAAATGAGAGGTGTCATGGAGACCGAGGTGGACCTATCCTTTCTGATTACTTTGCCTAGGTACCCAAGTTCAAGATGCTCATTATGCAGACAGTGCTCTCTCTGCTACTGGACTGCTGCTTCAAGGTGACCCTGGACCTGATGGATGAGTGTCTTTCTATAACCTTTGTTCATTTTTCAGGAGACACCTGAGATTTGTGCCAGGTTATTAGTTCTATGCCTTGCTCTTTGGGCTATCCATGGCAGCTTGAGTGTTTAACAAATGCTTTGCTCCAGTAGTGGCTCACTGTTGGACTCTTGGCATTCAACTTTTCCTTACTTGGATGACTTACTGATTCATACAAAGCCTGTATCCAGATGTTTGGAATAGCTAAAGAAGGTCTTAACCATACTTTTCTAGCTACGGTTTAAGTTGGAAGTCATGCCTGATACCCTCGCAAAGACTTGTCTTCCTGTGCTGCTTTATTGACTCCAACAAAGAATGGCCTTTCTTCCCAAAGAAAAGGCCCTGTCTTACCAGATGGTGTTTCAGGAAATATGTGGGAGGAATTTCATAGGTTCATAGGTTCATACTAGGCTATCTGCCCTAGGGCATTTATAAGCCTAGCCAGAGTGTGTTTGGCTTTCGCCATCCATTTTAAATTAATTTTGCTATGCCCTTTTTCGAGGTTAGTATACTGTGCCTCTGTCTAACAGTGACACAGAAGTGATACCCGGGGTAAACCTATGATCTCCCATCCACTCATCAAGATTCCTCTTGAAGAGAGTCAATGAAGGACTTTGCCTAACCTGGGCTGGGATTTTATTCCAGAGTGAAGGGGGCCCCTGGGTTATGAATCTGTCCCTCCAGCATGTCCTATTTATTTCAGTGCTGAGGTTCAAGTCGCTCGAGCACGTAGCTCGATGGGATTTGGATTTTCTGAGGTGTGGCATGTCCATTAATTCCGGGTTGGACATGGCTTTATATGTCAGGCACAGATCGCATCTGAGCAGGCGGTATGCCACTGAGTAGAGCTGGAGTTTCTTTAACTGGGCAGCATATGGCATCTGTTTGAGCCCTTTGATCCTCTTGGTGAGGTACTTTTGGGGTCTTTCCAGTTGCTGCAGGTGTCTGGTAAGGTACATCCCAAAAGGGGCATTGTACTCAATTATGGGCCTGATGAGGGATGAGTAAAGAGGAATGATGACCTCCACTGATCTAGATGTGAATCCCTTCATGATTAGGCGGGCTATATAAAATGTTTTTCTAACCACTTTGGCCACGTGGGTGTCAAATGAGAAATTGCTATCAACTTGGGTCCCCAGGTCCCTAATTACTTCTGTACTTAATGGATTACCACCTATGTGGTAATTTGTGGGCACTTTGTTTTTGCCAAAGGGGATGACTATACACTTTTTGGCGTTTAGCTTGAGGCCATGGCTCTGGCACCAGTTGTCTGTTTCTATGAGGCCTTTTTGGAGGATGCTTGTGTCGGATGGAGAGTCGATTATGGCGCCCAGTTTGCAGTCATCTGCGAACTTGGTCAGCCACAGCCCTTCCGTGTTGGCCTGTACCTCCGAGAAATATATACCGAACAAGAGAGGTCCCAGGACTGAGCCTTGTGGGATGCCACTTGTAACTGGTTTGGAGTCTGACATGGCTCCAGCAATTTTAACCATGTGGGTTCTGTTCTTGAGCCAGTTTGCAACCCATCTAGTGACATAGGGGTTTATATTTAAGCTGGTGAGCTTATCTATAATGCCCGAGTGGGGTATTGTATCGAAGGCTTTTGCGAGGTCCAGGTAGGCTGTGTGGACCACCTTCCCCTTGTCAATGGCCTTGGTGACTGTTTCAAAGAAATTGACCAGGTTTAAGAGGCAGGATCTGCCCTTAACAAAGCCGAACTGGGTAGGATCCAGTGTCTGTAGGTCCCCAATATCTTTATTTATGAGGTCCATGATGATCCTTTCCATAGCTTTGCAGACCAAGCTAGTCAGGCTTATGGGCAATAGTTTCCAGGATCCGTTGAGGCACCACCTTTGTGGAGAGGGACCACTGTTGCTGTACGCCACTCTTTGGGTACATATCCTGTAGTAAGGCTGAGATTGAACAGTAGTTTTATGGTTGGGTTTAGCTCTTTTTGGAGTTTATGTAGGAAGCAGCCCGGGACACCGTCTGGTCCCATTGATGCTGTGTTTTTTGCTTTGGAGAGGGCGGCTCTTACCTGAGCATCTGAGATGTCAGTGGGGCAGCACTCTGGTGGGATTGATATTTGCCCTTTTGGTGGGGAGGGCGGGGGGTTTGCACTGAACCTGTCAGCTAGGATGTTGGCAATGTCTGTGGGTTTGGTGTATTTTTTGTCATTTTGGACTAATTCTGAGCATATCTGGGAATTCCCACCCAGGTTCCTAACATAACTAAAGAAAGCCTTGTGATTATCCTTAGTGTCCTGTGCAATTTTTCTCTCGAAGCCGGCCTTAGACGATTTTATGATTGCCTGTAGTTTTTTGCTAATACTGATCAGAGATGCCTTCCCTTTTTGGGATTTTGCTATATCTCCTTCTATTGTATAGTTTGTATATGGCTGGGGTCCACCAGACAGGATGTCTGCCTTTGGAGGATTGGGTCTTGGTTTTATTTGGGATTGCATTATCCATGCATTCCTGAAGGTGTTCATAGAATGCTGGTGTAAAAATAAAGCGGTTATGTGCAGAAGTTACCTAGGCAGTCCACGGAACAAGAATGTCAGATAAAATAAGTCCAGACTTAAAAGACACAAAACTCTTTGTCTCTTCAGACCAATTCAGCTCCAAATAAATCCGAAATTTCAATAAAGACTCTTCAGTCAAACTCTGGATAATAATTATTAGCTGCAGTTTATTGTAGAAACAGGTGAGCGCTTTCGCTATTCAGCTTTTTCAAACCATGATGCACCATTAAAACTATGACCATATATATACTAGCTTCAAACTAATTAATTTCAAACTAATTACATAATTAGTTTCAGTTATTTTAAATGATTGACTAATCAAAGTTAAAATCTAATAAAACTGCAAAACTTAATAGTGTTTAATACATAAAACAATGCTTAACTCATCTATTAAAAATGCATTCCATTAATTATCTATATGTGAAAAACATTTAAAAACATTTGTACATATATCTAGTCAAGCTACAGACATTTAAAAAATAAGAGATATATATGCATTCTAAAAACAATAGACAAGAGCCTTTCCACAGAAAAGAGAGGCTTATAGGTGATAATCTCTAGAATATTATGGTATACTTCAGTCTTTACTTAATATATGTTAGTAATCCAAATATTCCATTCTTGATTAATATTTAAACCTTCTTTTTTTCAGTTTTGGTTTAATAGGAATATTATCATTCAGTCCCGGGGGACAGTGTGCTTGTAGTCGTATAATCCAGTCAGCCTCTATTTCCTCAGTCCTACTTCTAATATCTCCTGCTCTCAGTGTAGGTTTGTTAATGGATATAATTAAGAATCTAAATTCATGAGTAGGATCTGTTTCCATAATATGCTTGGACAGGGCATTGACACTAGATCCAATTTTTATCTGATATATATGCTCTCGTATCCTGTTTTTAAATTTTCTATCTGTCTTACCTACATAGAATGCTTGGCATTCTATGCAGGTTGCCAAATAAACTAAATGTTCTGTGTTACATGTCCCTTCCACTGTAAAAGTGTAAATCTTAGATGTTATAGGGTGTATGAACATATTATTAATACTGATAAATTGACAAAAATTACATCTACCACATTTCATCGTCCCTCTAGAACTTGTTGTCTGAGGTGTCCTTGTATTGGAGGAACAGAGTAATCTATGTAGATTCTTTTTATTTTTAAAAACATAGCTGGGTTGATCGCCCACTATTCCTTTAATACTGGGGTTTATAGTCAATATGTCCCAATATTTACTAAATACATCTCTAATTTGATTGATGTCTTCTGTGTAATGAAGTGACACTTTTTGATATTTCTTTTTTCTTCCTTCTTTCAAATTCTGTTGCCCAGCATAATATTCGGCACCTATCCTTGAGAAATAGGGGCATGCTTGCTCATCCCTGTCTGCTTTAACCTTGTGAAAACTCTCTTTAATTTCTTCTCCTTTATAACCTCTAACTATTAACCTATCATTAAGGTTAGTCAATTCTTTTTCATACTGTTCTTGTAAGGGATTAAGCCTTGATACTCTGACCGCCTGTCCTCGTACAATGTTTTTAAAAACATGTTTAGGGTGCATACTATCTCTGTTTAGTAGAGCGTTTTTATAACACTTCTTCCTGTATACTCCCGTGTTAAATGTACCATCATCGAACCTCTGAAGTGAAACATCTAGGAATGCTATATGGTCATAGGAAGAGTTAATAGTGAATTTAAGGAAAGGTACCAGTTCATTAACTTCTAGATAAAATTCATTCAATTCACTTAATGAACCATCCCACAAAAAGAACAAATCATCCACAAACCTCCTATAAAATCGGACGTTGTGGATAAATTTATTCAACAAAAAAAGGGACTCTTCTTCCCATATTGCCATTACTAGGTCGGCGTAGCTATTGGCAGAAGAGGTGCCCATAGCTACACCATCCCTTTGTAAATACAAGCTCTTCCCAAAGAGAAAAATGTTGTTTTCCAATACTAATGTAAGCATTTCACTAATCATTCTCTTTTTGTTTAAGGGCATGTCCGAATGTCTATCTAGGCATAATTTAATATAGGCTATCCCAGTCTCATTTGGTATCTTTGTAAAAAGAGAGACAACATCCATCGTAACCATTATTATGGATCTTACATCTTTTAAAGCAACAGCAGTACTATAAAAATCCAAGAGAAATTGTTTGGAGTCTCTTAAAATGTGTATCTTAGAGTTCACAATAGGCCTCAAAGATTTCTCTATATAAATAGAGATAAACTCTGTTACCCAGCCTTGACCTGAGACTATGGGTCTCATAGGTGGTTGTGTAGGGTTCTTGTGTATCTTTGGTAACCCCTGAATTACTGGGATAACAGGGAATTCCACAAACAAAAAATTATAGTCAGTGGGGTCTATGAGTTTATTTTCTTGTAGTTCCTCTAGTTTATTATGTACTATACTAACATAATCTTTAATTTTAAAGTTAGATATGCGTTGATAGTGGTTCATATCACTTAACAGTTCTAACATACTATCATTATATTGTTCTATGTCCATTACAATGATAGGTCCCCCTTTATCTGCAGGTCTAATAGATATATTCATATCTTCTCTGAGACTCTGTAAGGCAGAATATTGTTTCTGTGACAGATTTCTTTTTTTGGGTCTATACCCTATACCATTATCAAGATGTAATAGGTCTTTCTCAACTATTTTGCTGAAGGTATCCAAATTCAGATGTAACACAGGAACATATAAACTAGGTCTCCTAAGTTGAATAGAATCATTAATTGTTTCATTACTATCATTTGTTCATAGAATGCGTTTATAAAGGATTCTGCGGTCTGGGCCGTATTTTCCACAGGCCCGGGGGCTTTGAAGGATTCCACCTCGGTTTTGAGGAGTGTGAAATTTGCTTTAGAAAAGTTTTCACTGTGGTTTTCTGGGCAGGGGATGGGGTCGGGATGTGAATATCCAGTGAGATTAGTTTATGGTCTGATCTTACCAGTGAGGGATACACTTCTGGTCTGGAGCATAGAGTCCCCATGTTGGTGATGATCAGGTCCAGTATGTTTTCCCCTCTTGTGGGAGTGGTAACAAGTTGTTCCATAGCATTTGAGTTTATAAATTCTAGGAACCTTTGGGCTAGGGTGTTGGAGCTAGAGTAATGCTCCCAGTCTATGTTTGGGTAGTTGAAGTCACCCAATATAATGGTGTTTGGAGAGACCTTCATATTTTCCAGTGTTCTCAGGAAGGCCGAGTGGGGTTCCTGGGTTTGGGAGGGTGGTCTGTAGCAGGCTATAAACTGGAAGGCAGTTTTACCCACTGTTAGTTGCACATGGATAGTCTCTGATGCTTCGTGCTGTGCCACCAACCTGGAGGTGTGGGTATCTTTGACGAATATTGATACTCCCCCTCCTTTTGTGGTTCGGTCCAAGTTTTGGGGCCGAAAAGCATGGTATGAGGTATAACCTGGTAGTGCCAGGGTGCTCTCGGGAGCCTTGAACCAGGTTTCTGTTACTGCACAGATATCGATGTTCTCCATGCTAAGGAGAGTTTCAAGTGCGTGCATCTTGAGGTTTAGACTTCTGGCATTGAGTAGCATTACTCTTAGTTTCTTATCCCTTGTGATACCTATGGAGGTGGGTTTGTCTTTTGAGCCTTGCCTAAAAAAGGCACTATGGGGGTAGCAAGAGTCTTTGCCAATATCCGAAAGCCCAGGGTGACAGGTGCAAGCCGTCCCTAGCGAAGCATCGTGGCTTGTCGAGCATGTCATCCCAGGCTGTCAGGCATTGGATCCCCTTTGAATGACACCAATACTTAAGCCAATTGTTGAAATTGATCATCTTGTCTTCATATTGTGGCATCATTCTTGGTGAGGGTAAGATGCTACTCAAGGTCAGGGTCATACCGGCCTGGGCTACATGCTCAGAGAGCTCCTCTGTCTCTTTTCATGTAGTCCAGGGAGGTATGTCTCAGGTCATTCACACCAGCATAGACAATGACTGAGTCATATTTGTACTTGCCTTAGAGTGACCTGAGTGCTTGTGTTATGTGGCGGATCCTAGCGCCCGACAGGCAGCTCACCGTGACCTTCTCCTTGTTCAGCCTGGTGAGCGGGACATCAGTGTGCCTGACGATAGAGTCCCCTATTACAAGTGTATCAGGTGTGTTGTTTAGCCTTAAGGGCTGTGACTGTTCGGCACACTGGCTTTGTGAGCTATGTGTTGCACGTGTTTTGTTTTGGGGTAGCGGTTTCTTGGGTGTCTGCTTTGGAGGTCTCTGCTGCTTAGGCAGATTTTTATTTAGAGCCTCCGAGTATGTTTTTGTGTGTTTATGCATTTGGTTTGCTGTTGTGGTAGGTCTATGTGAGACTGGAATTGTAGTGAGTGTGGTTTCCTTCTCCTCCTGACTGGTTACGCCAGTACTGAGTTGAGAGAGCTTAGCCTCCAGTTTGGCTATATGGTTGCATCTCTCACATGTGTTGGAATTTGTTGGGAGGAGGAGAGGGCTGTCTGTGTACATGAGGCATTTGTAACATTGCCTCAAGATTCCCAGATTCACCAGCTGGACCAGAGAGGAGATTGACAACTGACCTTTGGACATGCTAGAATAGTATTGGGAATTCCTTTATAATTGAAAAAAGGGCCAATGGGGAACAAGGTACTCAAGGGGAGTTTGTGAGGGTGTAGTGCTTTTAATTTTTTAGTGCTGACATATAATTGCTTTAGTGAGCAAGTGCCAGGTAACTTAAATGCAATGTGTTACAGGTAACTTAAATGCAAAAACGACAAATAGTAACTTTCTTTCAAGTGAAACAAGGAAAGAAGTACAGTAAGCAATGCAGATATCACTAGGGATCCACAGAAGTGCTGAAAAGCCGCGTTTTAGGTGGAATTAGCATTTCAGGGAAATAACAAGCAAACAAACAACAAGCATACAAACAAA
Organism: Protopterus annectens; assembly: GCF_019279795.1. NCBI lineage: Eukaryota > Metazoa > Chordata > Ceratodontiformes > Protopteridae > Protopterus > Protopterus annectens. Next base: position 176,985,939 of record NC_056728.1, read on the forward strand.
GCTAGATTCAGCAGGCCTGGATCTAGTCTATGCTGCAGCAAACAAGGTGTACCAATTTCAGTAAGAACCAGTTCAAATATGCAGGCACTATAAGCCTTTAACCAGAAATTCCCAACTCAGAAGGGCAGAGTCCAGCCTCTCCTCCCACAAGAGTGCAGACCATGAACCTTCTTAATGTAAAATAACTGGACTGAAGCCCAAGCGCTTAAACCAGAACTAATACACTTTTAGAATAACAGACACTGAGCCCTCAATCAGCAGTTCCCAACTTAGAAGGATGTAAGCTACTTGTCCTGCCACCACAGTGCAGGCCACAAACCTTCCTAATGTAAAACAACTGGTCCCAAGCCCAAGTGCTTAATCCAAAAGACTTAGAATGATAGCTACACTTTAATCAAGTTACTACCAAGCAGTAATAAATACAATTGAATACTTTAAAGAATGCCTGGATTAGTGCTCAAGTTATACAAACAAAGCTAGATTCAGCAGGCCTGGATCTAGTCTATGCTACAGCAAACAAGGTGTACCAATTTCAGTAAGAAGCAGTTCAAATATGCAGGCACTATAAGCCTTTAACCAGAAATTCCCAGCTCAGAAGGGCAGAGTCCAGCCTCTCCTCCCACAAGACTGCAGACCACAAACCCTCTTAATGTAAAATAACTGGCCTGAAGCCCAAGTGCTTAAATCAGAATTAATACACTTTTAGAATAACAGACATTGAGCCCTCAATCAGCAGTTCCCAACTTAGAAGGATGTAAGCTACCTGTTCTGTCACTACAGTGCAGACCACAAACCTTCTTAATGTAAAACAACTGGTCTGAAGCCCAAGTGCTTAAACTAAAAGGCTTAGAATGAGTTACACCAAGCAGTAATAAATACAATTGAGTACTTTTAAGATGACACAAAAGCAAAATAAAGTAGGAAGAAACACAAATACACTAAAAGCAGATCAATTTTTTTTTTCACAACTAAACTTCTTAGGTAACAGAAGGTTGAAACCTGAGACAGCTTTTAAGAAAGAAATCTCAAAAGAACCAATGAGGTGCTTAGTCTAAGCTGTAGTCCAGGTGACCTCAGTCAGCCAATGACCTCAAACAATTGTCTCTCACTGAAATGCCTGATGGCTTTGGCTAAACCAAGATGTCCCTGAATATGTGCTCAGACACACAGCCTCCACAAACACTAGGCCCAAATTTCACCTGGGCAAGAAAATTTCCCAAGAAGTTGTAGGACTTATAATGTCCATGATTCTCATAATCACTGGCCCATCTCCACATGTGGAATATTTAATGGCATGTCTAGAATTGTTGGACCCAGCACCTACATTCCCTGGAATTTCAGTTACTTGTGTTGCAAGTGGTGGAAAGCACAGATGAGTATTAATCTAGGGATTCTCTTCTTCCCTCCTGTTCTGGTACAGTTTGTCCTGACAGATTCATCCAACTTTGCTTGGGGAGCTGTGTCAATGGGAGTGCAAGTACAGGCCACTTGAGGTCCCAAGGCTGCAGGGAAGCATATCACTATCAATATCAAGTAAAGGTGTCAGTGTACCATGCCTTGAAAGTCTTTCACCGTCTGTGGACTCTGGGTCCTCCCCTGGTGGTTACGAACAACACCACAGTAATGTGATACTTCAACAAATTCGGAGGTCCAAGGTCATACCCTTGGTGCCGGTTGGCAATAATGAGCTGGGAGTTGGCTTTACATTCTCTGACTCTTCAGGAATCATACATCCCATCAGAGCTAAATGTTGTGGCAGACAGACTGAGCAGAACATGGGCAGACCCACACGATGTTCAAGGCAGTGGTGTTTCAGGATGTAATGCAGATGTGGGGAAATGCCTTAAATAGATTTGTTCACCTCCTTTCAAAACTTACAGCTGGAGAAATTCTGTTCAAGACATCTTTGCAGCCATGCTTGGAAGACAGATGCATTCTCATTCCTTTGGATGGGAATGTCAGTGTATGTGTTCCACCAATTCTCAAGGTACTTCTGAAGATTTACTAAGAAATGACAAAGTTCATTTTGGTGATCCCATTTGCTCAGGCAATCTTGGTTTTCCCTTTTAATGGTATTGGCCAAGAGCAGTTACCACAGACTTCCTCACACTCTAGATTTGTCTCAGGGATGACTGGTGCACCCCAGTTTGGAGCAACTACAACTGACAGCCTGAGTGATTCAACCTTGTCTCCATTTAGGCACTTGTTTCATGAGGATGTGCAGTAGGTGTTAAAAGAGACCAGAACATTTTCTACTAGAAAATCTTATGTTTACAAATGGATAATGTTTTCTAATTGGTAACTAAATGGCAACAGAGGGTCCCTTGAACTTAACCTCCCTCTGGTCTTGAAATATTTCTCTGAGCTACTTCAGGATGGCTTATCTTATACAGCCACCACAGTGCATTTAACAACCATCACTGCTTCTCTGCCAATGGACTCCCCTCTTTCTTTTTCTATTTTAGTTAAAAAGTTCATAAAAGAAGTGTTGCACATGAGACCCCCCTTGCAAGCAAATTCCATCTTCATGGGCTTTCTGCTATGTTCAGGCTGATTTGAAGTTCTTAACATGGAAAACAAAGAAAACTGTTTTGCTTATTGTTCTGTCATCTGCAAGGTGAGTCTCTGAGTTGCAACCTCTCATGATGGGACAACCTTACCTGATTTTTCACATGTATAGGGTCGTGTTGTGCACTAATCCCTCTTTCATGACTACAGTGGTCCCATAATTCACCCTCAGTCATTGTATTAACCATCTGTGTTCTTCCCAGAATCTAAGAATAAGGAAGAGAAAATATTTCATATTTGTGCATCAGCAACTCAAGTCCTACCTTGACAGAACGAAACCATTCAGGAAGGCTGAAAGACTTTTATTTCTTACCTAGGGACAAAGAAGGTTTAACCTCTCTCTAAGCAATCCACTGCACATTGGTTGTTCTCTGATATTATTCTTTGTTGCGCCGACCATGGCAAGAATAATCCAGGCAAGGTAGAGGTACAATTCCACCAAGGCCTTTTTCTCTTCAGCAACTTATTGGAACGGAGTGGACTTTAGAAGTATTCTAGAGGCAGCATTTTGGTCCTCTGTCCATACCTTTTATGAAGCACCACAAGCTGGATATCTTTTCTAAATCCAGAGCAGTCTTTTGCCAGGACTGCTCTCCAGAGCCTCCTGGACCCTTATCAGTCATCCTCCCAGGTTGGGTAAGCTTTGGGAATTTACGCATATCCCAGTATGGCAGTGTGTGTGTGTTGAACATAGTACAGTTGCATAAGTCCTACATACCTGTAACAGCAGATGTCTGTAGGACACCCTGTCTTATCAGCAGTACCCATCCAAAATCCCCCTTTCTGTATGTACATAATTTGATCTTGGTGCTACCACTGAATTTTGATCAATGGCATTTTTGTTTTGTGTGTATGTATGTATGTGCTTTTTTTGTTTAGAGCAGTAAGGTGCTCACGGGTTTGCATTTTCGTCTTCTCTTCCTCTTAACTGTAGAAAACTGAATATGTCCTGTCTGTGCATCTGAAAGGCAGTCTGTGTCTTTGCAGCTGATTGGTTGCTCATACCCACAGACAGGCAGGAGAGGAGTTCTGAGTTTGATAGGCTGTCGGAGATAAGGTGGTAGGGCACTACTACCCATATGCCAGAAAGGCAGTGTGTTCTACAAACATTTATTGTTACAGGTAAGTAGGACTTACACAACTGCATATTCAAACGCATTTTTATTGAATTTCAGTACTTTGTAAAAATTGCCCTTGGATTTTGAAACTTTGATCGTTTTTATTGCTTGAATTATACCACTGTTTATTAATGGTCTTCTTATCTGACCATGTAAGTACCCTTCTCTGAAATATAGCCAAACAGCAGTACTTGCAAGGAACACTCTGGCTGGTGGTCAGTGCAACATCCACCTAGAATTAATTTTTTCCTACCCATATCAGTGATCGCTGCTCATTGTGTGTGTGTTATTTTAGCTTTGTTTTTCTACTTGCAGACATAACACTACTATTGTGTAAGTTTCTCAGCATCCCTAATTTAGCCTCATGCTTTTCACCTGTTCATAGACCAGTATTTTAATTTCCAGTTAATGTCTGATTCAAATCCAGTTGGTTTATAAACTTTTGAATTTGGTATCTAATTATAAAGTGTCCCTGATTTTGGGCCATTACAGATCAGTTTAATTGCCTTAGCCCATGATGTTTCAAACATACTTTGCCACTACATAAGCTAATAATCTGCTGCTGCATGATAAAATATTACAGAGCCTGTTCTTTTTCCTTTTTTTGGTGGGCGGGGAGTAGCAGATAATATGTTCTTTAGTCCACCCAGTACTGGCAGGGTAACTGTTTTTCGAGTAGTACGTTCACTGGAGTTATGTAAGCCTGCACTGGTTAGTGAGTGCTCCTCATGAAAGGGCATAGTTTTCACAGTAATGCCATTTGTCATAGCAGAGTGTCCAAGTTGTGTCATATTTAGGGTCTGTCCATTGTAATTTTTTTGCAAATCAGTGAAAACTGCAGATACTCAATAATGGCAGACATTTTAGTTTCATCCTTTCTTTATTTTCATCAAGTACTGCTTGGTTTGCTTCTAACTTCAGAATATCTGCCGAAATACTTTATCAGTAAAATCATCAGGCTCTACTTATTAGTTTCCCCTCAGTTGTTTGGCAGTGCCCTGTATAGCCACAGCACAGATGCCTTGAGTGGACATTTTTCCTACAAAAGCACCATTGAAATGTCACCAATACCTAGTTGCACACAGGACAACTTGTTTGCAGTGGCAAGCACTGCTCCAAGAGTTGTAAACCGGATACTGCTGGCATTTTTTATATGTTCACTACAACTGTCTAATCAATAAAAAAGGGTCTGTTGCCATGGATATGAACTTTGCCTTTCTCCGTTACCAGCTTGGTGGATATGGGCATCATAAGCAATGCAGAAATGACCTAATGTTTACTGACAACCGGTTCATTCTCAAACTAATATGGTATGTGAAAGATGTATTTACACAATGTCACTGGAGGCAAAGCTCTCACATGAAAGCATTCCTAATGTCAATAAGGTTGTCAGTAATACACACGCTGCACCCTTAAAGCAAACATATAGAGCCACATATGCTGAGGCACTTAAATGTAACCTTCCTAAACCCCAAAGACCTCCTAGATGAAGTACACATAACAAACATCCTTAGCGACCCCGAATGCACTCTTTCAAAACAACACCCACATCAACACACACAGCCAGATCTCATGGAGCCTCTACTTCTAAGCCCATAACGCAAGCCACCACAGAAAACAACATTGTAGTCATTGGAGATTCCATTGTGATACACAATAATGTCCCTCTTACCAGGCTGAATAAAGAGAAAGTCAAGGAACATTTGCTTACCAGGGGCCTGGATCTGCCACATTACCCACACCCTCAGGTCATTGGACCACAAGTACCAGTATGACTCAGTCATAGTCCATGTGGGTGTAAATGACCTAAGACATACCTCCCTAGACTATATGAAGATAGACATCATGGAGCTCTCGGAATATGTGCCCCAGGCTGGTATGAGCCTAGCATTGAGCAGCATTTTACCTTCTCCAAGGATGATGCCACAATATTAACAAAAGATGACCAACTTTAATAATTGGTTTAGTTTCTGGTGTCATTCTAAGGGGCTGCAATCTGTCAGCATGGAAGGAAATGGTCAGTAGACCACTCAGCTTTGTCAGGGATGGTCTGCACCTCTCCTGTCTAGACGTTCAGATATTAATTAAAGCAATGCCAAACTAAAAATACTTCCAACATAGCAAATCAAAGCCAAGAAAATCTAAGGTAAGCTCAATGCTAGGAGTCTAAACAAAAAACTCCATTAAGCTTTCTTTACCCTAGAGAATGCTGATGAGTGTGTGATCACTAAGACATGGTTTAAAGCCATGGAAAGCAAACCGACAGTGCAAGGTTTTGATGCCTTCCACACATTTAGACCAGCTGCTACACAGACAGGGACTAAAGGTGGAGGTGTTTCTATTTACATTAAAAATAAATGTACTTCAAGGCTGGTCAAACAGGACAATGCACTTGAGCTTTTCCATGTTCAAATCACCATAGGCAAAATCCAGTACCAACTCCATGCAAGAAATAGGTCCCCTCTAAGACCCAGGAAGCCCATGCCATGTATTTAAACTTAGTGGAAACAGTCATCTTCCAACCCAATACCATATTCATGGGTGACTTTAATTACCCACTGTTAACTGGGAATCATGTACGGCACCAAACATACAGGCACAGGGATTCCTGGATTTTGTAAACAAACTCCCTTGTCCAGATTGTCAATCTGAAAAAGTCTGTATGCTTTTAGATGAAAGTGCTTGTTATTTGTTTTAATAAACAGTCCATCGTACTTGGTTGTGTGTTCTCTATCAGAGTTTCCAGTAAGTTTTTTTTAGTTGTTTTCCTGTTAGTCCCAGATTGTCAATACACCAACAAAGGGAGCAACTTAAATGGATCTGGTCCTCACTAATATTGGAAAGTGTTGCACACCCATTAGTGTAATGTCTTCTCAGTTAAGGTCAGACCACAAAATGGTCTTTGAAGTAAGAATAAAACCTGGAACCCCAGCTAACCCTGGAAATTCCAGGAACTACTCTAAGGCTAACTTCCTACTATTACTTGATAACCTGGCCAAATATTAAGTCCCCATAAACCCTGAGAACACTGCTGTCTACACAGAATTGTTCACAAAAACTATATACAAGCATGTTAATAGCTGCATAGAGGCAGCTGTACCCACCAGGAAGAAGTATAAGACTAACTCAAAAAACAAGCCACCCTGGTGGAATCACAACATCAACAGGCTGTATAACAGAAGGAGAAAGTCATGGCAAAAATTAGGAGGTGCAGCACCCAGCAGGATAAAAGCACTCTCATCAAACTAAATAAACAACTCAGGCAGGACAAATAAAGTGTACCAAAGCCACATTTGTGGTAAATTTGGCCTCCCAGGCCAAGAACAACCATAGGGTATTTTTCAGTTATGTCTGCGACCTCAAGAGCAAGACACAGTTGTGTGCAGAGCTCATTGTAAATGGAGCTACCTATACTGAGCCAGAAGATATAGCAAACCTTCTGGCTGACAAATTTAGCTCCAACTTTATCTCTGTTTCTTCCCATCAACCTTCCCTCAAGAAATATGGTCAAATATAATTCCCCTTGCTATCAGGTCCTTAATCCTCTCTTTAAGGCCAGGAACACTGCTTCAGTGGGCCCAGACAGCATCCCAGGATGCCTTCTGAATAGCATAAAACATGATCTATCAGGCCCTCTGGAATTGCTATTTAACTGTAGCCTCCAAACAGGATTCGTGCCAAATGAATGGAGAACAGCAACAGTCATCTCTCTGCACAAGGTGGGCATACTTCTCAACTGTACAGAGTTTTGCAGAATGTCCAGATTTCTGCCTCATTTTTGGTCTGTTTTTCATAAAAGTGTGGTTTTCTGGCAAATCGTTAAGGATTGAAATAAAAAAATAAAAAGACATTTGAGTTTCACACGTCATACCCTTGAGAAAATTCATGCTGATGCAAAAGCAGTTATAACATCAACTTTCTAAGTTTGTAAGAGAAATATTTAAAATGTGTCACTATTTTGGGGCCTTCCCCCCCATTATTTATGTCTTTGTCCAGATTTCTTGCTCTAAGAGGTTGAGAGGTATGAAGATAGGCCTTCTACAGACCCTGGAAATCACAGACCCATAAGTCTCACTGCATGCATACATGCATACATACATACATACATACATACGTACATACAAATATTTCAAGCACAGGCATTAAAAACCCTTCTAGTTTGCCAATATATCATAACACTTGTTCCCATAATAAGTGTCCAGGCTGTTCTAAAAATATCTAAACTAGTACTTCCTTTAATGTAATTTGGTAGTGTCTTCCATGCATCAACTACTCTGCCAGAGAACCAATTAGTACACTTCTCATTCCTATAGAATCTTCTGCATAGGTTGTCTGATGATTCTCTGGTACTTTTTGATAACCCCAAACATTCCCAGAGGTAGTTGTCTCTAAATGCCTTATATACGTGAATAAGATCTCCTCTTGGATATATATAAGAAACACTGTACAAGTTCAGATATTTTAGTCTTTCATAATAACTTAAATTTTCACATCCATTTATGCCCTTGGTATATTTCTGCTGTACTCTTTCCAGTTTACTCGTTTGTTTTCTTATAGGGTTTCCATATTGTCATTCCATACTCAAGTTTGGGTCTAATGTAACTTAACAAACAATGACTTCATCATTTTTGATTTCCTAGACTTTATAAATCTTTTTGTACAACCTATATTTCTATAACTATCATTAACCAATTGGTTGATATGATTAGAAAAACTCATAGCTGAATCTACCCATATGCTCAGGTCCTTAAACAAGTCTACAGTTTCAATCACTGTGTGCTGTATTAAATATTCACCTTTCAGTTTGTCTCCCAAATCTCATATGCATAGTTTTTGATGTATTTATCAGTATATTATTCTCCTGTGCCAGAATGGTCAATTTAGACAAGCTATTTTGCAGACATGCCTTATCTGTAACACATGTAATCAGTTTAGCCAATTTCAGGTCATCTGCATATATAGTGTAGAACACCTCAGATGAAAAATCTAGGTCTGAAAGATACAATCTAAACAAGTAAGGGCCTAGGACAGAGCCCTGTGGAACACCCTGACTTCAACTGTAACCAAGGATTTCACCTGTCCAGTTACTGTATGATACTTGCCATGTCCTATTTGTAAGCCGTGCAGCTATCCATCTTATCAAGAGTACATCAATACCTGGTTGTACTAACTTATTGATCAGTGTTTTGTGTATGACCCTGTCAAATGCTGAAGTTTAAATCTGTATAAATTACATCACAACACAATTTTTCATTCATAGCTGTTATTATATTGTTATAGAACATCATGTTACAAGTGGTAATAGATCTATTTTCAACATATGCATGTAGATATATGGCTTCAAGTCCCAACCAATCCATTTCTGACAATAACTTATCCAATATTACCTTCCCCAATATTTTTCTACAACATGAAATTAGACTTAAGAGTCTATATGACTCTAGGCTTGTCCTACTCCCCTTTCCCTTGAAGACAGGTTTAATAAGAGCATGTCTCCAAACTTGAGGAATCTCCCAATATGTATATGACCTGGTGAATAATAGATATAATGGTACTGTAAGTTCTTGCTGAAGAGTTCTCAGGTCATTGCTACTGATTCCGTCTTCTCCCTGTGCTTTGTTGCAAATGCAAAGCCATGGAAAGAAGTTCATGGAAATGATCAATAATGACATAGGAAACCTTCAGACACTGGACCCAACCCAGTTTGGTTTCATCAAAGGCAGATCATACCTACTCAACCTGGTGTATTTCCTTGAGAAGGTCACCAAAACAATGGATGAGGGCAAAATGGTTCACACTGCCTACCTTGATCTTCCCAAAGCATTTGATACAATTTCCCACTCGGGCATTGTTGAAAAACTTAAGACAATGGGTACAAACTCTTATGTCACTTGGTGGATAGCCAGCTGGCTCACAAACAGGTCCCAAGAAGTTAGAACTGGGGAGTCCATCTCTACAAAGAGGCCGGTCACAAGTGGAGTCCCTCAGGGATCATTCCTGGCACTGCTCCTTTTTGGCATTTACTTCTCTGAAGTCAAGGCCAATGTCAGTGGTCTCTGGCTGACTAAATTTGCAGATGATAGGAAATTAGGAGCTATCACTGAATCACCTACTGACACAGATGTTCTCCAGGAAGGGTTGATCCAGATGAATAACTAGTGTCAGAGCCATACTGACAATACATCCCTAAGAGTTAATACAGTAGTCAGGGATTTGGGAAGACACACAAACAGTAATCTAGCCTTTGACCATCATGTGTCTACAGTAGTGAAGAAATCATTCTATGTTGCACAACTTGTAAATAAAGTTATGGCATCTAGGTCCAAGAAAGTAATTGTTCCACTGTATTCAGCATTCATTAGACCTAGCATTGAGTACAATGCCCCCTTTGGTATGTACATAACTAGGCACATCCAACAATTGTAACATCCACAGATGTTCCTCACTAAAAGAATACATGATGTAAATAACATGTCCTGTGCAGACCACCTCAAGGCCCTATCCCTGTGTTCTGTCTCCTACAGGCTGTTGAGGGGAGATCTGTGCCTGGCATACAAGGCATTGTCAGACCCCACTCTGATGGACCTCCTGCATATCCACAAAACAAATAGCACCAGAATTACCTTTTCTAAAGACTTAAACCTTGTCTGTGATATAAATAGGACCTGCTGGAGAGACGGGTATGAATCCTAGAGACTACCCCTTTTCTGGAACAAACTCACCATCCATGTAAAGCAGAGTTCTTCCCAAATCCAATTCAAGTGTAACTTGGGCAATTGAATAGGGAACAGGAAATTCATCCCTGGTTTGGTACCTGTGTCTGTATTGGACACATGCAGTCTGTAAATGGTTCATCTCCTAGGACTCTGCTTTTAAATTTTCATTACCCCAAACCCCTGCTTATACTTATCAAGTGTACCAGAACTTGTCAGAGATTTGGGATGCATGGCTAGCCTTAAAAAGGCCCTTGTGGTCATTAGCTTAGTAAACTCCTATGAACCTATATCCTTCAGAAAGGAATGTAAAACCTGTTATTTTTTATCAAGTTATGAGTTTATAAGAGCTATATTGAAAAACTCTCTCCCTGATTTTGTTTTCATACCCACCTCCCTTATTGTGGGCCTTGGCAAGAATTCTTGTATAAATTAGTTGAGAGGTATGCCTTTGCTTAATCAGTTTTGTGAGTGTATACAAGTGTGCCTGTATAATTTTAATGTTGAATCTGTTTACATTTAGATATGTGTCTGACAGAATGCACCAGAACGGTTTCTGTTCTGGTACAACTTAGAGGGCCAGAAGCACAACAGCACAGTTCATTCCCTTTATGGAGAATTATAATGAATCAAAAGCAGCACATTTATGCCATATTAGATCTAAATGCATTATGTACATATTTTCTCTCTTTTCAGTGCAGAATATTTACAAGGTTTCTCTGCTTATTACTGTCACGGTAGTGCAGCCAGATGACATGTGATATTAACATTTTTTAACAGCAGTCATTTCTTGGCTTGTATTCCTTGCTTTCTTTTTTGAGTAAGAAACATGTTTATTACATTATCACTTATGACATAGACAATCATGCATTTATATAAATGAAAACAAACCATATTGACATATTTTAGTTACAAACATTATACATCAAGTGTAGTCTATCCAGTCATTGTCAGTCAAACATTACATAGCTCATTCAAATCCTGCCTTCTTTTAAACCTCATTCTTCCTCCAGAATGTTATTCTGCATGGATTGTACCTCCGTTTGCATTTCTTTCTATAACTTGCTCCTATCTTTTTTTTAAAGATCCTGTTTCAAGTTGTTTCATATCTTAGTATATTCTCTACTTCTAATAAAGTTGGTTTAGACTTTGATTTCCATTTTCTAGTAATTGCTTTTTTGTCAGCCACCATAATTAGACTTAGCCTTACTTATATCTAGACAATTCCGATTATATATCATACCGCAAAAAATAAATAAATAATTTCCTTAGTTATACCAATTTGCTCACACTCACACAGTATTTCTGATAGAGTAGTCTGCAGGGAAGTCTGCCAACTCATTACACTCCCAGAAAATATATTTCCAATTACCTCTTTCTTCCCTATCACACCTCCAGCATTTGATATCTATCTTAGAAAAAAAATTTTGGAAAAATTTTTGGAGTCTACTTGGTGTATACAAATAAAACCGCGGTGGTGGTGCTGTGGTAGCGTTGTCGCCTCACAGTAAGATGCTATCCGGTTCATTTCTCAGCTAGAGCATCTTCTTCATGGAGACATGCGTGAATGGGCGTACCTTCGTTGAAGGTTGTGCGTCAGGCCTGGCAAGCCGGTACGTAAAAATCAACTGCCATTCATTAGCGGACCGGAGTTCCGCTGTGGCGACCCCTAACCGGGAAAAGCTGAAAGACACAAACAAACTTTCTGTATACAAATACCTATGTAAACACTTCCAAGCAAAGATCCTAAATATTATTGACTTTGTTGCATGTTTGGGAGACATACATATATCACACATATCAGGTGTTTCTTAAGGATTTGTGCATCTGGATTACATTATCAGATGTTTGTAATTCTCACTGCAGTAGTAGTTTATGGGTAGTATCCTAAGGACACAACAACCAACCAACTTGCAGGAGCTCCCCTCATTGTCCCTCACAATGGCTGATATGTCTGCACCTGTTTCGGGAAGAAGTATATCAGCAGCCAAAGTGATTTAAATTTTCTGTATTTTAATGCTGGCTTGAGGAATAGTATCTTTCTGGCTCTAGAGGAACAGCACACAGTCAAAATTTTCTTGCCTAATAGATAAGACCCCCTTTTGGGAGCACCTTCCTATCATATTTTTTATTGAATATTTGTGGTATTATTTATGATTTACATTAATATAAAAAACAGCAGCTGTTTCTGGTATTCCACCATAAGAATACCAGCTTCTGCCAGAAATTGTATGTGCTTCTGCTCTGTTTACTTGGCTTATTTTTTAATGTTGTGTGGAAAACTGATTATTTTGGTGGTGCCTTTACAGCCAGAATGTGGTTTACCACCTGCTATTGTTTTAAAAAGAATTAAAATGTTTCATCAGTTCTTTTACTCAAAGAAATAGAATGTTTCCTAATTTCTGAAATAATAAATGTTCAATGACATACGTGACTAAAAGTTTAAAATCTCGAGAGACACTTTTCACTGTACTGCTTGTGTTTACTAGTCTGGAGAAGTGTGCTTGGTGCTTATTAATGGATACTTAACATCTCCCAGAGTTACTGAGCTTACTGTACTGGTAATCAGGTTTCTTCTCTGATTACAGCATCAATAATATTTTATTACCAGTCCTGTTTCTTCCACTCCACTTGTACCTAAAAAGAAAAAAAAAGGGAAAATTATTGCCACAGCCTATGGTTAGTGAATCTGGCATACACAAAGATAGTCTACAGACCACTTACCTATAACCTCAACTCCCTCTGGTGCAACTATAATGGCCACAGTGCACTGGGAGGTAGACACATTCTCAGGGGCTGTTCCAGTACCTGTTACTGGTATGAGAGAATCAAACACTAGGTACAGGATCTGTCCAAGGAAAGAGGGCTCATGCCAGGGACAGTAGGCTGTCCCCTTACCATTCTTCCAGTAAAGATGTTCCTTAAAAAAAGAAATAAAAAATTACAGAGCAGATAATCAGGTTTTTTCTGTATATAAGTCAGTGTTATATCTTTAACCAAGATTGTTTTGCAGTCGGTCTGAAGGGCTATTTGCCTTTTGACAGTTTTAGACAGAGAAAGGGGTATCTCTCCTCAGGAATCCATCACCCAGAACTCTAGCATTTCCAATAATAAACAAAGTTAATCCTAGATTTATTTCTTTTCTTTGCCAAGACTGTTGCTTGACGCAGGTATGTTTTTGCTTGGGAGCAAATAAGGGCTTCCCCTGAAATGGGCAGACTTTATGATCTATTAGAGAACAAAGTTCCTAATTCTGCATCTGTTCCTCACATTTTGCCTGCTCATGAAAACACTTTTAAAGATGCATGTAAGGATCCTGACTCACTGGCTGCAGTTCTAAAGAAAGCTGTTAGAAAAAGGTCTCTTCAGATTATAAATGTCCTTATTCTCAACTGTCAGCATTTAATGATGCAATAACTTCAGCAGCAACAGAACAACCAACAATAAATCTTTGGCTTCCTCTAACTCAGTAATCTTTGATAGAAAAGGCAAGTGGTTTGACAAACATGGTTAAGAGAGTGTTTGCTTCTGTTATGTTAGCCTTTAGGATCTTGAATTATCAGTGCTGTGTGTAGAAGTTTGTGTTGAAATTTGGTTATAGTTTGGAAGAATGTGCTGCTTCATTGTCTCCAGAAGGCAGGTCATATTTGAATCATTTTGTTTCTAATTTGACTCAAGTTTCTAAACATGCTCTGAGAAGTGTGTATGACTCTACTGACTCTGTGTCTAGAGCAGGGGTGTCCAACCTTTTCAGTTGGAAGGGCCGCATTGAGTCAACAGACATGGTCTGGGGGCAAACGGCAAGTGAAGACCAAAAAAAAAAAAAAAAAAAAAGGGTCTCACATTAACTGAAGAGCCAAAAAAAAAAAAAAAAAAAAAAAAAAAAGCAAGACCCCAGATTTATGCAGACTAATGTGGCTGTATTGTAGGTGAATTTGAACAATAAATAAATTAATAAATGCATAATATTTGCCCTAAAATTCAATATCTCATTCTAATTATTTAAAAAACAGTTAAATCTAACATCTTAGTTTATTTGTAAAAAAAATTTAACAAGTACAAACCTTTCAATTAATCCATTAACAGTACATCCAGTACTAAAAACATTAATTAAGTACAATAGTTTCTTAGAATTAACAAAATGCATAAAATACATAAACGTATTTTCGTTTAAAAACGGACATTTTAGCTAGTTTAAACTAAGAACCCAAGTTCATCCAAACTATCATAAATAGTAGTAGTGATAAAATTATTATCAACCAGTACTAATAAATAAAAAGCTAGTACTAGGTTATACTCTGTTAATGTAGTACTACAATTATTAAAAAATGTTTGAACTACACATGAACTTGCAAGTCTCATGTGTTACTCGGGACCTAAGTGTGAAGCAACTTTATTAAACCTAATAAAATTATGAAACTATTTGACATTGAAAATCTCTTAACGGTTGGATATCCCTCAGACTTCTACCCTACTGCCAACAGTTGCCCACTAGCAAAATTACTTGGAAAAAGAATCACTTGCGAATGACTGTCAAACACTGCTTCCATTCCAATTACAGTACCATGTCTGGTCTGATAACTGGTACAATACTTCTTGACCACGATACAGGCTTTGAAACAGTCAGTTGTAGGCAATTACTAAATAGGTATACAATACTCAGCTTCTCTCCAGAGGTTTACAGTAGTTTCATAACTACCCATCCAATCAATCCTACACCACATGTGGAGCTTATGATTCCTCAGTAAATGGAAACATTTCTTGCAGAGTACCACAAGTGTCCATTCTTGGAGCCATTGTATTCTCATTTATTAATAATGACTTCCTGACACTTGAAAACCACATCTACATACATTACGCAGTCACTAGGTATGGGAATTCAACTCATGAAATAATTAGAAAGCTACAGTTTGATTTTGCAGTACTTTGGAACTAGTAGTTAGGCTAGCTTGCTGTAAATACCAACACAACTACAGTCAAGCTGCACAAAAAAATTAAACATGCCCTTATCCCTGTCATCACTGATCCCTCAACATTTTGCCTACAACCACCTCCAATTCTTAGGAATAATGTTATATTATTCTTGCTCTCACTCTAATCTACAGGAAGGATTGAGGTGTAGAGAGAGGATTAGGCAGAAGGATAGAAAAACAGAAAGAAGTATATGCTTGCAATGGGATGTCACATGCAGAGTTGGATTATGGTCAAATGGGCCCTAGGCAGTGTATGGTATCAGGCCCCCACATACACAGCAGACACCTCCAGCCACCCCAGTGCCGCATTACTTGGCCTTGTCTCCCCAGTTACCATACTATTTTTTCTTTAGTTCTCCAATGACTACAGATATTTTGACTTACAGTAATTTAAAACTTTTATTTCAAATTTTAACGCACAAAAAAAGATAACCATTTGTTAACGAAACAATAGTCTCATTATGAAAACAAACAGAATGAACAACAGTAAACTTTTCTGTTCTTCAAACTCACATTCATTGAAACTCCATTGAAACTCACATTCAAAGAAAATGCATCTCACCAGTGGTGGATAAAGTATACCTTTGAGCTGTTTTCAAATCATAGGGCCCTTGCCTACATTTTTAGGACCATGCATGTGTTCTTTGGTTCACCTTCCTGATTGTATTAAATCATATTCCTTGTATAATACAGCACTACTTGTTATATCGTGTTTTAAATTTGCAATTTTAAACATTTTCCAGTAGCAATGAAACAAAACATCATTAATGACAAAACATCCATTTCAGAACATTTCAACCATAAAAGGCTACTCAAACTTCTGTCATTACAATCCACTAATATAAGTCAATATGAACCATCTGTGTAGAAGTAAAATGTATCTGATTACTTCTACATTAAAGAGATTTGTAACACGAAAAGTTTGCTGCTGGCAAACATCTTTGTAATAGACTGAGCATGGATGGCAAATCAAAAACAGGTTTATAGTTGGTCTCTCACACAAAGGAAGACACACTCAGGAGTGCAGCATCCCAGTCCCCACTTAAAATGCACTACTACAGTATCAGCAATTAATCTCATGCTGTGGGAGTAGAACCTGCACCAAAAGAAAGAACATTACTTTCAAATTCTGTAGTAGCACAAACACTAACAGACATATTTAAAACAAAACAGTTGCACATTGAACAACAGTGTGAGCAAAAATAAACTTCCCTTCACTTGAAGCATGCAATTATTTGAAAATACACTGAAAGTTACAATTCTTTTGTTCCATAGCCATTAATGGACTAATTCCTAGGATTGAACACTAACTGCCCCTTATTGTTGCAAACTCCACTACTAATACCACATTATAATAATGCTTCATCAACTGAGCTAACAACAAAAACACCAATGTACTACAATAAAGAATGGACAACGGCTTACACTAGTTTCAGTATGAAATGAGTCACTGCCACCCTTACAGTCTCTAATACTGGATGTTGTCCACCTTTAAAGACAAGACCCTAATACAGATTGTCAAGTATACCCTCGGAAATACAGACAGCACTCAGCCAGATCCCTTTCAAACTGGCCACTAATACAAAAAAACTCCAAAAATGCACCTTCCAGACTTAACCCATTCTAAACTAAGGGAGCAGACACAGTGTCAAAATACTTAACTTACCTTTTGCTATGTTGTAGTGTAGTCGGTGTGTACACAACGAAATAATAAATCCACTCTTCCCGATCTCGCTTCAGCTTTTCTTTTACCAGTAATATAAAAAACGCCCGAACGGTGTTTTCAAGATGCATACCAGCGGAAAGACGCTGGTATGAAAAAAACGTAAAAAAAAGAAAGTTGGCGCATGCGCAGAACAGCAAAAGTACGCGGACGTGCAAACACACGGAAAAAAAGGTAAATTAAAATTAAATTTAAATTTAAGGGTCGCAGGCCGCATGGAAGAGCTCTGAGGGCCGCATGCGGCCCGCGGGCCGCGGGTTGGACACTCCTGGTCTAGAGCTTTTGCTTCTTTTGTGGTGTTGAGAAGATTTGTTTGGTTGTGTAACCAGAATTTTTCTAATGATTTGAAATATGAAATTCTCCATTTAGCCCCAGGCCAGTATTTTGGTCTATGGGCACACAGATCCTTAAACAGCATGATAACAGAGGTAAATTGATGCACAGAGTCTCTTAGGATTTTTCAGATACCCAGGTTCTACCCCAACAAAGCTGCTTCTCAGTCTGTAGAGGACAGAACAAAGAGAAATCCCAACCTAATAACAAGTAGGCCCACCAAAAAAAAAAAAAAAAAATGGCAGAAGAATATCTCTTCCAAACAAAATAAAAGAAGTAACTTTCTCAAAAACAGTCACACTCCAACTAATGAATGACTCTGCCAGGAAAATTATTGCCTTCCCCATACTACCTTCCCCACTTTCCCTACCTCTCTCACATCAACTGACCCTCAAACCCTTAGTTTGGGGTCAGATGGTTTCAGACAGTTGGGTGTTAAAGACTGTGAGGATGCCAGCCCAGCTATCTGGAATTTTGTAAATAGTCATATGTCATTTGTGAATATTAATATGATCCATAGGCTTGTCTTACAAATGTAAGAGAACTGTACATTATGTGTATAGGTTCATAGGTAGGTAGTAGGCTATTGGCCCTAAGGCCTATATAAGCCTAGCCAAAAAAGGTACCCTGGCTTTCGCCACCCAAGAAAATTATTTTCCTGTGCCCCTGTCGAGCAGAGCCACAGAAGTGATCCCCGGGATGAATTTCCTATTTTCCATCCAATCAACAAGATTCTTCTTGAAGAGTGCTAATGAGGAGTTTTGTTTGATATAGATAGGTAGTTTGTTCCAGAGTATGGGATGTCTCTGGGACAGGAATCTATCCCTCCAGCATGTTCTGTTTATTGTGGTGACAAGGTTTAGGTCCCTAGAACGTGTAGCTCGGAGGGATTGGGATTTCTTTAAGTGGAACATGTCCAACATCTCTGGGTTTGACATAGCCTTGTATGCTAGGCAGAGATCGCCTCTGAGTAGGCAATATGCAATGGAGTAAAGCTGGAGTTTTTTGAGATGGTCTCCATAAGGCATCTGTTTGAGGCCGGTAATCCTCTTTGGGAGGTATTTCTGTGACTTTTCCAGTTGTTGTAGATGTCTTGTGAGGTACATACCAAAAGGGGCGTTGTACTCTATAATGGGTCTAATGAGTGATGAGTAGAGGGGAACAATGACCTCATTTTTCCTGGATGAGAAACCTTTTGTGATGAGGTGTGTCACGTAGAAGGATCTCCTGACTACTGTGGTAATGTGATTATCAAAGGAGAGACTACTGTCCACTTGTGTCCCAAGGTCTTTTATCACACTTTCAGTGTTAAGTAGCCTACCGCCTATGTGGTAGTTCATGGGTACAGAGTTTTTACCAAAGGGGATGACAATGCACTTTTTGGCATTGAGCTTGAGGCCGTGGCTTTGACACCAGGCATCTGTCTCAGTGAGCCCTTTTTTAGGATGTCCACATCATTAGGAGTTTCAATTATGGCTCCTAGTTTGCAGTCATCTGCGAACTTCATTAGCCAAAGACCTTCTGTGTTCACCTGTACTTCAGAGATGTAGATACCAAACAGGAGAGGACCCAGGACTGAACCCTGTGGTACTCCACTTGTCACTGGTCTGAAGTTGGATTTGGAGTCTGCTACTTTCACAGTATGGGTTGTGTCATTGAGCCAGTTGGCAACCCATCTTATGACATAGGGATTTATACCTGGTTTAGTGAGTTTATCTAATTCCAGAGTGGGGGATGGTGTTGAAAGCCTTGGCTAGATCTAGATAGGCTGTGTGAACCACCTTACCCTCATCTACGGCTTGGTGACTGCTTCAAGGAAGTCTATCAGGTTTAGGAGACTTGATCTGCCTTTTACAAACTTGAACTGGGTGGGGTCCAGAGTTTGGAGAGTACCAATGTCTTTGTTTATAAGTTCCATGATGATACGTTCTATGGCCTTGCAGACAGGCTTGTCAGGCCAATGGGGTGGTAGTTCCCAGGGTACATGGTGGCTCCCCCTTTGTGGAGTGGGATAACCATCACTGTGCGCCATTCAGTGGGCACAAAGCCTGAGGTGAGGCTATGATTGAACATGGTACTTAGGTGGGGTGCCAGTTCATTCTGTAGTTTGTGTAGAACACAGCCTGGGATGTTGTCAGGTCCCATTAGATGCTGTGTTCTTGGCTTTGGAGAGTGTGGTTTTTACCTGTGCAGCCATGATTACAGGAACTTTGCATTTTTCTGGTATAGAGATGGGCCCTTTAGGGGGTGAGAGGGGGGTAAATTTAGCACTGAACCTAGCTGCCAAGATGTTGGCAATATCAGTGGGTTCTGTATATTTAGTGCTATTGTGCTGTAACTCAGAGCAGATCTGAGTGTTGCCATTGAGATTCTTGACATGCCTATAAAATGCCATAACTAGCTTTGGAGGATTTTATGAGGGAACTCAGCTTCTTACTAAGGCTGACCAGGGAGTTCCTCCAATCATGGGATTTTACTCTTTTTTGCAACAATTTCTTTCTTCTGTTGTAGAGTTTGTTTTTGGCAGGGGACCGCCAGATTGGCTTCCTTTTTTTGGTGGATAGCATCTTGGTTCTGTTAGGGATAGCATGATCCATGCACTCATGTAAGTGCTTATAAAGTGCATTTGTGTGGGATTCAGCAGTTGTACCTTTATTGTCCTTCTGCATGGGTGTCATGAAGTTTGCCACTTCTGTCTTAAGAAGCATGAAGTTGGCTTTGGAGAAATTTTTTACGGTGGTTTCCCTGATGGGGGGTGGGGGAGGGATGTGGATGTCTAGGGTGATTAGCTTGTGGTCAGATCTGACCAATGTGGAGTTGACCGCTGGTGTGGAACACCTATCACCCATGTTGGTAATGACCAGGTCTAGGATATTGCTGTCCCTGTTCAGGGTGTGGCTAAGTTGATCCAAGGCACTGGAATTTATGAATTCCAGAAAACATTGAGCAAAAGAGTTGGTACATGAGTAGTTTTCCCAGTTAATGGTGGGGTAGTTGAAATCAGCCATTATTAGGGTACTTGGGTTGTACCCTAATATTTTCCAGTGTATCAAGAAATGAGGAGTTGGAATCCTGGGGTATGGTGGGGGATCTGTAGCATGCTACAATTTGGATTACGATCTTGCCCAGAGTTAGTTGCACTTGGATAATCTCGGATACATTATGCTGAGCAACTAGCCTGGAGGTGTAGATATCCTTAATGAATATGGACACACCTCCACCTTTAGTGTTTCAGTCCAGGTTAGGTGGCCAAAAGGTGTGGTATGAATTATAGCCTGGTAATGCAGGGGTGCTCTCTGGATCCTTGAACCAGGTCTCTGTCACTGCACAGATGTCGATGTTCTCCATTTTAGGGAGTGCCTCGAGTGAGTGCATTTTGAGGTTTAGACTTCTAGCATGGAGTAGCATTACCCTCAGATTTTGCTTGCTTGTACCTGTTACGGTGGTGAATTTGTCATTTGAACCTTGCCTAAAAAAGGCACTATAGGGGTGGCAACAGCCTTACCCAGTATCCGGAATCCCAAGGGCAACAGGTGCAGGCCATCTCTGGCAAAGCATCGTGGTCTGTTGATCATGTCATCCCAGGCAGACTGATACTTGATCCCCATAGAATGACACCAAAAGCTTAGCCAATTGTTGAAGTCAATCAACATTAAACTACTGGTGTAGAAGTGTGTGTTAGACTGTATGTTTCATACTGAGCTTCAAGAATGTAACCACAGTATACCCTACTGGAAAAGAACAGAAATGTATATAAACTATATTAATAGCAGAAGTTGGGATATGCAGTTAACTTGTAAAACCTCAGAAAAATAAGTTAAAAGTGTGGAATATAAAAAAAGTTAGTTTCAGTACAGCAAGCAGACACAATGTCTAAAGCTAGAGGTTTTCCTGTTGTCTGGAAACAGGTTTCAAATGTAAAAGTGTTTAACTGTTTTACCACTTCCAGTTCTAGACAAACTTCTGAAAGGTATGTACCTCTGACACAGAGGTGCTAAATTCTAAGTTTCTGTTATCCGGGGAACTGAAGGTAGGTGACAAAGAGTGATGTCATCCCAGATAACCTAGCAGTAATGTGTATTATTAATTTAAGAACTATCTCAGAGAGTGAATCTCGGCATTTTGTATTTGTCTTTGGACCTGGAAACATCCTCTCATCAGCACTTTCCTTGCTAGTAGTAAGTAACTAGATTACAGTGATTTCTTTTAGGTATAGATATAAATAATGTGAAGATTAGTTTAGATGCTTTGTGTATTTATGTGAGACTGTCCTGCAATGTTGTTTTAAAATATTTCCTGTGATTCTGAACTCTGTAGTCACTGTGCTGAGTATATAATATACAAATAGAATGACCTGTTATTTATTTTTATAATTTATTTTATTTTACATTTGTTGACTGAGACTGTCCTGCAATGTTGTTTTAAAATATTTCCTGTGATTCTGAACTCTGTAGTCACTGTGCTGAGTATATAATATACAAATAGAATGACCTGTTATTTATTTTTATTATTTATTTTATTTTACATTTGTTGACCGGGATAGTCCGCCTGGATACATTTCAATTTTCAGCTGAGGCCCAAACTTACAAACAGATAAAGACATGCAAGTTACAGTATATGCACAAACATATTGTATTAACATACAAGTTACAGTCTCACATTTCAAGCTTATGAAGAATACAGTTTATATACAGAAATATTTACAAATATGTTAGTTTCTCTTATCAAACCTATAGGTGCAGCTTATATACAGAGTATCTGCAAAGATATTACAGTTTCTCTTTTCAAACCTTTTAGTGTAAGAGGTTAGTTGCTATGAATAAGAAATTGCAGGGATATGGAAGTAATCTTGTTCTTTTATTATTTATTATTAAATATATTTAAACATTTTAATTGTGGTGGTTTGTTTAGAGATATTTAAGCTCTTAGATTACTTGCATATGTATCTGGTGACACTGTACAGGACACTTTTAAATAGCCTTGCAAGTCTTGGTCACACTTACCATTTGGATAATAGTAACATCACACAGTAGGATTGGTCACCCTTTGGGAAGGACCTTAGAGAGCTGGCTGGTGGCAGTGATAACTACCTTATAGTCTTGGAGGAAGAGGGCATAGCTAGTAAACATGTGCCAACCTTTCCCGGGTGTGTGTGTTTGTATATAAATCAAATATCAAAGTGTGTGTGTGTCAGCTACTTGGGCAGGGACACAAAGCACTGGTTGGACAGAGAAGGTGTTGGAGGTTTTGGCTTGGCCACTTGGCTGAGATCTCAACCCTATAGCTGTGCCAGTGGGAAGTCTTATTGGGGTCTGGAGAAAGAGGGAGAAACCAGCCTCAGACTGTGATCTCTGTGTGCTCTTAAGGGAAATTGTACTTTACTGAGTGTGTACTTGTCATCCTCCCAATGTGCAAGTGCCTCACTGGTGCTAGTGGTGAGAATTGAGGCTCCTTGATTACTGGGCCAGTGCATCACAAAGGTGATTCAGGAAGGATGGACTTTTCTTCTCCTTTCAGGGAATTCCTACACATCAACCAGACAGACATGTTTCCACTAATACTGCTAAATATGTTAGAAGCAGGAGTCATAGAACCATTTCTGGCAAATCACATAGGCAAAGGGTTTTATTCCATGATATTTTTGTCAACTTTTGTGTGAAAGTTGCAAAATCAAAATGTTGACCAGTTTTATGGTAACACTGAGTCTCAATGATGCTTACCATCATATACCCATTGATCACAATTTCAGGAAATTTCTAAGGTTTGTTGTATCTGGATACACTTTCAGTACTCTACACTACCCCTTGGATACTCCACTGCACCTTGAGAGTCCGCAAAATGTCTGGCCCATGTGGTGGCACACTGCAGATTGCAGGGCATCCACATTTTTCTTTACTTACACAACATACTTGTTTTTGAAAAGTTTTCTCCCAGATATTTAGAGTTCTTAACAAAGGTGCCCAACTTCCTGTCACATCTGGAATTTTATTTGAACATGCAAAAGTCTTGTCAAACACCTTCTCATGAAATTTTCTTTTTTGGGGTGTCAGATAGATGCACTCAAGCAAAAGTCCTTCCTTACAAAAGAAAAGGTAATAACAGCAGATCTTTATGAGATTTTTCTCAACAGCTTTAGGCTGCTGCAAGATAATCTCTCAGGATTCTAGGTCTGATGGTATCCATGATCCTCATGAAACCACTTTCCAGATTACACATGAGAAAACTCCAATGGTACCTAAAGAAAAAACTCTTGGACCCAGCATCTTCACCCCCTTAGACTTTCAGATCCCTGTGATGGGGATTGTCAGGTGAGAATTACAGTGCTAAAGGGATCAAATGGCTCAGTCCAGTAGTCCTTTTCTCTATTCCAACCCCAGTTCAGTCTGTCTAGACAGACTTTTCAGATTATACTTGGGGTGCAGTTTCCATGGAAGTAAAGGTGCAAGGTCTGTAGGACTCTTCAGACAGACCAAAGCACACAAGCAGCAGGGAAATGTTGGCAATGATACATGCTTTGAAATCTTTACACTACCTATGGGCACTGGGCCCTTTGTAGGTGGTTACAGACAAGACCACAGTGATGTGGTATCTCAGAAGAAGGTACAAGGCAATATACTCTTTGCTGGTTTGAAGAGATGGCTTGGAAGTTGGCTCTTCATCATTCCATGACTCTTCAGGCCTCCTACATTCCATCAGAGCAAAATATTGTACCAGACAGACTCAGCATATCCTTGACAGACCCTTAGGAGAGGAAACTTGATACAGGCATGTTCCAAGACTTTATCCAGATGTGCGGGACACCTCAAAAAGATCTGTTCACCTGCTTGCAAAACAGACAGCTAGAATAATTCTGTTTGAGACATTCTTGCAGCCAAGTATGGAGAACAGATGTTCTGTCATTCCCTTGATCATTAATGTCCCTGTATGTTTTCAGCTCTTTCCAATGATTTCCAAGGTAATTCAGAAGATTCAGAAAGAATTACCAAAAATCTTTGTGGTGACTCCCTCTTGCCCCAGGCAAAATTGGCTCTCCTTTACTATGGAATTGGTCAAGGGCAACTACCACAAGCTTCCTTACAGACTAGTTCTACTCACACAGTACAAGGGGAGTTTGATACACTTCGACATCAATCAACTACAACTGATGGCCTGGATGATTCAATTTTAATACCTTTTAGGCACCTTTTTCACTAAGACATGTAGCAGATACTAAAGGAATAAGAAAGTCTGCTACTAGAAAGTCTTATGTTGGCAGATGGAAGAGATTTTCTAGGTGGAGCCTTGCCAATCACAGAGGTCCCAAAGGGGAAGTAGCACCTCTGGTTCTCAAATATTTGTGTGAGCTATTTAAATATGGCTTGCTATATGCTTCTTTCAAGGTGCATCTTGCAGCCATCTCAACTTGTCTGCATATGGATCCCTCTCTTCTATGGTTGTGATCAAGCAGTTCCTGAAAGGAGTGTTGCACTTGAGACCCCCTCTCAAGCTTATTCCCCATCCTTGAAAGCTCAGTTTTGATCTAGAAAAACTGACCTTAACTCCCCTTGAATTGGCCTGTCAGACTTACTGCAGTTCATTACTTGGAAAACTGTTTGACTTGTTGCTGTGACATCTGCAAGGTGAGTATCTGAGTTGCAAGCTCTGTTTGTGGGTGAAACCTATCTGTTTTTCCACAGGGATAGGGTCACATTACGCACTAATCCTTCATTCATGCATAAAGTTGCTTCTGAGTTTCCCTTAAATCAAGTCATTAATCTCCTAGTTTTCTTCCAAGAGCCAGAAATCAAGGGAGAACACATTCTGCATACACAGGATGTGCACAGGCAGCTCAGGTAGTACCTTGGCAGAATCGAGTCCTTTTAAAAAAGCTAAACAGCTGTTTGTTTCCTATGCTTTGACTAAGAAAGGCCAGCCTGTGTCTAAACAGACTATATCCAGAAGGTGGAGCTCTACTGTTGTTTTTTGCTATTCCCACCGTAGTATAACAATTCCAGGCAAGGTTAAGGCACATTTTACCAGAGCCTTGTCCCCTGTACTAGAAAGAGATGATAGATAGTTGAGATAAGACACAACCTCTGTTGTTAAAAGCTATTGTTATTTGGATGATTTTTATGGTGATTATTGACTGTTGCTTGCTGACCCAGGATGAATCTTCCTCCTTTTCTCTGAGCAGTAAAATCCTGAAGATTTACCTCAGTCTGATTGCTGATATTCTTCCCTCCAAAAAGGGTGCAACCTATCAGCAGCCAGAGTGAGTGAGAGGAAGCATGTTAGAGCTTTGGCAGGATACTACCCATAAGTTACAGCAGTAGTGAAGAAATTTGAACATCTACTGCTATGAGTTAATAGGACTTACACAACTGTACTTTCAAAGTTTCAGAAATCTCTCACTTGGGTAAAAGATCTCCTTTATAGGCTGGGATTCCAGGAGAACAATCAGAAGTCTTTTCTGACTCCCTCACACAGGGTTTTGCTTCTTGGGTCCCTGTTAGACACCTCAGTACAAAGAGCTTTTCTTCCTCGGGAAAAAATAGATCTATATTTAGATCTATTTCAGGAGTTTTTTCTTTAGTTGTCTCAGCCAGGGAATACCTCAGGATTTGGGGTCTCATGGCATCTATGATCCTTATTATATCCCTTGCAAGACTCCACATGAGAAAGATACAATGCTATTTGAAATCTCGTTGAACCTAGCACCAACACCCATTTTCCTTTCAAATCCCAGTTCTGGAATTTGTAGAAAGAAGGAAATCAGTTGGTGAAGCCATCAAATTTTACAGAATCCAGGCCTCCATTCTCTCCTCCTGCTGCAAAGCAGTCAGTCACAACTGATGCCTGTGATGTTAATTGGGAAGCAGTGGTCATGCAAATAAAAGTTCGGAGACAAAAAAAATGCAGACCAGGACACACAGACAGAGATGTTGGCTCTTATAAAGGCTCTGAACTCTTTGGATTTTCTGTAGTCCCCAAGACCTCTTCAAGTCTTTACAGACAATGTTACAGTGATGTGGTATGTGAACAAGCAAGGAGGAACCAGATCTTACCCTCATTGAAGACTGGCCATGTTAGCATGGGATATAACTTTACAACATGATCGTACTCTGCAGGCTTCTTACATTCCTTCAGAGCAAAACTGTGTGCAAGACAAGCTGAGCACGACTAAGGCAGATCCTCATGAGTGGAAGCTCAGTCAGGGATCTTCAAGGAAATGATCCAGCTGTAGACCATTTTGCCTCCTCTATAAACAACCAACTGGCAAAAATTCTACTCCAGACCTCCATGCAAGAAAGTCTGGAAAACAGATGTCTTTTCTTTTCTGTGGATGGGAATGTTACTGTATGCTTTTCCACCCTTTCCACTAATATTCAGGGTACGTCTGAAGATTCAAAAAGATTCCCTAAAGATCATAATGGTGACTCCCTTCTGACCAAAGCAACAGTGGTATTTTCTCCTTTTGGAAATGCCCAAGGCCAGTTCCCATATGCTTCCTTACAGACTGGATTTACAAAACAAGGGGTGTTTGATACATCCCAACATCAAACAATTACAATTGACTCCCTGAATGATAAGGCTTTAATACATTTTAGGTACCTGTTTTCAGAGGACATGCAGCAGATACTACCAGGGCAAGAAAGCTACCAGAAAATTTTATAAAAGCAAATGGAAGAGGTTTTGTAGTTGGTGTCAACATAACCAGTACCCATTCAGGGTTAGTAATTCTCGGTATTTACAAGTGTGTGAATTACTATTCTATGGCCTGTCTTACTCCTCTGTCAAAGTTCATCTGTCAGCCATTTTAGTATCTCTGACCTTGAATCCTCCTCTTTCAATGCAAAGTCATGTCAAAATGTTTTTGAAAAGGGTTCTTCATAAGAGACATCCGAGGAATCATGTGACTTTTTGTATTAGAGAAGCTAACACTTGCTCTATTTGAACCAGCTCATCTGGCTAACTTGAGGTTCTTACCATGGAAAAAAGCGTTACTGATTTCTCTGATATCCACAAGAAGAAACTCTAATGGTGGGTCAGCCTTATCTCATCTGTCACAGAGATAGAATTTCTTTGAGAACTAATCCATATTTTATGCCTAAAGTAGTATTTGTGTTTATCACAAGCTAATATGTCCATCTCTCTGCTTTCATTCCAGAACCCCAAAATGAGGGCAAAAGGATACTTCACACCTTGGATGTCCACAGACAACTCAGCTGCTATCTTGACAGAGCAAAATCTTTCAAAACGTCTTATCAGTTAGTTGTTCATTTCTTATGGAGGTAAGAAAAAAGGCCGATCTATGTTCTTTCCAAATGGTTGTCTCAGGCTGTTTCCTTTTATTATTCCCATCCCAACAAAAGTATTCCAGGCAGGGTCAGGCCTCCCTCTTCCAAGCCCTTGACTTCATCAATGGCTTTTTGGAAAGGGTTGGTCTCTAGAAGTATTCTAGAAACACAATTTGGTCATCTCTACATACATTTACAAAGTGCATCAAACTAGATTCCTTTACTAGATCTAGGATAGGATTTTCTAGACCAATTCTCCATGAGCTCCTGAACTCTTCTCTTCCACTTCCCAAATGTAGTTAGCTAACATAATCTACCGATATAGCTAAGGCTACTGCAGTAGGGATTAATATAATGAACATAGTACAGTTGTGTAAGTAAACTTACCATAGCAGTAGATGTTTGATGATCACTGCTGCAGTAGCCACACCATCCCCCTTTGTTTTTTTGTGTATTTTTGTATGCCAGGGTGTGGACATGTTTTTTTTTTTTCTCTGCATATCAATGTTCTCTCAGGACAATCTCCCTCTTCAGTTGGCATGAAAGCTTAGAAAGACTTGGCTTCTGAACCTGACTTTTGCTCCACTCACCTTGAGCTTACTAATTGTTTGGATGCATGGACGTGACCTGAAGCTTTGGAAGCTGTCTGGGTGTTCTATCCTGTGCAGGATATAACCCATATAGGTAAGACTACCGCAGCAATGATCATTCTAACATCTACTGTTGTGGTAAGTTTATAGGTTCACAGGTTGGTACTATGCTATCGGCCCTAGGGCCTGTACAAGCCTAGCCATAACAATTCCCTGGCTATTTCTTCCCACAATATTTACTTCCCTGCTTTA
Organism: Protopterus annectens; assembly: GCF_019279795.1. Taxonomy (NCBI): domain Eukaryota; kingdom Metazoa; phylum Chordata; order Ceratodontiformes; family Protopteridae; genus Protopterus; species Protopterus annectens. Next base: position 177,014,486 of record NC_056728.1, read on the forward strand.
CTTTACTTACACAAGTCTTCTTTCCTGGCAAGGAAACAACAGCTCTCCAGCTTCTCAAAGTTCTACCCCCCCCCCCCCCCACAACTAAGCAGTCCATTGAAGATTTCTTCAGTGCTTTCTTGACATCTCAAGAGATGTGTCAAGGTGAAGGTTTTTTTTTTTTTTTGACACCTCAAGAGGCATCTCAGGGACTTCACAGAAGCAACAATCAGCTTAGAGTTTAATTTCTGGCAGGTAAGTCCCCACTGGGGATACACTTCACAAAGAAATTGTTGGCATTTTAAAAAATATTATTTTTTTCCTTCTGAAAGAAGTATTTTCACTTAAAGAAACACAGTATTTTTTATCAATGTTGGCAGTTTCCTTAATGGGACTGCTATTTTTATCTACAAGAACTAGTTAACTAACTGGAGGGCATTTTTTTAAACAAGAAACATCTTTATTAAATTATCACTTATATGACATAGGCAATCATACATTTATATAAATGAAAATAAGCCATATTGATATATTTTCAGTTGCAAACGTTATACATCACTTATCTATCCAGTCATTGTCAGTCAAACATTACAAGCTCATTCAATTCCTGCCTTCTCTTAAACCTCATTTCTCCTCCAAAACATTATTCTGCGTGTATTGTTTCCACAAGTCCCATTTTTTTCTATGTAATTTGCAACTGGAGGGCAATCTTGTGTGTGTGTGTGGGGGTGTGTGGGTGTGTGTGTGTGTGTGGGTGTGTGTGTGTGTGTGTGTGTGTGTGTGTGTGTACACACACACACACACACACACACACACACACACACACACACACACACACACACACACACACATGCACACACATTTTTATATATGGGTCTACTTCAGATAATCGAAGTACTAGAATGTCGAATCCCGGTACATTGAGACGACTTTGTAGAAAGATCAGAATATGGAACTCGGAACATCAAATACAGGCTACTGACATGTAATCAGTAGCAGCAAGGTTAACGTATCTGTAAATATTCCCTTTTCTTTGTGGTAGTGCGATCTTGGAGTTGGTGTATTTAATTTACAGGGTGTTTGGGAGCCGAGCCCCCCCATATGGGGTTGCACAGTGGGGCTTGTCCCCCTGCAAATATAGAGACATTAGGTATTAATTTAGTTTAACCCAGCCACTGGGGATGCACAAACCAGTGCATTTCTTTGTGCTGGTCCCAAGCCCAGATAAATGGGGAGGGTTACATCAGGAAGGGAATCCGGTTTAAAACTTTTGTCAAATGACATATGCGGACAACTATACAGATTTCAATACAGGATCAATCGAGGCCCAGGTTAACAACGACCGCCACCAGTACTGTTAGCCAATAGGGTTCTGGCAGAAATTGGGCTACTGTTGGCCGAAGGAGAAGAAGAGGGTGAAGGCATTCATGAAGGCAGGAAGAGAGGAGGAAGGTTAGGAGTGTGGTAGTGAGGGTAGGAACTTTGAATGTTGGCAGTATGACTGCTATAGAGAAGGAGCTAACTGATATGAGGAGAAAAGGACCTGTACCAATTGGGTAGACAGAGGAACTGAGTGGGGAAAGATGTGCAGCAGGTAAGGGTGATAAAGGATAATGAGGGAGCATATAAGCGAGGAGAGTGTGTTGAGCAGATGGAAAGAGTAATTTGAGAGGCTGATGAATGGAGAGAGAGAGAGAGAGAAGCTTGGATGGTGTGGGGATAGTGAATCAGCAAGTGCAACACATTAGCAAGGAGGAAGGACAGCTATGAAGAGGATAAAGAATGGAAAGGCTGTTGGTCCAGATGACATAGCTGTGGAACCAGGAAGGTGTTTAGGAGAGATGGCAGTGGAGTTTTTAACCAGATTGTTTAATGAAATCTTACCTCCTCAACCTTATCCTGGCACTTTCCCTGAAGCAGGAACCATCTCTGGTCATCAAACCCAATCCTCAAAGACATCATTGCAACCTAATCTGCAACAAACAGCTGCAGTAAAACATCAGTGATCCAAAAGGAAACCTTGCAGGACAGAGTACCCTTTTGCTTGAGTATGTTATTTCTCAACTAAAACTGAAGGCTGTCTTGTAGCAATAGCAATACTGTACATCATTATCCTTTTACTACCGGAGTCCCAGTAAAAAGTAACTGTCTTCTTGTAAAGGCATGTGCACTGAAAAGCTAAGGGTGTGGTCTCATGTAATTCAGCCCAGCCTTAGACTAAACAATAAAAAAATGCAAAAAATTAAAAAGCTTGACTTTTAAGTATGAGGCTAATCTATTTCAGATATTGTCTCCTCCATGCATTAGCAAGTAATATACCATAAAACAATGAAATACAAACTAAGCTTTTGCAGCTATCTTAAATGTGCAATCTGCCCTAGATAACCTGATGACCCCATCATTAATTTGTTACTGCTGGGAATATATTAGCTATCTGTACTGACAAATATACTACAGGCTGCACAGCACTACTCCACTTAAAGCCTGTTTGCGTGCTGTCTACCTGGTTGGTCTTTCACTAACCTGACTTGAGGCTAGTCCGCTAATTTTATTTATTTATTTATTTTTAAGAAATCATATCTGTTTTCCTGCTGAGTGGACATCCTCCATTCCCCTACTGTACCCCCAATTTCCACCCACCCTGCCCCACCCCACTCCAAATTCATCCCCACTCTCTCCATCCAATCATCCTCCTCCTCATTTCCCCCTTTCCCTCAATCTTTATTCAGTTGCCACCCATAGCTCGCACATCACATCACACATCATTTCCCCCCACTCAAACTAATAACACACCATCATACACATACAGAAAACCACATTCATTCATACAGTTAGACACTCACTGTACAATTCACTCATATACAAAAACATCAGACACACCAGAGTAAAGCTCATTCCATCTCCTACACTAAAGTCTCCAACCTACTCACTCCTCTACCATCTTTCTGCATAGTAGCACATAATCTTCCTCTCCTCCTACTCCTTTCCCATATAACCTCCTATCACTTGTGCCCACTATCTGCTCTCTCAAGCTCTTAATCTTGCACCTCACAGAGTTTATCCATAAGATCAGATTTATCCCATCAGAAGTTCGTTGAGAAGACTCCAAACCTGCATAAACTTACACCCCAACTGTAAATTGAGCTTTATAAGCTCCTCTCTTTCTACACTGATGTTGATATCTTGAATTATTTATTTGCCTCTCCTTCTGATTATTTTGAAAAAGTGCATTTTGCCTGTCATTGTCTGTTCTACTGATGTACTTGCTCTGAATTCATTATGTAGCTAGCTGGTGGATAAAATAGTGTATTTTTACACTGTAGCAGAAACATTTCTGTGTTTTATACATCAAGAGGTCAATGGATTTTCCATGTAGTGCACTGGGTGGTAGCCTAGTATGTTTAGATTAAGGAAACACGTTTTCTTAGCTGGAGGGCTTTTTATCAGCTTGTCTTGTTTTTAGCGCCTTTATAAATACTGTACACTTGAGTGGCTCTTGGCTCATTTCTACAAAGCGAAGTACTTTTATTGAATAATCACACTTTTATAAGCAGTTTAAAGTACACTGCTGTATCTATAACTTTAGGTTGTGGTACCATTTCACTCCAGGCACTCCTTTACTGTGCTTTTACAATAGGAGGAGTGAGATTATTCATTTAGTGGCAGTAGGTGTTTACCTGGTCTGTCTGAGCTGAGAAGCCCACAAAAGGGTTGTAAGGGTAGTCGTTGTATTAGCCAGAGGCCTCAGTCAGTTTTCTGTATTTCTAGCGCTGATATAAATTCGGCAAATTTGCACAGAGCTGTTTGCTGTGCAACTGCCCTGTACAGATGCAGACATCTGGAAATATTGCTTATTTTCATTACATTGTGCAAGTTTACTATGATAGTTACCTTATTATAGCACCTGGACAATTGATGCTCAGAGAACATCTGATTTGGTGCTGGGCAGCATCACTGGTTAGGTTAGCTGCAGATTACACCACGTAAGCACACTTCCCTCATCCAGTTACAAACACCCTTCACTCCTATTCCTTTCAAGTACACAGTAGGACCTGCAAACATGGATGGGCGCTTTCCTGCTATCTCTGCATCCAGCTTGGTGGACATTGTATCCTGAGGCAATGTAACAATTGCCTTATATACATGGCCAACTTAAGTACAGTACGTGAGAGATGTAGTTACACATTGACTTTGTAGGCTAGACTCTCATATACAGACACAAAGGCAACAAACAGGTTGTCACTGACTCACACACATCACTCACTGCATCCACAAAGGACCACACACATAGACCCACATATGCAGAGATGCTCACATGTAACTTACCCAAACCTTAAAGACCTCTCAGACACAGTTCTCAGAAACCCTGCAGATACACAGACAAAACAATGCCCATCACAACACACACAGCCACATCTCATTGTTCAATAACTACCAAGCCCATAAGGTGAAACACTCCACAACCTAATATTCTGGTCATTGGTGTCTCCATTGTGAGACACACTGACCAGGCCTGATATGGAGAAGGTTACAGTTAGTTGCCTGACAGGGGCCAGGATTCCCCAAATTACACAAGCACTCAGGTCACTTATCCCTAAGTACCAGTATGACTCGCTCATAGTTAATGTGGGTGTGAACTACCTGAGATGTATGCCCTTGGACTATATAAACAGAGACATGATTGAGCTCACAGAATATGTATCACAGGCAGGTATGAGCCTAATATTGAGCAGCATTCTACCATCTTCAAGGATGATGCCACAATACCAGCAGAAAATGATCCACTTTAACAATTGGCGTAGCTACTGGTGTCATTCCTAAGGGGTCCAGTACTTGTCACCCTGGGAGGTTAGGGTTTATAGGTCACACTGCTTTGCCAGAGATGGTCTTCACATGTTCCCTCTAGGCTTTGGATATTGGCCAAAACATTATAGACCCCTATAGTGCCTTTTTTAGGCATTGCCAAACAAACAAACCTTCCAACCTAACAAAAGCTCATCAGGACAAGCTAAAGGTGTTACTGCTCAATGCTGGGGGCCGCAACAAGAAACTGCACTCCCTGAAAGCTCTTCTCACCCTGGAGAATGCTGACATCTGTGCAGTTACTGAAATATGGTTCAAAGCCATGGAAAGCACTCTGGCAGTGCATGGCTATAATGCCTTTCATATATTCTGACTACCCACTAAATATGAAAGAGCTAAAGATGTGGAGGTATACCTATCTACATAAAGGATAATTTCACCTCAAGTCTGGTCAAATAATATTACACACTTAAGCTACTCCATGTCTAACTAACCATGGGAAAAATCTGTTACCATATTCTTGTTAATTGCAGGTCCCCCACTATGAACCAGGGAACTTGGACATCATGCCTAAAGTTACTATAATCACTCACCATCCATCCCAATGCCATACCTATGGGTGATTTTAACTACCCCTCCATTACTTGAGAGGCATACACAACCACTAACATGCAGGCTGAAAGATTTCTTGACTTTGTAAATTCAAATGCCCTGGAACAGCTAGTCTGCATTCCCACTAGGGGAACAAATATCTTTGATCTGGTACTCACAAATATGGGAGAGTGCTGCACCCCCTCCCGAGTGTTATGTCCTCACTAGTAAGATAGATCACAAAGTGGTTTCCATTGAAATAAAGGTGAAACTAGTCCACCCATCTAACCCTAAAAACCTTAAGAAATTCTCTAAGGTAAATTACCTGCTATTAAGGGATGGCATATTTAGTTTTCAAGCTCCCCTAAATCCAGAAAACACAGAAACCTATACAGAGGCATACACAAAAGCCCTGTATGACCATATAAATAACTGCATAAAAAACAGCAGTACCAGACTGAAATAAACCCAGGTCAAACTGCAAAAACAAGCCACCCTGGTGGACCCCTAGTATTAATAGGTTGTACAACAAAAGAAAAAAAAAGAGGGAGTATCCGCAACAGAAAAATGAGTCCCTCATTAGTCTAGACAAGCAAATCAGAGTACTAGTCAGGTTTCTGAAAGCAGACTTTGAGGTGAAAATAGCCTCCAAAGCTAGGGATAGCCATAAAGTATTTTTCGGATATGTCCGCAATCTTAATGCTAACACCCAACAATGTGCAGGACTAGTTTTAGGTGGTATCACCTATACTCGGCCAGAAGACATAGCAAATCTGTTGGCTGACAAATTCAGCTCAAATTTCATCTCCCCATCTCCCCCAGGTCTCCCAAAAAAATACCCTCCACCACCAATTATTACCAAAGAACATGTTGACATTGTGGTCTCTAAAGTTAAAAACACAGCTTCAGTGGGTCCTGACAGTATACCAGGTTGCCTCTTAAACAGCTTAAATCAAGACTTATCAGGTACATTAGGTTCTCTATTTAACCACAGCCTCCAGACTGGCTTTTTTCCCAATAGACTGGAGGACAGCAACAGTCATCCCTCTGCATAAAGGGGAAGCATCTACTGACACAGGAAATTACAGACCCATAAGTTTGACTATTCCTATATGTAAGGCCTTGGAAAGAATAAACATGGACCAGATAAATAATGACATAGGAGACCTCCTAACACTGGACCTGACCCAATTCAGCTTTGTCATGGGCAGGTCATGCCTACTGAACCTGGTGAATTTCTTTGAAAATGTCATTATGGTCATGGATGATGATACCACATACCTCGACCTGACCAAGGCATTTGACACAATTCCCCACTCAGGTATTATTATAAATAAACTCACGAAACTGGACATAAATCCCTTTGAAACCAGATGGATAGTCAACTGGCTCACTGACAGGACATGTAATTAAAATAAATGAATCCAAATCCATCAAGAGGCCAGTTACTAGTGGTGTGCCACAGGGCTCAGTACTGGGACCTCTCTTGTTTGAAATATACTTCAATGAAGTTAAAGCAAATGTGGAAGGCCACTGGATGACAAAGTTTGCTGATGACTGCAAGCTGGGGGCATTCACTGATTCCTCCAGTTATGTAGCTATCCTTCAGGAAGGCCTAGATCAGACAAATGTTTTCTGCCAGAAACGTGGTATAAAACTAAATGCAAAAAAATGCATAATCATGCACTTTGGGAAGTCACATACCCCTGCAAATTACAACATCAGTAGCATGCCCCTTAGAGTGGACTCAGAGGTGAGAGATCTAGGTACAGATAGTAGCATGAACTTTGACCGCCATGTGTCCACAGCAGTGAGGAAATCATTTTGTGTGTCACAACTTCTAAGTAAATTTATGGCATCCAGAGCCAAGAAAATTATAGTCCTGCTGTATTTAACCTTCATTAGACCAATGATTGAGTGCAGTGCACCATTTGGCATGTACTTGACTAGGCAGCTGGCATGACCTCAGGGATTCCGCACAAAGAAAATACAGGCTGTAAACAACTTGAACTATGCTGATAGACTAAAAGCCCTATCACTTTACTCCATCCTTGATGACTACAAGGGTGACCTAACTTTGGGCGGCATGATGCCAGGGAATCTTCTTGGGCTAGGCTTATATAGGCTCCAGGGGCATTAGCCTAGTACACACCTATGAACCTATGCCTGACCTACAGGGCATTCACAAATCCAGCCCTGATGTAGCTGCTACACACCCGCAAGTCAAACAGCAAGAGGGTTACCCAATCTAGGGATCTAAACATAGTCAATGACTCAAACAAAACATGCTTGAGAGAGAGAGAGATGTGTCTCAGAGATTGCCACTTTTTAGTAACAGGCTTCCTGTTCACATTAAGCAGAGCCCTTCCCTGGCTGCCTTCAATTGCAATTTGAATCAATCGATGAGGATTCACAAACTGATACCTGGGGTAGTGCCTGTGTCCCTTATGGACAGGGACAATCTGTAAGATGCTCAATGCAGAGGCACAAATCCAGACCATCCTCTCTCCCCTAGGAACCATATATTGGGTAAAATCAAGTTATATGGCTAGGCTTGTAAGGGCCATTAAGCCATTTGCTTATTAATCTACTATGAACCTATGACATAACACCAACCCTCTTCCCTCTCAAATCAATACATCTTTTTAAATATAAAAATTATCACCACAAACTAATCTGTAAAAACCTCTGCCCAAAACCTAAATCTAAACTAAGATGGTTGATCTATACTCTCTATAATTACCAAGCATTAAAACTTAGAGGGGATATCCACCCCAACCCAGGCCCAACATCTGCCCTGTATCTGTCCCACCCCACCCACTCTGCAATCCCTTTATTCTGCTACACAACATTCTTTCAAGCTCCTCTTCTGTACTCACTGGCTACATTAACATAAGTATCTATAACAAGATACCTGAATTTTATGCATGGCTTGTCCAACACTCACCTGATGTTGTGGTACTACCTAAGATCTGGCTGAAAATGAAACCGATGATAATGAGATACTCCCTCCAGATTGAAACATCTATAGAGCTGACAGGGAAAGCTAAGAGAGCTGCAGGTACTTTGTAAAATCCCCCCTCAACTATCTCTACCACCTCTAATTCTTTCCAAATTTGACAAAGCAGAAATCCTGGTCACAACTCTCAAACTAAACTATCACAAATCTATGTATTTTATAGGAGTTTATATTTCTCCTGGTAACAGTCATATCACTACAGAAGACATGCTCTGCTGGCTCATCTCTAACATTTCTCAAGAAAAAATAATACTAGTCGACTTTAATATTAACTGGCTATTGGCCTTCTCTAACAACTCAAAACATAAATCTGTACAGAATTAATCAGCTGATCACTTCTCCCACTTGCCGTAATAAGAAAAACAGAAGAACCACCATAGACTTTATACTTTCTTCTACCCTGAGGAAGAATCTCTATTTTAAGGGACTCTCCCTGACTCTTTAAGTGTCTATCTCTCCATAAATGGTTAAAAAAACAGGCAAACATCCAAAAACAAAATTTTTACAATGGGGCACATAGCCTCTCAAATTTCGAAAATGACACATTTGTCTCGTACCTCAATCAGTACAACTGGAAAATGCTAAAAGATTTAACTATTGACGTTGCTGTATCCCACTTTAACAGCATATTCCTAAGTATACTTGATATGCTAGCCTCACTCAGAAATAAAAGAGTTAAGTAAAATCCTGCCCCTTGGCTGACCAGAAGTACCAAACATCTTATGAGTCTTCAAGATGCTGCCTGAGTCAACAAATAAAACTCAAGTTAACCATCAAAAAGAACCCAAAAACTGAACTAAATATCAAATTAAATCTGACAAAAAAACTACTACACAAGTATCCAAAGTAATAATCATGATAACCCCAAATGAATCTGGTCTTCCATAAATCAGATCTTAAACTCTATCTGCTTGACACAACCCTCAACAAGAGTCAGTTTAAACAACTCCACCTTTATTAGTCCAGTTTCATCCTTATTCAACAGTAACAGCCAAAACAATACCCACAGCAAATTTCAGCCTGCAAAATCCTCACATTCTCTATCATTCCACATAACTATGGGCTAGGCTTATAAATGCCCTTGGGCAGATAGCCTAGTATGAACCTATGAACCTATGAACCTATTCCCATGACTCCCCCACATCTATCAAACTAAAACCCACCTCTTTAGCACTTGACCACCTACTAGGTGACTATCTAAAACTTACAGTAGAGGCCATAGTCTACCCTGTCTCTGTAATGATTAACTGCTCTATTAATGAATATTCTGTACTGCTCCAATGGAAACAATGCTACATTCACCCCATCCAGTAAAGGTGGTCAATCAAATGAGCTCAGTCATTACTAGCCCATCGCCATTCTTCCCTTCTATCCAAGATGCTTGAAAATTGTGTTCAGTCTCAATTGTTTTACCATATAACCCCCCCCAAAAAAAAACACTTCTGTCTCTCTTATAGCAACGTTTCCACCCCCACACCTCTCATTAGTTTAATTTATACAATCAACAGGAACATTGATGAAGGCAACCTAGTACCACCCCTTTTACTTGCCCTCCCTAAATTTTTCATCACTGTCTCCCACACTGTTCTCTTACAAATGTTTTCTAACCTAGTCTTTGATAACCCCTCCCTCTTCTGGTTTTCCATCTATCTTCCTAATTACCACAAGGCAGTGAAATAGCTGAATGACATTTCATTGTTTCCATCCATATCAGTTGGAGTTCCACAGGGTCCGTACTTGGTCCTATCCTGTTTGTCACAGCAAGGTGAGTAACAAAGATGATACACACGAATGCCACCCTAGTACAGTATGCAGATGATTCAAGTATCATCTGCTCAGCAAAAAACCTGTACATAGTGTATATAAAGGTTTTATAACTTGTTTATTGATGAGTGTATTGTTAAACATTATATTATTTGGAAAATAAAAAATTATTTGAAAAAATCTTTGTCCTCAGTAGAAAACTAGCTGACCTGCAACCCCAATAAATCAAAATGACTTATTTTCGCAACAAAATACCCTGCAGTACAAAAGTCGTAATTATCTGTTACTTCCTATAACAACACCAAAATGCAACTTGTCACCCATACCAAACTGCTAGGGGTTCATATAGATGAAGCCCTAAATTTCAATGTCCACATAGACCATGTAGTTAACAAAACTCACCAAAAACTTAGCTGCCCCTATAGAGCCAAACCATATCCATCTAATACAGCTAGATCTAATATTACAGCATCACTTATCCTTCAGACAGATTTTTCTAAATAAGCTTGAACAGTGTTAGACAAGGTCACAAAATTTGTAGTCAGCCTCCCCATAGGTCACACCATGGTCTAGCACTCCGACACCTCCAGTGTCTTCACCTACCCCACCAATGCATATACTCTCAGCTCCCTACTAGCCATAAGCTACTATATAAACTAAATGACTAAAAATCCTTAATAAACGTGTTACAGTCTTACCACCCAACTAGGACGTTGTACTCCTCCAACAAATCCCTACTACTTGTATCCAAACCTAACAGCAAAGTTGGCTGTTCCCTATACTCTCACATAGTGTCCAAAACCTGGAACTCCTTCCCATGTTAGAGAAGAACCGTCTCTCCACCTGGTTGAACCATTCTTTTCTCCTCTCTCCTTTAATTGCTGCCCTTGCTGAACCCATTATTCATTCTAAAACCCAGTAACTGCATAAAAGAACAACCTACAATATGTCTGAATACTGTAAAAATAATGTAATTTCACTAAAGCTGCAGGCATAGTACTGAGTGCTTCCTTTTGTCTGCAGGGAATTTACAACAGCCCTATGTCTCTGTAGCTGAAATGTCATTTCAGCTATATAGTCCCGACTAAATGGACCACAAGAAAATGTCTCCCAGCCTAGGAGATTGAGCCCCCATGAAACAAATTGGAAGAACTATTAAAAGTAACTCTATAAATCCATCCATCCATAATCTCCTGTTTCCCATTTTTGCACATGGGGTCAGGGTATCACAACAACAGTGGCCATCATCTAGAGTCAATGTTTATACCCGAGGTGGCTGCATAAAGGACTTAGCAAACACAAGTAAGGGGTTGTGGGGGGGGGGGGTTACAGGGGTGCTTGCCCTCTGCATAAAAAAAAAATCAATTGACTTTTATGTGAGATATTTTTCTTGAAGATCTGTAGTTTTCTAGTTGTTATCAGCTGCATGTTTTGTGGGGCTGGAAGTCAAAGATTTGTACGGGAACTAAAAATGTACAAGTAACTAAGATAAAAACTAGAACTGTAATAATGCTACAATGTAAATAACTTATGAAACCAAATCAATTAATGCTTGAAATCAAAGTTAAAATAGTAACATATTAAGAGTTTAAATTTGAGAAGTTATTTAGAATTATTTACTAGTGGTAGTTAGCTGCTGAAAAGCTATTTAGTATTCTTTTACTTGAATTTTACTTTGATTCCTGCTTCCCAATACTTAACAACTATAACATCATTTAAATCAAAATTAACCTCCAGTTAATAATATCATCTGAAATTACCATATAAAGTGGAAAATTGGTCATATTGCTGTAATATTTCCCAGCATCTGTCACATTTCCCCTTACAACAAACCAATACCAAAATTCAATTCAGCAGAGCTTCTAATTACTTTCCTGAAATTAAACAGTAATAAACAAACATCTATCACTGTCCTTTGTATCCATCCTGGCTACAGTACAGCTATACTAGAAGATATCCTACAATGGATATCCATAACAATTCTACGAGTTGATGTGAATGTCAGTTGGTTGGACATAAACTGTAGCTCCAATATATTTAGCATGAACTTATTTGGCTTCACACAGCTAATTAAAAACAAGGAAGACAACGGAAAAAGGGCAGTCCAAACAAAATCCAATTCAGTGATACTGTAGTTTAATATAATAAGGTTAGCGCTTTCGTATAGGCCAATGCCTGTACTTCTTCAGACAAAAAAACAGCATTAACAAAATCAGTTAAATACCTTCCCCAACAGGTAAACACACCTACCAAAAATCACATGAGCAGTTAATACATTTAAATACATTATCCCATAAAACAATTCACTTAAGAATGATCTGTTTAAAAATCTGTTTAAAAAAACTGGTATGAGTGGAAAAGTGACAGCAGGAATTTTTCATAAAACAAACCTAAAATGTATTATAGAAGTGTGTATATTCAAAAAATGTAATAATTAAAATCACATTCTGTCCAAGCAACAAATGTGCTATTGCATGCATTCATATAGGTATATATTAAAATATGTACACACCTAATATTTACCAATAGAAACACATAAAAAAAAAAAATATATATATATATATATATATATATATATATATATATATATATATATATATACATACACACGTATATCAAAAAACATATCTAATTAAACTCCTTAGTTTTAAAATACAGGCTATGGAGCACACATCATTGATTCTTGGATGTTTAAAGGTATCACATCAGAGTTGTCATAGAAGCTCACATAGCCTGTATTTTAAAACTAAGGAGTTTAATTAGATACATATTTGATATGTGTGCATGTATATATATATATATATATATATATATATATATATATATATATATATATATATACACATATACATATATATTTATGGGTTTCTATTGATAAATTTTAGGTGCATACATATTTTAATATATACCTATATGAATGTATGCAATAGCACATTTGTTGCTTGGACAGAATGTGATTTTAATTATTACATAGGTTCATAGGTGTTTACTAGGCTAATGGTCCTGGATCCTTTACAAGCCTAGCCCACAGAAGTGCCCTGGCATCATGCCGCCCAAATTCAGAGAAGCATATTCTGAATAGGAGTGGTTCCAGTACTGAGCATTGTGGCACGCCACTAGTAAATGGCCTCTTTCTGGATCTGGATTCACCCATTTTAACCATATGTGTCATGTCCATGAGCCAATTGGTTATCCATCTGGTGACACAGGGATTTATGCCCAGTTTTGTGCATTTATTTATAATATCTTAGTGGGAAACTGTGTCAAATGCCTTGGCTTGATCGAGATAGGGAGTACGTACTGTTTTACCCTCATTCATGGCCTTAGTGACTTTCTCAAAGAAATCCACTGGATTCAGTAGACATGTCCTGCCCTTGACAAAGCCCAATTGGGTCAAGTCCAGTTTTGGAGGTCTCCTATGTCATTATTTATCAGGTCCATGATTATTATTTCCATGGCTTTACATGTAAGATTAGTCAAACGTATGGGCCTGTAATTTCCAGGGTCAGTACATGGTCTCCCTTTATGCAGATGGATGACTGTTGCTGTCCTCAACTCTATCAAGACAAAGTCGGCCTGGAGGCTGTAATTAAACAGAAATCCTAATGGGCCTGATAAGTCCTGATTTAAACTGTTTAACAGGCAACCTGGTATACTGTCAGGCCCCAATGAAGCCATGTTTTTAGCTTTATGGAGTGCAGTGGCAACCAGTTTTTTCATAAGTTCATAGGTAGATACTAGGCTATTGGCCCTAGGTCCTATATAAGCCTAGCCAAAAAGGTACCCTAGCTTTTGCCACCCAAGAAAATTATTTTCCTGTGCCTCTGTCAAGCAGATCTCCCATCCAGTCATCAAGATTTTTCTTGAAAAGTGCCAATGAGGAGCTTTGTTTGATATAGTTAGGTAGTTTGTTCCAGAGTATGGGAAGTCTCTGGGATGGGAATCTATCCCTCCAGCATGTTCTGTTTATTGCTGTGACAAAATTTAGGTCCCTAGAGCGTGTAGCTTGGAGGGATTGGGATTTCTTTAAATGGAGCATGTCCAACAGCTCTGGGTTTGACATAGCTTTGTATGTTAGGCAGAGATCGCCTCTGAGTAGGAGTAAAGCTGTAGTTTTTTGAGACGGTCTGCATAGGGCATCTGCTTGAGGCTGGTAATCCTCTTTGTGAGGTATTTCTGCAGCCTTTCCAACTGCTGCAGATGTCTTGTGAGGTACATACCAAAAGGGACGTTGTACTCTATAATGGGTCTAATGAGTGATGAGTAGAGGGAAACAATGACCTCTTTTTTCCCAGATGAGAACTCTTTTGTGATGAGGTGTGCCATGTAGAAGGATTTCCTGCCTACTGTGGTAATGTAATTATCAAAGGAGAGAGTACTGTCCATCTGTGTCCCAAGGTCTCTTATCACACTTTTGGTGTTAAGTAGACTACCGCCTATGTGGTAGTTCATGGGTACAGAGTTTTTACCAAAAGGGATGACAATGCACTTTTTGGCACTGAGCTTGAGGCCATGGCTTTGACACCAGGCATCTGTCTCAGTGAGGCCCTTTTGTAGGATGTCCACATCATTAGGAGTTTCGATTATGGCTCCTAGTTTGCAGACATCTGCTAACTTCGTTAGTCAAAGACCTTCTGTGTTAGCCTGTACTTCAGAGAAGTAGATAGCAAACAGGAGAGGACCCAGGACTGAACCCTGAACATTTTTTGAATATACATACTTCTAAAATACATTTTAGGTTTGTTTTATGAGAAATTCCTGCTGTCACTTTTCCACTCATATCAGTTTTTTAACAGATTTTTAAACAGTTCATTCTTAAGTGAATTGTTTTATGGGTTAATGTATTTAAATGTATTAATTGCTCATGTGATTTTTGGTAGGTGTGGTTACCTGTTGGGGAAGGTATTTAACTGATTTTGTTAATGCTGTTTTTTTGTCTGAAGAAGTACAGGCATTGACCTGTACGAAAACGCTAACCTTATTATATTAAACTACAGTATCACTGAAATGGATTTTGTTTGGAGTGTCCTTTGTCCATTGCCTTCTTTGTTTTCCATCAGTTTATCTTATTGTTATTTGGTTTTCACACAACTAATTAATAGCCCCCCACATTATAGCAAGACATCTAATTCCCTATAAGGCAGGATTCTAGTATTAGATCCTAGCAAGTACACCACCTCTGGTAGAATGTCTGACTATCTCAGTGATCATCTCCCAGTCTATACAAGCAGGCATCTCACACATCCACTTAATCAGCATGTTTATAAATCAACACGCATCCTTTCTAAGTTTATCCCAAAATGTTCATTACTACCCTATCATCTATTAACTGAAACTTCCTGAAAATCATCCTCTTAGATGATGCTGTAAATAAATTCAATACAACTTTCCTGAATCTCTTAAATGGCTTTGCACCTCCTAGAAGGAAGAGACTGAATACAAATAATGCAATTTGCACTCCAAAAAGAGTAGACTACTGATGCAGGATAGAGAAAAAGCATGGAAAGAATGACAGAAATAAAAAAAACACTATAATATCTTGAAAACTTCAGGAAGCTTTGCAAGCATACTAAAAAGCAAATAAATCAAGACAAAAACTATATTTATAATAACTTTCAGGATAATAGTAAATGCAACCCTAAAAAAATCTGGAGTAGAAAGCCATTGATGAAATCTTGCATCCAGGCCAAAAATTCAACCATAACCCCTCTCCCAATAATTCATCACTCAAAACCACAGTATAATTCAACTCTTATTTCATAGTTAGTATAACATCTCTAACCAAAC
Source organism: Protopterus annectens (assembly GCF_019279795.1). Taxonomy (NCBI): domain Eukaryota; kingdom Metazoa; phylum Chordata; order Ceratodontiformes; family Protopteridae; genus Protopterus; species Protopterus annectens. The sequence goes on from NC_056728.1 coordinate 177,030,429, forward strand.
ATCAAATCCTAACCCTGCTCAACAGCCACACCATGTATCACTACATACAATTTCACCTTCAGACCTGTGCCCACATCCTATATAAAGCTACTCTTAAACTCAAACAATGCTGTCCTTCAGTTGATAACCTTCCGGGTGAATATCTTAAAATAGCAGTCAGTAGCATTGCCTTTCCTTTATCAGTCCCTATAAATGGGTCAGTACAGAATTCGCACAAAAGTTACACATTATAACTCTGAACAAAGGAGGAAATTCAAGAGACATTACTAAGTCTAGACCTATAGCAATCCTATCTCCCTCTTCAAAATTCTTGAAAAATGTATTCAAAAATAATTGCTAAACTATCTCCTGCAGGAAGAACTCCTATCCCCCACACATCATGGCTTCCATCTTCCCCATATTACTAACACTGCGCTTCTATATAGATACTGCAATAAAGCTAAAGATAACAGCAAATAGCTGGTTTGCTCCTTATTTCTAGACTTGTCTAAAGCCTTCAACACAGTTTGTCATACCAAACATATAATTCAAGTGTCCTTCTTAGGTCTCTTAGCCCACCGCAACCACTGAAGTCACTTCTCATAGCAAATTATTAGGAATGATAGTAGATGATTATCTGAAATTTGACCTGTATATTCAAAATTGCATAAGAAAAACTCATCAAAAACTACAGATGCTTTATAGAGCCAAAAACTTTCTCACCAATGCAACTAAAATTACACTTGCCACTACTTATCTCCTCCCCACACTTTTTATGACTCTCCTATTCTTACTAACCATCAGGTATCGCAAAAATCAAACCTTGAACAATGCTATAACAAAGTCGCCAAATTTGCAGTAAATACCCATTTCACAACCCACCACTGTATATCACTAAAAAGATTAAATTGGTTAGAACTACCTCATCGACTAACATATACCTCCTGCAGTATCAGGGTTGAATGTAGTGTGACCACCTGTTAACTCATTCACTCCAGTGGAGCTCAGGAAGTTTGTACTGTAATTTCCAATGAGTGGAGCCTAAGCCTTTTGACAGAATCAATTATGTCTTCACATTTCAAATGTTCATATCTCTGGAATCAAGGGGATTATGAAAAATGTATACATGGAAAACTCTTTAGCACAAACTATTTTTATTGTGGTAGTATTCTCTAGGTTCTAGGTCTTAAACCATATTTTATAAGTCACAGTAAAACATAGCAACTATTACATTTGCAATATTTTGTAAACAACTTACAATATTTCAGCAACCTCTCAACATGCAAAGCAAGCTGAGAGCTTTCATATCTGGCTAAAGTGTTCTGTCTATGTTACTTGGTTGTTGAGATATTTAGAAAAATGAAAAAATTATATATAATCAAATTAATATCATAAAAACAACAGTTAATATCTGTTTACCTGCACTACACATAAGTCAAATATCAATGCAGTTGAGTATACTATTGTGTGAGCTTTAACATTAAATATTTTAAAACATTGTACATAGCATGGTTTTGGAATTATTGATGCAAATAAATATTGCTTGTTCATATGACGCTTAGAGGTATCAGTAGGAGTTAACTGCAGATGCACCTGGAGACATCACTCGGATGTAATGAGTTAAAGTATCCAGAATCCTTCTGCTTGTCCAGCACTAAATAACATTCTTCACAACTGTGTTTCCAGTTGGTCATTACGATCCAATGGCCAAAGACCCCTGTCTGTCTAAAAACTTATCAAATCTGCTGGGCACGTCTGTACTCGTACCGTATTGCAAACTTTGGAACACCTTACCTGTCTCCATCAGGTAAATACCCTTTCTCTCATCCTTCAAAACCATTCTGAAATACTTCCTAGCCAAAAGCTGACTCTGATCTTGCTCAACACCAGGTTAAACTATATCCATAAATGTGGACAAATACCTATTCATACCTTATACCTCATTACTTTCCCTTCTTCAGTCACATTCTTATTTCTATCAATTTCTCTCCCTTGGCTTTTTCTCTAAATATACAATAAATTTGCTTTTCCCTTGCTTCATATTGCAATTCCTTTTTGAATTATACTAACTTACCTTTAATTTCTCTATAAACTAGCTACAATTTCTCTAAATAATCATTGTATCTATTCTTAACCAATCTTTTCATGTTATGTCTAAATTGGTATAATTATTTAAACTGCAACTTATTTTATTTATTAATTTATTTAACATTTGTTTACTGGGAAAGTCCGACTTGGAACAAAGCCAGTTTTCAGTAGCGGCCTGGGGAGAAATGGTTTGGTTGGGGATAGATGTGTTGTGAATGTTTTGTAGTGCATGTGTGTATCTCTGAATAACTTACTCAGTGGTACTTTTATGGAAAGTTTTTTTTTTTTTTTTTTTTTTTTAAGTTAATGTGTAGGGTTGAGGCAGAGCAAGACTAAAAGCGCTTCAATTAGAGTTTATTTAGCAAGTGCTCAGTGTGGTTCTTCAGCAGGTTTCATTCATCCAGTTGTTTAATTTTGCTAGTTTGTGTTAGGGTTAGCATGCATGAGTAAGGTGAAGTGAGGGACAAGATACACACATATGGGTCCTGCTTTTGTGAAAACAGAAAAAGTTAATTTATTTTGAGTCCCATTTTGTTACTATTGTAGTAGTGTCCTGTGTAAAGTCAGAGAATAGCAGAGCAGATTTAATGAAGTTTCTTCTTGTGCTCACTGTTGTATAGTCTTGGAGTTGGTATATTTAATTAGTAGGGGGTTTGCTCCCTACAGAAGCACCTGTGTTTGTTTGTTTTTTTTAATTACTAAATATTTCCTCAATATAAGTTCAGCAACGAAATGTTAGTTGACATCATGACTTTGATATTTATTCATATTTTTCTGTGAAGAAATTTGGAATTTTTGCAAATGCTGTTAAATAAATTCTTCTTTTAATTAAGTCTCATTTAAATTACATTTAAATGAATGAGTTATTGGACAGTGTTTGCTGTGGTTTCATACTGAGGCTTTGCAGCAAGAATGAAAGGGTGCATACAATCAGATATTTTACTATACAGAAAATTGTCTGTACTGTCACAGAAAATTTACATTCAGGGCAGTTTTAAGATTTAGATGCAAACATTTAATGAGTATTTAAATCTAAATTTAAAATATTTATTTTATTATGCTTTTTTAGAAATGTCTTTTGTGGTTGTATGCAGTCTTCAAAAATGATAAGCAAAACAGTAAATAGAAACTGGTGCAGATTCAATAAAGCCTACATGGTCTGCAAAAACCATATGCACGTTGCATGATAGTACAATGCTTTGTATTCAGTAAGAGGCTGTTCACACTGTGTAGAGTGATGCAAACCCAGTAAACACTGTGGCATGCTAATTACAGTATAAGCAACTGAATTGTCTGCTAATCAACAAGCAATAAAGCAACCGTGTAGACTCAGTGCATATTTTCCCTGATAATTCCAAAACCTTTTGGAATACAGGCACACAAACTAGTCTACATGGAAAAAATGTTAGGGGCTGCTGTTACTCTAATTCACGTGTATGTGCAACAGGCCCAAATCTATGCTGATAGACCACAACCAAAAAGGAGAAGGGTGTTTCAACAACATTTACCATTTCACCATCTGCATGAGGTGGAAATTGTAGAGCACTACAGGGTGGATAGAGGCACACTACAGGAACTCTGCAACCTCTGTTATCCTCACTGAGAGCAAGGTCAAACCACCAAGGGGAACCAATACCAGGGGAGACCAAGGTATATATAGCACTTAGAATTTCGGGCACCAGAACCTTCCAGAGACCAACAGGAGACATGCTGGGGGTGTCACAGGCATCAACATCCAGGATCTTATATCAATTCCTGAATGCAATGCTATAGGATGTCAGTGACTACATATATTTTCCTTGTACACCTGAGGACAGAGCCAGAGCAGGAGTTCTACCCTGCAGCACACTACCCTGAAGTCCTGGGAGCCATACACTGTACACACGTAGAAATCAAAGCACCGCCTAGGGAACAGGGAAGGGTCTACATAAATAGAAAGGGCTACCACTCCATTAACTGCCAAGTCATGTGCAGTGCTAAGGGAATCATCCTGAATGTGTGTGCTGGCAACCCAAGCAGTTACCATGACTCACATATCTGGCACAACTCTCAACTGTAGGAAATGTTTACTAAGGGGGGGATATCTCACTGGGTCATTTACTGGGGGATGCAGATTATGCACTGGAACCATGGCTGATGATGCCCATCAGAAATGCACACACACCAACTGAAGAACGCTATAATGAGGCACATGCTCAAACAAGAAATATCATAGATCATGTGTTTGGGTTGCTGAATTTGCAGTTCTGGTGCCTAGAGGTATCTCGGGGAGCCCTGCAGTACAATCCCTGTGCATGTACTGAAATATTCACCATCTGTGGCATGCTACACAATATTATCTGCAGAAAACACCTTCAGCAGGAACAGCAAGGGGAAGGGCCACACATCCCACCACCACTGGCAAGGTCACCATAGCCACATGCAGGTGGGGAGTCAGATGGGGAACCAGCAGCCTTTGTGGGTGTAGGCAGCCATAGACGTGCACAATATGGCTTTGCACTGGCCAAGAGGCACTGGATAGCACACTCGCTCACCACCTAAAACATTCATCCTGTGCAAATACATATATTGATACCAGGCAACACTCACAACTTTTACTTACCCAAGTAATGACTGTGTACTGCTAGCATCAGACAGATTCATCCCTGAACTAAAACTCTTGCACCTGCTGGATTTCCAAGGTAAGTGTTGAACCTGGAATAAAAACAATAAATGTCTAAGAATACAAATGAATGGCATATCCTTGCATACTGTTACTTGGTATTGTAAGTAAGTAAGTATAAGGTATGTGATTTTTACAGCAATCATATCAAGAAGTTAGAGCACTGACTTATGTGAATACATTTGTCCTCTGTCAACTAATAAGCCTTGTGTCTAAAATGTATAGATTTTCACTGAATGTATACATTTTGGCCACATATGTTTTTAATGGCAAATCATTAAAGAGTGAACTTAGAAAAATAATAATACATATTTCAGTTTCAGACTTCATATCTCTCAGAACAACCCTATAAACAGTAATGCAAAACCTGTTATTCTATCAACTAAGTTTGTAAGACCGCAATTGTTTAAAAACTCTCCCCATTGTTGGACCTTTTTCACTTTTATTTATGGCTTGGTCCAGCTTTGTTGGGTTAACAGTTTGGAACGGATGTACACATTACAAAAACCTTTAAGAAAGCAGTACAATCTGCAAAAAAGCATCACAAAACAAATGTATACTATGCAGTATGTCAGTTATACAGCCTGAGCATCAGAAAAAGACTTTGTGTATCCCTGAATCCAAAAGATAGATAAAAGGGATATAACACAGTTATCATCATTTGCACACAGTGTTATGTGAGTGTTGGGGGGCAGGAGGCCTAGGCTGGCACCAAAGGTAGTCTGTGTATGTGCATAAGTAAAAGAAACAGGCAGACATTGTCGCTGAGACAGAATGAGCTTTAAGCCTCATGACTGACCCATGTAACTGTTATGTGTGTGTGTTTGTGTCTGTAGGGACACTCCAGGTGAAATTGGTGTGAGTATGTCTGCAAGAACACAGCTAAGCACTGTGCTACCCTATGTCCTGGTATGTCGGACAAGTGTGAGACATTCATGGTAGAAGTGACAGTTCATCGTCCTCATCCCCGAGAACTGCCTTTGCTAGGAATTGCACTGGCATATCCATGCCCATGGTCAAATGCACTACTGCTATCTGAATGTAACTGATATCTGCTGGATGAGCTCTCCTCATGAGTACACTCAGGACCATATCCCCATGGCCTGTCACATCTGGGTGTGGACATCTCAACCACTGATGGAGCAGTGGAAGTAGTGCCACTACAGGAGCATGATTGGGCATGCCTACTTTGGCTAACATCAGAAGATGTGGCTGATCTACAGCCATGTGGATGCCACCCCCCTCCCAGAAGATGTTCAATCACAGACACCGCCCATTCCAATGGATCATTCATCTGGTCCATTGAATCTGCAACATAGGGGAGGCAGTCATGCATGTCAGCCTGTGTCACATCTACAACCCTAAACATTTCCTCAGAGGCCCTATTGGAACATGCCTGCACCTCCATGACAGCCCTAAACATACATCGAGTGGCACAGAAAGAAATACCAGAATCAGGTGAAGGGTGGACAGCAGGCCTTCTCCAAGCAGCCCTACTGCATGACACCTTGCTCACACTTTGGCTATGGCCAGAGTCACCCAAGAAAATTATTTTCCTGTGTCACTGTCAAGCAGAGCCACAGAGGTGATCCCTGGGGTAAATTTCCTATTTCCCATCCAATCATCAAGATTTTTCTTGAAGAGTGCTAATGAGGAGCTTTGTTTGATATAGATAGGTAGTTTATTCCAGACTATGGGAAGTCTCTGGGACAGGAATCTATCCCTCCGGCATGTTCTGTTTATTGTGGTGACAAGGTTTAGGTCCCTAGAGCATGTAGCTCAGAGGGATTGGGATTTCTTTAAGTGGAGCATGTTCAACAGCTCTGGGTTTGACATAGCTTTGAATGTTAGGCAGAGATCACCTCTGAGTAGGCGATATGCAATGGAGTAAAGCTGGAGTTTTTTGACACAGTCTGCTTAGGGCATCTGTTTGAGGCTGGTAATCCTCTTTGTGAGGTATTTCTGCGGCCTTTCAAGTTGTTGTAGATGTCTTGTGAGGTACATACCAAAAGGGGCGTTGTACTCTTTAATGGGTCTAATGAGTGATGAGTAGAGGGGAACAATGACCTCTTTTTTTCTGGGTGAGAAACCTTTTGTGATGAGGTGTGCAATGTAGAAGGATTTCCTGACTACTGTGGTGATGTGATTATCAAAGGAGAGACTACTGTCCACCTGTGTCCCAAGGTCTCTTATCACACTTTCGGTGTTAAGTATACTACCACCTATGTTGTAGTTCATGGGTACAGAGTTTTTACCAAAGGGGATGACAATGCACTTTTTGGCATTAAGCTTGAGGCCATGGTTTTGACACCAGGCATCTGTCTCAGTGAGGCCCTTTTGTTGGATGTCCACATCATTAGGAGTTTTGATTATGGCTCCTAGTTTGCAGTCATCTGCGAACTTCATTAGCCAAAAACCTTCTGTGTTAGCCTGTACTTCAGAGAAGTAGACACCAAACAGGAGAGGACCCAGGACTGAACCCTGTGGTACTCCACTTGTGACTGGTCTGAAGTCGGATTTGGAGTCTGCTATTTCACAGTGTGGGTTCTGTCAGTGAGCCAGTTGTCAACCCATCTTGTGACACAGGGATTTATACCTAGTTTAGTGAGTTTATCTATAATTCCAGAGTGGGGGATGGTGTCAAAAGCCTTGGCAAGATCTAGATAGGCTGTGTGAACCACTTTACCCTTGTCTACGGCTTTGGTGACTGCCTCAAAGAAGTCTGTCAGGTTTAGGAGACATGATCTGCCTTTTACAAACCCGAACTGGGTGGGGTCCAGAGTTTGGAGATTACAAGTGTCTTTGTTTATAAGTTCCATGATGATACATTCCATGGCCATGCAGACCAGGCTCGTCAGGCTAATGGGGTGGTAGTTCCCAGGGTCCATGGTGGTTCCCCCTTGTGGAGTGGGATAACCGTCGATGTGCCATTCAGCAGGCACAAAGCCTGAGGTGAGGCTATGATTGAACATGGTGCTTAGGTGTTGTCTGGTCCCATGGATGCTGTGTTCTTGGCTTTGGATAGTGTGGTTTTTACCTGTGCAGCTGTGATTACAGGAACTTTGCATTCTTCCGGTATAGAGATGGGCTCTTTAGGGGGTGAGAGGGGGGTAAGGTTAGCACTGAACCTATCTGCCAGGATATTGGCAATATCAGTTGGGTCTGTATATTTAGTGCCATTGTGCTGTAACTCAGAGCATATCTGAGTGTTGCCATTGAGATTCTTGACATAGCTATAGAATGCTTTGTGATTGTCTTTAGAATCAGTGGCGATTTTGTTTTCGTAACTAGCTTTGGAGGATTTTTATCAGGGATCACAGCTTCTTACTGAGGCTGACCAGGGAGCTCCTCCACTCATGGGATTTTATTCTCTTTTGCAACAGTTTCTTTCTTCTGTTGTACAGTTTGTTTACTGCAGGGGACCACATTAGTGAATTGTTATAAGTGCTATTAAAGAAACTGTCTTAAAAACATGTGTACACATTTACCACATAACATTCATTTTTATAGGTTCATAGGTTCATACTAGGCTATCTGCCCTAGGGCATTTATAAGCCTAGCCAGAGTGTGTTTGGCTTTCGCCACCCATTTTAAATTAATTTTGCTATGCCTTTTTTTGAGGTTAGTATACTGTGCCTCTGTCTAACAGTGACACAGAAGTGATAGCCGGGGTAAACCTACGGTCTCCCATGCTCTCATCCAGATTCCTCTTGAAGAGAGTCAATGTGGGACTCTGCCTAACCTGGACAGGGATTTTATTCCAGAGTGAAGGGAGCCTCTGGGTTATGAAACTGTCCCTCCAGCATGTCCTATTTATTTCAGTGCTGAGGTTCAAGTCTCTCAAGCGCGTAGCTCGATGGGATTTGGATTTTCTGAGGTGCACCATGTCCACTAATTCCGGGTTGGACATGGCTTTATACGTCAGGCACAGATCGCCTCTGAGCAGGTGGTATGCCACTGAGTAGAGCTGGAGTTTCTTTAACCGGGCAGCATATGGCATCTGTTTGAGCCCTTTGATCCTCTTGGTGAGGTACTTTTGGGGTCTTTCCAGTTGCTGCAGGTGTCTGGTAAGGTACATCCCAAAAGGGGCATTGTACTCAATTATGGGCCTGATGAGGGATGAGTAAAGAGGCACAATGACCTCCCCTGATCTAGATGTGAATCCCTTCATGATTAGGTGGGCTATATAAAATTTTTTCTAACCACTTTGGCCACGTGGTTGTCAAATGAGAGATTGCTATCAACTTGGGTCCCCAGGTCCCTAATGACTTCTTCTGTACTTAATGGATTACCACCTATGTGGTAATTTGTGGGCACTTTGTTTTGCCAAAGGGGATGACTATACACTTTTTGGCGTTTAGATTGAGGCCATGGCTCTGGCACCAGTTGTCTGTTTCTATGAGGCCCTTTTGGAGGATGCTTGTGTCGGCTGGAGAGTTGATTATGGCGACCAGTTTGCAGTCATCTGCGAACTTGGTCAGCCACAGTCCTTCCGTGTTGGCCTGTACCACTGAGAAATATATACTGAACAAGAGAGGTCCCAGGACTGAGCCTTGTGGGACACCACTTGTAACTGGTTTGGAGTCTGACATGGCTCCAGCAATTCTAACCATTTGGGTTCTGTCCTTGAGCCAGTTTGCAACCCATCTAGTGACATAGGGGTTTATATTTAAGCTGGTGAGCTTATCTATAATGCCTGAGTGGGGTATTGTATCGAAGGCTTTTGCGAGGTCCAGGTAGGCTGTGTGGACCACCTTCGCCTCATCAATGGCCTTGGTGACTGTTTCAAAGAAATCGACCAGGTTTAAGAGGCAGGATCTGCCCTTAACAAAGCCAAACTGGGTAGGATCCAGTGACTGTAGGTCCCCAATATCTTTATTTATGAGGTCCATGATGATCCTTTCCTTAGCTTTGCAGACCAAGCTAGTCAGGCTTATGGGGTGATAGTTTCCAGGATCCGTTGAGACACCACCTTTGTGGAGAGGGACCACTGTTGCTGTACGCCACTCTTTGGGTACATATCCTGTAGTAAGGCTAAAATTGAACAGTAGTTTTATGTTTGGGTTTAGCTCTTCTTGGAATTCATGTAGGACGCAGCCCGGGACACCATCTGGTCCCATTGATGCTGTGTTTTTTGCTTTGGAGAGGGTGGCTCTTACCTGAGCATCTGAGATGTCAGGGGGGCAGCAGTCTGTTGGGATAGATATTTGCCCTTTTGGTGGGGAGAGGGGGGAGAAGTTTGCACTGAACCTGTCAGCTAGGATGTTGGCAATGTCTGTGGGCTTGGTGTATTTTTTGTCATTTTGGACTAATTCTGAGCATATCTGGGAATTCCTACCCAGGTTCCTAACATAACTAAAGAAAGCCTTGTGATTATCTTTAGTGTCCTGTGCAATTTTTCTCTCGAAGCTGGCCTTAGACAATTTTATGAGTGCCCGTAGTTTTTTGCTAATACTGATCAGAGATGCCTTCCCTTTTTGGGATTTTGCTCTATCATGTAGTAGTTTCCTCCTTCTATTGTATAGTTTGTTTATGGCTGGGGTCCACCAGACAGGACGTCTGCCTTTGGAGGATTGGGTCTTGGTTTTATTTGGGATTGCATGATCCATGCATTCCTGAAGGTGTTCATAGAATGCGTTTATAAAGGATTCCGCGGTCTGGGCCATATTTTCCACAGGCCCGGGGGCTTTGAAGGATTTCGCCACAGTTTTGAGGCGTGTGAAATTTGCTTTAGAGAAGTTTTTCACTGTGGTTTTCTGGGCAGGGGGTGGGGTCGGGATGTGAATATCCAGTGAGATTAGTTTATGGTCTGATCTTACCAGTGAGGGATACACTTCTGGTCTGGAGCATAGTGTCCCCATGTTGGTGATGATCAGGTCCAGTATGTTTTCCCCTCTTGTGGGAGTGGTAACAAGTTGTTCCATAGCATTTGAGTTTATAAATTCTAGGAACCTTTGGGCTAGGGTGTTGGAGCTAGAGTAATGCTCCCAGTCTGTTTTGGTAGTTGAAGTTGCCCAATATAATGGTGTTTGGAGAGACCTTCATATTTTCCAGTATTCTCAGGAAGGCCAAGTGGGGTTCCTGTGTTTGGGAGGGTGGTCTGTAGCAGGCTATAAACTGGAAGGCAGTTTTACCCACAGTTAGTTGCACATGGATAGTCTCTGATGCTTTGTGCTGTGCCACCAACCTGGAGGTGTGGGTATCTTTGACGAATATTGATACTCCCCCTCCTTTTGTGGTTCAGTCCAAGTTTTGGGGCCGAAAAGCATGGTATGAGGTATAACCTGGTAGTGCTGGGGTGCTCTCAGGAGCCTTGAAGCAGGTTTCTGTTACTGCACAGATATCGATGTTCTCCATGCTAAGGAGAGTTTCGAGTGCGTGCATCTTGAGGTTTAGACTTCTGGCGTTGAGTAGCATTACTCGTAGTTTCTTATCCCTTGTGATACCTATGGAGGTTGGTTTGTCTTTTGAGCCTTGCCTAAAAAAGGCACTATGGGGGTAGCAAGAACCTTTGCCAATATCCAAAAGCCCAGGGGTGACAGGTGCAAGCCGTCCCTAGCAAAGCATCGTGGCTTGTCGAGCATGTCATCCCAGGCTGACAGGCATTGGATCCCCTTTGAATGACACCAACACTTAAGCCAGTTGTTGAAATTGATCATCTTGTCTTCATATTGTGGCATCATTCTTGGTGAGGGTAAGATGCTACTCAAGGTCAGGGTCATACCGGCCTGGGCTACATGCTCAGAGAGCTCCTCTATGTCTCTTTTCATGTAGTCCAGGGAGGTACATCTCAGGTCATTCACACCAGCATGGACAATGACTGAGTCATATTTGTACTTGCCTTGGAGTGACCTGAGTGCTTGTGTTATGTGGTGGATCCTAGCGCCCGACAGGCAGCTCACCGTGACCTTCTCCTTGTTCAGCCTGGTGATCGCGACGTCAGTGTGCCTGACGATAGAGTCACCTCTTACAAGTGTATCAGGTGTGTTGTTTAGCCTTAAGGGCTGTGACTGTTCGGCACACTGGCTTTGTGAGCTATGTGTTGCACGTGTTTTGTTTTGGGGTAGTGGTTGCTTGGGTGTCTGCTTTGGAGGTCTCTGCTGCTTAGGCAGATTTTTATTTAGAGCCTCCAAGTATGTTTTTGTGTGTTTATGTGTTTGGTTTGCTGTCGTGGTAGGTCTATGTGAGACTGGAATTGTAGTGAGTGTGGTTTCCTTCTCCTCCTGACTGGTTATTTTATTTATTTATTTATTTATTTATTTTACATTTGTTGACCGGGCTAGTCCAACTGGATACATGTCCATTTTCAGTGGAGGCCCGGGGAGAAAAGCTCCAAGGTCATAGTTAGATTAACAAATACAATGATGTTGTTACGCAAGTTAATACTGGTTAATACAAATACAATGATAAACCTATAACAAGTGAGTACAATTAAATACACTGATGCTTAAAGACCAAATAAGAGAAGCAAGAATTATTAAATGATTTAACGAGGTACAGATTTGAACAGCCAGACAAGCAGGGCTAAATAGAGTGTTCTTTGGTTTTTGGGTTAGGTGGAGGCTGAGAGAAGCCTAGGTACGGTAGGGACAATAGCTTATTAGTCTGGACTGGAGCAAGGGCATAACCATTTGGATTTCAAGTATGCTCTAAGATGTAATTTAAATTGGTGCTGAGAGGGCATAAGTCTTAGGTTGTTTGGTAGGGCGTTCCAGGATTTGCCAATGGAATTGGCATATAGTGCATCACCACCAGCATTGTTAGATTTAATGGTCCTTACTTGTAGACTTTTGGAAGACCTGAGGGAGTTAAGGTTGGAGTACGGGGTAAGTATTTTGTTCAGTGAGGGAGTTTTATCTGGATGGTTAATAATTTTAAAAACCTCAGTTAGCTGGTTGAATTTGAGTAATTATGCTAGTACTGAGTTGAGAGAGCTTAGCCTCCACTTTGGCTATATGGTTGCATCTGTCAAATGTGTTGGAATTTGTTGGGAGGAGGAGAGGGTTGTCTGTGTACATGAGGCAGTTGTAACATTGCCTCAAGATTCCCAGATTCACCAGCTGGACCGGAAAGGAGATTGACAACTGACATTTGGACATGCTAGAATAGTATTGGGAATTCCTTTATAATTGAAAAAAAGGGTCAATGGGGAACAAGGTACTCAAGGGGAGTTTGTGAGGGTGTAGTGCTTTTAATTTTTTAGAGCTGACTTATATAATTGTTTTAGTGAGCAAGTGCCAGGTAACTTAAATGCAATGTGTTACAGGTAACTTAAATGCAAAAACGACAAACAGTAACTTTCTTTCAAGTGAAACAAGGAAATAAGTACAGTAAGCAATGCAGATATCACTAGGGATCCACAGAAGTGCTGCAAGGCCGCATTTTAGGTGGAATTAGCATTTCAGGGAAATAAACAAACTACAAGCATACAAATAAAGCTAGATTCA